>NW_021703772.1:88030213-88430523 GCF_005190385.1 Monodon monoceros
GTTTGCTAGAGGATCATCTAGTTGCAACCTGAATCTATGAGGAAAAGAATCCAGTGAATAGCAAACCTTTCTTTTTTTATGGCAGAGACCCTGGGATTAGGTATGGTGGTGGGTAGCCTAATTAACTGGTGCTTTTCCTGCTCAGGGTGTGCTAGTCAGAGACATGGGGGTTGACCTTGAATCTAATGGTAGTTAAAGTGCGCAGGGGACTCAGATAACAGATTTTTCTAGTTTACTCATTCACCTTAAATCCTGATGCCAACAGATGCCCGCCCAAGACAGTTATGACTCACCATCCGTCCCCTCTTCTCCCCAGTACTGCCACCACCATTCCTCTACGTGCAAATCCTTTAGAAAAAAATCTGGTGCCCTCCTTTGTGGAACACAACAAATCTCCAAACCATTCTAGTGTTTCTCAGCTTGGCTGTGCATTAGATTCACTTGGAATACGTTTTAAAAATTGTCTGGGCTCCACCCCAGAGAATAATTAATTGGGGGTGGGGAGGGACTTGGGCATTGCATTTAAAAAAAAAAAAGTTCTCCAGGTGATTCCAAGGCATAAGTAAGATGGCTCTAACCAAAGCATTTAAGTGGGAAGGATGTGGTAGGTTAGGGAGGAGTTGATCATTGAGTGTTTACATACTATCAGCCTTCCCTACCTTCTACCTACTTGGCTTTTGCTTTTTTGTGAAATTGATCAGATTACTGTGCAGTAGGAAATTAGAGATGTTAGAAAGGGGAGATTGACTTACACTGGAATGGGAAACCTGCTGTGGAGAAGCAATAATGAATTGATTAAAAGGTGGATGGGGGATGGGTAAGGTAGTTTAAAAAAAGTTTAAATGTTTTGTAAGCAGTTCTTTCTATTAGAAGTTTAGAGTATGAGCTGGACGTTGGGAGGTGATTATGTCCAGAAGGGCAGGTTAGACACTGTTGTACATCACTCAAGTGGCTCAGGCTAGAAAGTTCGGAGACGTTTAGATAGAAGAGAAGGAATTTGGCACATCTCTAGGCATATGGGTTACAAAGAGATGAGGAAGTCAGATTTCAGGGGGGTTTACTTTGTTTTATGAATAGAAAATTCCCTAGATTATTCTTTGAGAAACTAAGAAAAAATTAAATTGCTAGCCTGATGTTTCTTTAAATGTGACACAGACCTGAGGTGGAGCCCTAATATAGTTCACCTTTATATAGCTTGTATCTTTGTAACACTTATCTCTGGATCAGATAGTGCAAAGCTAAAATAGGAGGTTCAAATTTAATGCTAAAATATTTCCATCTGTCCAAGCATTCTGATTATAAATAGTTGCAAACTCCAGCCATAGTTATCCTATACTAAAGGTTTAAATGAGAATTCAATTGAAATAAAATGTAATGTTCACGTTTAAAACTTCCTGCAGTGGCCGAGGGTTAGATTTTATCACTCACAGGGGAGTTTTTGGACCTCGACCTCCTAAAATTTGCCTTACAGACACAACCAATAGGGAAATCCTTTTCTGAGGCAAAACAAGCTATAGATCTGAAATGAAATAGATAATCAAAATGCCGAAGAGGGAAATTTAAAAAAGCCAAAGGGAAAATAGGACATTTTTTTTTTCATGAGCATTACTTCCAATGCTGTTTTTCAATATCCCAGGCCAATTTGGAAGGGACATAGTAGCTGTGAACAAAAGTGATATGACTGCTTGAGTTGCTGATTGCAGAGTGACAAAACTTGGCCCTCTGTGGAGTTAATCTGAAACAGCGACTTTCCAAAATTAGAACACTTGATGGGAGAGTTAGAGAGAAAGGGGGGGGGGTGGAAATTGAGCAAAATAAAAGCAAGTGGATTTTTTATGGACTTGGTTTCACTTTGGATTTGAGAGTGCCACAGCCAGAAAGGCTATTACTAGTGTGGCTGTCACATCTGATCTTGTCTGATCAGCTATCTTTTGAGTTACAAGCTTCTAGACTCGCTTGTGCTCTTCACCTTCTGGGGTACATGGTGCTTTTGCGGCTGAAAAGAAGTTGTGTGTTGGAGTTTCCTGTGTCTTCTGTATGCCCCTGTAAGGCATAGTGTCTCATTTCATCTTTCTGTTAATCAACCATACTTAAATTGAGTTCACTGAACATGTACCAGACCACTATATTAGGCTCAGTTTTTAAAGGTACAATCAGTTAAATAGCCAATTGTTTCTGCAATATTATTATTATTTTGGTGTTTATTTGCCTAGTCTTGATTGATGAGGTTTTTCTGAAAGCATGTCATAGAGCTGTTATCTTTTGCAAGATTAATGCAAGACGTATTACAACAATTCAGTGGATAACAAGATACATGATATTATTACTGTCCTTAAGGAGTTTTCAAGTTAGAAAGTGAAGTAAGGCAAGAGGTGAAGAGCTCTTTTACTATATAAGCTTTTCAAAACCTATAAGCTCTGTAATCAAGTTCTAAAGTAGTTCCTTTGTACAATTTTTTTTAAAGTATAATTAGTAAACTATTTGATCTCCATGGTTGTTTTCCATGTGAGATTTTGCGGCCTTTTAGAAAGGCTTACTTTTATTCAAAGTAACGAAAATACGCGTGAAGTGCCAACTATGTGTAAGGTACCACTAAGGACACAATGGCATTCAAAGATGAATCCCCCTGATTATATGACCATTAAAGTAATGAAACAGAAATGTAT
The DNA here is from genome assembly GCF_005190385.1 of Monodon monoceros. Taxonomy (NCBI): domain Eukaryota; kingdom Metazoa; phylum Chordata; class Mammalia; order Artiodactyla; family Monodontidae; genus Monodon; species Monodon monoceros. The sequence goes on from NW_021703772.1 coordinate 88,032,880, forward strand.
ATGACTGTAAATAAGTAGACTCTTAGTTGGGTCCCAAAGTCAGTGATTACTGTGAAAGTCGTGTATCATAAAATTTATCTTTTAAAATTACATACATTGCCCATGAATTACTGTGTGCATGGCTTTGTGACATGTGACATGTCCCACTGTCTTTTAGAAAGTCCAGTACAGTGCATTGTCTCCTCACCAGAGTGCTGTTTGGTTGGTTGGGTCCCAGATAAGTTGTTGGATTGCTTATAAGGTCTTAATACCAAAAACAAACAACAAAATAAAGCAAAACAGAAAATAAGACACTAATTGAAAGAAAAAACCCTTTTCCTATGTTAGAGCTGATGTGTTTATTTGAACGTTCATAATTTAAATGCTGTATGATGTACCTTCACTGTATTAAAATACAATGACAAGTACCTTAGGAGAAGTACAAAAAAAGGGCTGTGGGGTTTTAATGAGAAAAAGCTCATACCCTAATAAAGCATTCAGAAAGAAACTTCATAAAGGAAATTGAATTTGAGATTTTAAGAACAGATTTGATTTGACAAACTAAGCTTTCCAGTACAAGCGCATGCAGTCTGGGCAAAGCACACAATTTGCAAAAAAAAAAAGTTTAAATGTTTTGTAAGCAGTTCTTTCTATTAGAAGTTTAGAGTATGAGCTGGACATTGGGAGGTGATTATGTCCAGAAGGGCAGGTTAGACACTGTTGTAAAGGAGAGAAGGTTACACTTAAGTGGAAAGGTCACTGGGAGGAGAGTGCCTTAGTTGTGGTTTAGTTATATCAGTCAACTGAGTTTCCATTAAAAAAAAAAAAGAGAAAGACCTGAGACAGAAGGAGTTTGTGCTGGATTATGATGGGGATAGAAGAGCTGGAACTGGCAGAGTGGTATTGGAAACAATAAAGTAGAGGAAAGACCCAAGAAATGTTGTGTGGATTTTGTCTCCTACTGATATGATTGACATTGACAATGGGAGAGAAATTTGCATCTGAATCACTTTGGGTCAACTAAAGTCTCTATAATGATGGTAGAGTCACTTATTTGGATGGATGGATGCATATAGCATATAATACACAGAGAGATAACTAGTAAACTATTCATAAAATAACCCTTCATAATATTTTTCCCTTTACCTAGGATTCATTTAAAACATGGATTAAGTAATGTTCCAAATGTTTATTCCTTAGAGGCATATAGTACATTCCTTTGGCCTTATTATGAGCATCTCATTTGGCATTACATCTGCACTTATGTCTGTATGTTGTATCTAAGTTATATGTTTTATGTGGTTTGCATTACGGTCTCTTCAGTGAAAGGAAGTTAAATTCCTACAGAGTGACATAATTATAATCCTTTTTAAGTGATGAAATTTGTTAGCAAGCCTTTTAAATCTAGAATGTAGTTAAGTTCATCACAATTACTTTAGATCAACAGCTCATCTCTGGTTATGTGGAATGTGCTTTAGGAATTATTGTGCCATTATTATTATTAATTCTCTATATTACCTGATAGAGAAAGAAGGTCAGTATGAATGTGTGGTTGAATCCATCCATCCGTCTGGCCAAATTTATCTCATCTTTTGACTTTTGATCAGATCAGTTTTGTTTGGGCTTTTCAGAACAAAAACTACAATAATTTAAAAAGAGCAAACTCTTCTCATTTTTTTATGAAGAATATAAGTTCTCACAATTTTATCAAGTTTTTTTAAAGAAATTCAATTCAGGATCCTGTTTGAGTCTCACTCCAACTCCAAACATTTTTTTTTCATTTTTAATAATAATACTAAAATTATAATGCCTTTAAGGTATAGTTATCGATTGAATAAAATCAACTTTGTCATTATTTTCCTTTAGACTAAATTGACTAAAATACAAATACCCTAGAGTAGGGTTGGAGTAGCCAATAACAATATCTTAGATAATACACACACATACACACACACACATATATAATAAAACAGATAAGATAAACGAATGTTTTGTCATAGCTCACTGTATAAATTTCTATTCTCTATGATTTGGGAAGTCAGGAAAATGCAGTCATTTTTGCATATGAAAACAATGCAACTCTTTCTGCATACGCTTGTTGATAGTTCTCTATTTAGAAGTATGGGAAACCAGTGTTCATTTAAAAAAATCAATATAACCCCATAAATAATAAAATGGTACATGTAGCATATTTTTCCCTGATCACTACAATAAATATAGATTGTCCATAGTTGGATTCAAGCAATGTTTGAGTTATAACTTATTTATCACTCCAATTATCTTCTAAAAGGATACTGATAAATTTTGATTAACTTTCAGTGACTAGTTTAATCTTCAAGTATCCCTAGTGCTTACCATGCAACACTAGATGTTCTTCGGACATGAACTAATGTTTCTAATATATGTAAGGCACTTAAATAACATATTTTCATGAATTTGATGCTTTTCCAGTGCTGTGATGGCAGTGGGAACCTCTGAATTTTGTTAAACCATATGGCCCTTAAGTAGCAGATGCCTAGAGAAATTGATGAAAGGTGTGAGCTATATTATCTGCAGAATTTTCCTAATTCTTTTTCCAGTTTGTCAAAACATTACATAAAAGAATGATAGTTTATGAGTAACAAATCCTACATTTCAAAAGCCTGTCATATTTTTCTGCTTAGTATAATCTCTTTTCTGCCAAAGACTGTTAACACTTAAATTACAAAGCTGATAGACTGTTGTCTCATTGTTTACAAATGTCTAATATATGAAGGCGACTTGGTCATTTTCCCGCCTCATTATAGAATTTCATATAAACAAGTCTAGAAATTAGCATATTGAAAGTATGTTACATTGTAACCTAATTAAAGTGGCTCTTAAACATTGATTGTGACCCTCAGTAAGAAACATATTTTACACTGTGATCCTGACAATACTTGTGTATATTTTCAGTAGATATCTGTAACTAAAAGGAAAGTTTCACAGAAGTTTCACAAAACAGTGTTATTAATGTACTGATATTTTGTCTTCCAATTTTATTTTTTAAAATTAATATTTGTAATCCTATCCTCTGTGTACAATTTAATCAAATAGGTAAGTATATGTTCCTTTGTTGGCATTCCATATTTTGCTTCAGTTGTTTGTACTACTACATCTTCCGTGAATTAGGATTTTAAAAATACTGTATATTAAAAGAACACAAAATAATTTTTAAATCTTATTCATAGTTCATTAGAATGAGGTAAAAAAATCTTTATATAAACAGGAAACTTATATAAACAGGATGTTTAAAACTAGAGATATTCTTGACAATAGGATGATGTACATTTCTTCTGGTTCATGTTTAAGATTGTGTGCTGCCTATATGATATCAACATGGTAAACAATCTAGAAATTAAATATTTACCTTTATTTCTTTTTGGCTTCAATCCAATTAAAATAAGGTAACTTTGTTTAAATTTCTAAAGCAAGAAATTTGGCTATCTGATCAGTGTAGTCACTGAGACGACAATTATGACAAATCGAAAACTGCTCTTTCAGAAATATCACTTTGTAATTATACTTTTTAAATTGGTCACCTATAACTGAAATTAGTCTGATCATAAGTCTTTATGTTGGCTAGATATATAGGAGAAAATTACAATTCCTTTTTCATTAGCATTTCTGAGTTTTAAGTCAATGCTAGAGTTGAGGAAACTTTTGGGACATCATGGAAGCTTCAATTCTGTATCTATAAAAATGTGCATATTCTTAGTGTTTTGCTCAGTGCTTTTGATTTATCAACCAGGTTAGTCTCTCTGTAGAATTACTAAGACTTACTCTCATCTTATTCACCATCTCCCACCCCAAGTGATCATTTTCTTCTATTTCCAGATGTAAGAAAATGAGACATGTTTCTTAAGGAAAAGATTCAAAACACCTCATTTGGGCCAAAGATTTTTTTAATGGAAAGAATATAAACACATTTCTTATCAGGAGAAAATATATATGTGTATACATATATATTATATATATAGTATATATGTATCTATCTGAAGAATAAAATGAAATGATCCCCTGGCAGGAATACACTGAGGGTTGTTTATCTTGCACTCAGCCAGGTATCTTATATGCTTTTCTCTTTGAAAAGGCCCTTAAGGGTTTCACTGATTCCCTAGAATGTAAAATTTCCTTCACCCTCTGAAATCCCTAATAATTTCCATTTGCAGAAATACTGTTATCTGGTCTTATGTTGTCTGTTCTCTAGAGTTTGTACAGTAGCAAATTTTCTTTTTTCACATACTTTGGCAGAAGTTAACTCAGAAAACGTGTCCTGAATTGACTTTGTAACATGTCTATATACTAGTAACACTCCAATTATAAGGATAAAGGAGACTCTCTTTTGAGGATTTTAAAGGATTTTCCTGTTATACACTCTGGAAATAAAATGACTGGTCTGTGAGACAACTTGCTTGATTTAAATAGTTTTTTCTTGAACACTATAATATGCTCCAAAGAACCAAGGATTCTTCCTACTTATAAAAGCAGTTTCTAATTATGGGAGTAAAATCTAGTATGGGATCTCAAAAGTGGGCTTGCACTGGAGGAATAAAGAAATTTCATGAAACAGCATTAAAAGTAATAGTATCTCTTAGTTCATTTTTAATGAGTCTTCCCTCCACAATTTATACCTTTGGAAGTCCTAAGACACAGTATTACACATACACACACACTATACCATGCATATCTTGCAATGCTTTAAGATAAATTGAATAGAAACCTTGTCTTCAGGAGGCTTATAAGTCAGATGCAAGAAGGCAACATAAACTGATGAGTATGAAACACATGAATGGGTGGTTGGAGAAAAGAGAACCACGCTCAGAGAATAGAGACTCCTCACTGTTGGTGGGAAGAGGGTAGGATGTGCGGTTGAGGTAAGCAGCAGGGCATCATAGAATTCTTTCAGGGGAAGCTGTGACCGAGTTGTTATGGAATTCAGGTCCTGCAATTTAAGAGTGAGAATTTTTCATAAGTCTGCATAGACCCGGAAAATGTGGGTCACTATAAGATTGTGGATTATGTATTTCTTTTCAGACATCCTTGCTATCAGTTCTAGTACTGATGTAGATAGAGCTAGCTAAACAACAGATGGATATTGTATCCCAAATGCTCTTATAGAAAAATTACAAAAGACAAAACGATGTAGTCAGTATTTTTTTATGGACTTGATCATTCATATAAAACCATGATCTGTATTTTAAAATGAAGTCTCCATTTATGCTGCATGAATTGCAAACTACATTTAGATTTGTCTACCCGAATTGCCTCATGTCAGCTACCTCACACAGAGACGTACATGGGGACACACACACACACACACACACACACACACACAACACTCTGCAGCAATGGCTTGCCAGTGACCTTAAAAATTTCCTCCCTGATCAGAGCCTTAATTAAAATATTACATTGCTAGATAACCCCTGCTATAGCACATCTGCATTACCTGGGAGTGGTGACATAAAAATCTATTTTCTCTTTTAACATATAATAATTAGTTGATTTTTTTTTTCTGTTCCTTTGTCAGTGAATAGACACATTATAGGCCTGAAGAAATGAGAACCAAAACCAAATTTTTGATAGAAGGTACTGTCTTAAGACATTTAGATCTTTCCTAATGGGAGAAGCCCGGGTGGAAAGCTGTTTTTAGGAGGCTGGGAAAAGCAGCAAGCTACATGAAGATTTGGAGTGATTAGGGAAGCAAGAGAGAGGGGAGCAAAGGGCACAAGGTGGTACTAATGACACACTTTTTGCAACTGCCTCAGGTTAATCCTCTATCTTCTGGACTTTGGAGAACCACATACAGGGAGACCAAGGTGGGTTGAGTCAAGCTATAGGCTATTTGCTGTGGCTCAGGCTTCATTAACAGCCAAATAGGTAGAGAAAGGAGAAAACTGTCAAAGGCTTTTAAAAAGGATATGTTTGTGTAACGACACAGGGTGTGAAGGGAGAGACAAGGGGTATAGGAGCCTTGAAAAGGATTTTTATAACTTTTAGTTGGTGTCCTTGAATCATGAGTTAGGGAAGTGCAGCTTTGAGCAGTTGCTGTCATGTGGCAATGATTTTACATCAGCTGCCCGACATATCTGGTAGCAGCAGGAGGGAAAAGAAAATCTCTCTTCTGATTGAAATGGTTAGGGGATTCAGGGAAGAGGAACACAAGTGCCTGAATTAGAAGGAGAACAGGGATCGTCAGTTGAACTCCATTCTCTTTAGGGAGAAAAAATTCTCTGATGAATGCAAGTAAATGGGGCCTTGCTTCCCGCTTTTATAGCTCATCTTAGAAATGATACCCTTGCTTGCCTATTTAAAAAAAAAAAAAAAGTTTGAGGCTTAATTCAGAATGACATCCGCATTTAGGCCATAAATGTTTGAAGCTTAAACTTAAAATCAAACTCTTCTTTCAACTCTCTGCAACATGAACAATCCCTAGGGCACTCCAAGTATTTTTATATGTATAAATTGCTTTTGCTGTTCAAAAGTTTTAAAAATTCAGCCTTTGTGACACAAAGAAATAGGCGAAGGTATTAAAAGGGTGGTAATCTCTGCAAGAGCTTTAAATTCAGCTTATGTCAGGCAAGCACAATTTAGTTCATATGTCTCATGTATCTAAGTCTCTTAAAAAAAAAACTCATTATGCCCCATGGAAAGCAATTTATAATGAGACCATCACCAATAATTGTTTGTTTTAGGCTGTGAAGTAGTGGGGCACTTTCCTGCCTGGATGGAATCAACTAAAAATAACCGTTATTTTTTTTTTTCCCCCTACGTTTGCAAACAGGATAGGTTGCAGTGAATAATATAAGACATTTAGGTGAAGTAAGAATAACATGGAATACGGCAATATTTTTCAGATGCAACAACTTGTGCAATTTAGTGACTTTTACATCAAATTTCAGAGTGTTCTTTATTTTAATGATAATGTTTAACTTTGAAAACCTTTATTGCCTCTCTCCAGATGTGCACCCCACCTTTTCCAGACATGACTTAACCTGTCTGCATAACATACCTGATCTAGATGTGGCAGCCTCTCTACTTAATAGACAGTTAACACCCCACCTTCTCAGGATTCAGCTGTCTGGCAGCCTACCTCTCTTGACAGAGCTGAGAAGCAAGATTTAAACAATAAAACATGCACAATCAATTACAACCCACAAAGTCCATGCAACAAAGCAAATGCACTTTTTCTCTTATGAGTGAAATCTACAAAATCTGATTTTACTGACAATTTTAACAAGCTAACTGATCTGCTTGCCAAAACCACTGCCTATTAGGAGGCAGCAAATTAGAAAAGGGATTGGGGCTGTTAGGACCAGCACAATGATAGCAGAGAAAAGTGACAACAAGGTTGTGGACAGAAAATCTATAAAAAGCCCACACAGAAACTCAAAAAGCACAAGAACTGAGCCATTTAATAAGGGTAAAACAGACCTACAAACTTTTATAATCCCTAAGGGCATCACCATGCACTAATTGGTACTCCTGATGGCCACAGGTCATTAAGGAAATGTTACATTAGGTTCTGTAGTTTGATCAGTTTTAAGAAAAAGTATGTAATTCATTTAAGAAAGATTTTCATCCAGAATAGACATATTTGGGGGGAAAAAAAGAGGTTTGGACGACTAAACTTTTGGCCGTCATCCTGTTTTTGTCCATTTTGCTAATTCATTATCCATCCAACATTACAACTGAGTCCCACTTACAAAATTACACAACTAGCAAAAAATATATTTATTTGGTAATGAGGCGGTCCAAGCTCATTTAGTATATACCTGTCTTCAAAATCATCATTTAAAATAAAGTCAGGGAATGTTTTAACATGGCTACTTGTTGAGGTGGCTAAATGTATTGAAAAACATTTCTGATATGACTCAGGTTGCAGGTTCAATTCCCATACGGGTCTGTTGTCTTTATCTTGTGCCTCCATTTACCCCTCAAATGGCACGAAAAATTAAATCCCTCTCCACCTCCAGAAACATAACCACATAATTACTGAATAAGGTCTTACTATCTACACACTTTAAAATAACATATGAAATAACGAAAATACATTTGTTCACTGAGTGATTTCATTTCCACAATGGAGAGAGAAGAACTAGCCTACACTATGCACCTACCTGTGGCAAACACAGTGCTAGTGGCACACTTACATTCTTTCAGTAAACCTAGAAGCCCAGTTTTCATATGAAGAAATTGAAGCCCACAAGGGAGACCATATCAAATGCAGGATATTCTCATTCCCTTTAACCCACTCTGAGGGAGGCACTAGAACAATCCCTATAAATGTATGTTAGTTGTGAACATTATGATACAAAGTAGCTTGAGTGAGTTTCAGTATGTTACTTTGTTCCCAGTTCAATTAATTTAGTGACTGAGACATTGAAATAAACTGAGCAAAAGGACATAGCTGTAGTTTTCAGTTCTCTCCCTAGCTCTCTGATCATGGGCCAGTATCAAGTTATATTTTCTAGGCCTTTGTATCTTCTTTAAAAAAAAAAAAAAAAAAATGAAGAGGAGCCTTCAACTACCTCTACCTAGAAGCCAGAATATGCTTACTTTATTATAAACAGTGAGCAAAATTATATATTTAATAATTAAGTTCCATGATCAATAATTACCAGATCGTGTCTGAGACATGAAACTGAGTTAAAATCAAGTTAAGAACTTTCTTTTACATATAACACTCAATTTTATTCTTGCTTCTTGTGTCTTTTTCACTATTCTCAGGTGTGGTTGGGAAGGGGGAATCAGCCAGGCCAAAGGAAGGGGTTAATGAATGCACATTTTGACAGCTTTGTTCCTTGAGAAATTGTGGACACATTTGGACAAGAATTGTCGCTGTTTGGACAAGAATGTACATCCTGAGAGAAATTATATTTTTTTATTCTCCATAAAGAAAGAAAGACAGTCTATAGAAAAGAGATTTGTCAGATACTTCTGGTCAAATTAGAAGATAAGCCAACTTAATGGGTTTAATTTTATACACCTATTTTGGTTTAACAAGGTATTAGCATTTAGAGGACCAATTTGGGTTTCCCACATCTTGTAAACACCTGAGCATAGAGAAAGGAAAGAAATCTTGGTGTATATCTAGAGTTTTATGATTTAAACTTTGTTATCAAATACTACTGGTTATAACTCAGTTTATAATAGTGATAACACATCACTTATTATTTTCATTAATTTATTTTTTCTTTTTTGTTATACATTTTAATTACATGAGCATTAAGTACCCCACATGTGTTTTAACTGTTGAAGTAATTATGTACCATTAATCTCAGTGGTAATTGTGTTTTCAAAGTCCAATAATTACCCCTAGGTTTTCAGAAATGAATTATCCTGAAATGAGAAGATTGTAGAGACATTTCAGTGTGTATTTTGGTATACTATGTTTAAAGGGAGAGAAATTTCACATTATTCAAAGAATAATCTAATTGGAGAAGGAAATGATATTAATATTTATTGAGAAACTAATAACACCAGACCCTCTCTAGTTGGTTTATAGATGCTCTTTAAAATTTTTCTTCATAACAGTTATTTGAAATAGACCTTATCCTGTTTAAAAAAAGACTCAGAAGCTCTATTTATAGAAAGTAGCACACTTAGGTTTTAAGGCTATGTCTGTCCCCAAAGCAGGTACTTTTTCAGCTATATGATGCTGGCTTTTGGCATTAATTGTCTTATGCTGGCTTTTGACAATTGTTAATTGTCAGTAAAATTGTCTTTTATTTTTGCTGATAAGGCAAAAATAATCACATATTTTCTTTGCTGTATAGTCCAAGCTTTTTGCATATTTGTTACTAATTACACATTTTCTTTCCAATGTACAAATATTTGTAGGTGTGTGTTGCAGAATGAGTTCCTTTACATGCTATTTTTGCAAATAGTTTTCGCTTACAGTCTGCCTAACACAACCATTTCTTCTCCGTCTCTGTTTAATGTGTACTTGGAATTTGTCAATGGCATTTGAGCATGTGTGTTTGTGAAGTGTGAAAATAAATATCATATAGCTAAAATTTTCAATCACTTCATTTGTTCTAGACTGCACTAAACTGTGATATAATGGCAAATTAAACTGCTTTCTTGCTGGTTTAACCATAAAATGCTTTAGATTTATTTCAAGGCACAGCTTGTGCTAGACCAAAGCTATCTCTAGTGTAATGGAGTCCAGCCTTTCATTTTATTTTTATAATCCCTCCATAGTTCTACAAGATAATAAAAAGCTAAGTAATATTATAAGGAAAAAATTGGATATTTTAGTAAGACCATCGTTGATGGTAAAAATCTATCCAAAAGTGGTTTTGAAGTGTTGGTTTTGAAGGCTTTTAATATTTTATTCTGTATAGTTTAGATATGTTTATGATGCAAAAATAAAGGGATCTTGATAAATTAAAAGGATCTACACCAGACATTTTTATTCACATCCCACATCTCATTTAAAAAAAAAAAGAAAAGAAATGAAAAAGTATACCATGAACTGAAAAGGTTTAATGATTTAAACTGACAATTCTATTTTCAGGATATGATTACTTCCTGAGATGCATTTTATCTTATATCACAGCCCCTTTTAAAGTTGTTTGCTTCGAATAGTAGACTGGACAACATTTCTCTTAAAATATCTTGGTATTTATCTGCTAGTTTGGAAAGGAGTTCCTGTTGTTATAGTTAAATTATTTTATCTTCAGAATGACTGGTTAAGAGTGGCTCCTCTGGGCTATCCAGGAAGGTAAACACACACACACACACACGCACACACGCACATTTAGAAGGTATATGGCTAGCGTGCCTTCAACTTCTAGCCCCTACAAAGTAGGGTGTCTAACTTAAAATCTTTCTCCTCCAAATAAACTGACCAACTCTTCCCCCAGTCTCACCTCATCTCTGCACATGCTCAGTATTGTGGAATGCTCACAAGCACTTCCCCACTGCCTGTTTTCTGTCAACTTGAGTTGTTTTGCTTTGGGTGTGGATACCTCCTACAAGAATCCTTTGTGACAGGTGTATTCAATTGAAGAGTCACCAATTTAGAATTCATTGTAGCATAAATAGTATAGGAAACATATTTTAGAATAAGTACCTTAAAAGTCATTAGATTATCAGTTTACAAGAGAATTGTACTCAAGGCAAAGAATTGTAGTGGGAAACTGGAGTAGGGGACTTATCCTAGGGGACTTTCCAGAGAGAGGAGAGGCCTTGATGGAACCAGAAAGGCTTTGAGCCAAGGGATGAATTAGGGGTTGGGAATCTAAGTGCCTATTGCAGGGAATAGCAGAGGTTGTGGGTGGAAACGAGAGAAGACACACACATCAATGAAATTTCACTAATTTTGTAATTTGGTCGAAAGTTTTTTTAACTTTAAAAAAAATGTGATTTAAAAAAGCATCTTAGGGCTTCCATGGTGGCGCAGTGGTTGAGAGTCCACCTGCCGACGCGGGGGGCACGGGTTCGTGCCCCGGTCCAGGAAGATCCCACATGCCGTGGAATGGCTGGGCCCGTGAGCCATGGCCGCTGAGCCTGTGCATCCGGAGCCTGTAATGGGAGAGGCCACAACAGTGAGAGGCCCGCGTATTGCAAAAAAAAAAAAAAAAAGCATCTTAATTGACCATCTTAACCATTTTTAGGTGTACAGTTCAGTGGTAAGTAGATTCACATTGTTGTGAAACAGATCTCCAGAACTTTTCCATATTGCAGTGGAAACTCTGTACCCATTAACTCCCCTTTCCCTCTTCCTCCCCGCCCACACCAGCCCTTGGTAACCAGCATTTTACTTTCTGTTTCTATGAATTTGACTACTGTAGGTACCTTACGTAGGTGGACTCAGGTCGTATTTGTCTTTTTGTGACTGGCTTATTTCACTTAGCATGTCCTCAAAGTTCATCCATGTTGTAGAATTTTGCCTTAATTTTAAAATTACCTGTGCCTAAATCATCTGACTTGCTTTATATTTTGTTGCACTCTCCAGAGCAGTTGTGTGCGTTTGTCTATGTGTGCCTGAGTGTGTGAACACTGAACATTTAGCTTTTGGTGGTTTGGATTATAAAACTTTCCATTATTAAAATATACATATATTATAACACTAAAATTTGTAAACACTTGACAGACTTTCCTCCTCTAAATTCTGAACTATTCCTTGTGGATATAGTAGGAATGGGTTGTGTGCTCTTTGCATAAATTAGTATTGTCAGTTTTTTGCATCATTGGTCCTTTGCCTAATATGCCTCTCCTATTACCAAATCTGATCCCATTCTGTTCTCTAAGAAACATTAAGGAAAGACACTCTCATCTCACCTTTCTTTTATCTAATCACTTGGCTAATCCATCCCAAATGTATCCTCATCTGTAGGCACAAAAATTTTCTGTAATGATTTAACCTGTTCAAAAAGCCTAACCTCATAATATTCTTAGATTTTACTTGAAAGCATTTTTATTGATCTATATTTGTCTATATGTCTGATATAAAAAGGAAAACACAATATTTTTAGGTAAAGATTTTATCAGAGTCAACAGCATTGATAACAATAGTTTTATTTCTGTCTCGTTCTTTTAAACTCCCTACTGATTTTTCTTATGCTGGTCCTCTTAGGTCTCCTGTTATTTCTTTGTCTCCTGTTTCTTCCACCACTTGAATATTGGTATTTCATTTATTTGGCCATGAGCAAAACCTCTTGTATTACTCCAAGCACTGTCCCATTCAATACCTCTGTTTGTAACCCCTGGGTCTGTGGTTATGATTTTTTCTCTCCTTACAAGTGTTTGCCATATTTACCAGTCTGTTATCATTTTCTATGTTCATTTGTATTCAGCTTACTACCTATTTCTAATTTCCATATAATTCTTAAGTTAAAAATGTCTTCTTTTCTCCAGACTGTCTGACATTAGAAATTCACTTGACTGCAATTTATAAAAGTGATTATTTACTGTTGACAGATTATGATCAAGGTTTCAGATATTGCTTTAGGTCAGAATCCTCAAAGAAATTTTTCTGAAAATGCTTCATTAAATGTTTGCTAAATTTCCTTTGCTTAGCAATTGGATTTTACTTAAAAGATTTCACAATTCTTTAACACGTGTGGTATATTTCATCTTTCAACCTTCCCAAAACAAAGTTTGCAGGAAACAAAAAATAAGCAAACTTCAAATCTGTGTTCATAAGAGTTCAGAGCCTATGTACCTGCTTCTTCCCTCTCTCCTTCCCTTTCTTTCTTTCTCTCTTTCTCTTTCTCTCTTTCTTTCTTTCTCTCTTTCTTTCCCTTTCTTTCTCTCTCTCTCTCTTTCTCTTCTCTTTCTCTCTCTCTTTCTCTCTCTCTCTCTCTCGCTCTCTCTTTCTCTCTCTCCTTCCCTCCCTCTCCCTTCTACTCCCTCCCTCCCTCCCTCCCTCCCTTCTTCCCTTCCTTCCTTCCTTCCTGTTGTTCTGGGTCTTAGTTGCAGCATGTGGGATCTCTACTGTGGCCTGTTTAGTTGTGGCATGCGGACTTCTTAGTTGTGGCATGTGAACTCTTAGTTGTGGCATGTGAACTCTTAGTTGTGGCATGCATGTGGGATCTAGTTCCCTGACCAGGGATCACAGCACCAGGGCCCCCTGCATTGGGAGTGCAGAATCTTACCCACTAGACCACCAGGGAAGTCCTTATGTACCTGCTTTCTTGTTGAGCATTAGTTAGTTCTAATTTCCTCTCAGGTAAAATTGGCACATCTCTTGGCAAGTGTCACTATCAATTTTTATACACTGTCTACTCATACTAGAAACAATATAGCCAAACCACAACACCGTATAAGCAGCACAGCAAAACAACACCACACAACATTACCCACAATGACAACACACAGAGCAGCATCAACACTTGTGGGTCCTATTAAGTCCTTTGTTTTCCTTCAGGTTACTTTAATTCTTGAATGCAAAGACCCTATCGTTGCCTCAACTGGTCAATACCACTGAGGCATGGGATATGAAATCAATGAAGATAGGAATATAACCTTACTTCTTAGATAAAGGCCATTTTAAAAAGCTTACTGTGGTAACTTCTGAGATGAGTCTATGAGGAAATCTCACCTTTCATGCCAGAACATATTTTAATTCTTAGATTTCTCTTTGGGGAAAAAGAGGAATAAATGTAGTTCATATTTAACATTGTTTTATTAAATCAGAAACTTTATAATAGTGACTTTAATACATATTTTCCTTACCATTTCATTATCGTGAACCATCCTTTTGGTAAAATTTTTGCTAGCAAATCAAGTGGTGAAATATTTAAAATGTAAAGCAAATTGCTATAGTATAGTCATATTTGGCTTTACAGAGCTCAGAATAGTTTAAAGCCCGTTGCCCTACGTAGATTGTAGGACACAAATGTTTGGAATGTAATGAATGACAAAGGAAAGGGAAAAACTGCTGAACTTAGTGTCTCTGAATGCCATTATAAAGACATGATATGCCAAGCATATGAATTAAAGGCTAGAGACTCCTTGGAGGGTTGAAGCATTGTAATTATCTATAGCCTAGTGTTAAAGAAGAAGGCTATTTTTCAGACCCGTTTTTTTTTTTGTGTGAATAGATTATTTTTATTTATTTATTTAATTTTTGCGGTATGCAGGCCTCTCACTGTTGTGGCCTATCCCGTTGCGGAGCACAGGCTCTGGACGCGCAGGCCCAGCAGCCATGGTTCACGGGCCCAGCCACTCCGCGGCATGTGGCATCCTCCCAGACCGGGGCACGAACCCATGTCCCCTGCATGCATCGGCAGGCGGACTCTCAACCACTGCGCCACCAGGGAAGCCCGTGAATAGATTATTTTTAAAGAAATATTTCATGTTTCAGGGAAAGCTATTTTAAACTGCTTGCTCTTTGGTTGAACTTGAAAATGCACTTATTTGCTCTCTCTCCCTTGAAGATATTTTACTTAGTTACTATTTTAAGGTTAACCCATCCACCCACCCAGGTAGATGTTTTGATGTGAAAAATAGTAGATAGTCAATATCTGCATGTATTGGAAGCCAAGAAATGAGATGGGCAAAGTTATTTGGGTAGCTTAAAGTGTATTAGATAGGGTAAAATTGTTTTCAAACCATTCTCCCATGGAAGTAGATGAGCTAGAGATTACAGATGGTCCTGATAGTAGAAATGTTTTCCATTATCGGGAGCATTATTAGTGAGATAACTGAGAGGTTTCAGTGGAGAGGGGAAAATAAATGTTTGTGAAAGTTCGTAGGGAGTACTTCAGCCTGCAAAATAAAAAGCCTCATTTGCATATGGTGCTTGTTGGAGACACGGAGTAGACATGCATTCCATGACAATTATCAGTTCTCAAACAGTTTCATGACACGTGTACCTTTATTATAATACCTGGTACATTTTAGGGGAGCCGTGTTAGCATTTGAGCAGAAACATTACAGTAACCAATTAACAGTCATTCCTGATGAGTTGATATGTACTCTGGGAGCCCAAAAGCTAATCTTTTTACATTCCAATGTGTAATCACTGCCTTCTCCCATTTTGATAAGCATCAGTGAAATCTGGAGAGCAAGTCTTTCTGTTTATCTGTGAAACTTCAGTGACTTTAGTATAAACAACGAATGTCTTATTTTCAAAACTCAATGGTGTTTGCTTGGCAGTGAGGTTTTGTGCAGTCTATTGTGTTTAAGCTTGACTTGACGTTTAGAAAATCCTTAACAGAAGTGACTTTTGTTTGCTTATGTAGTGTACTACTCTTGATGTTCCCATTTATTTTTATATGGTCTTTCTAAAGGTCTAAGCATTAGTCAGAACCAACTCGGGACTAGAAAGCAGGAAGACTCTTAGTTGAAGATAACCCAGGTTTGTCCTGACATATTTGGGGCATCATTCATAGACATCAAATTAATTTCCACATTTTTAGTACACGACAGAATATTCTGTATGGGTATAAGTATAAAAATGCTTATTAAGTAAGTAAGTCATGTTATGTAGAGAATACACATTTCTATGTTTCTTTTATAAGAAGGTCAACAGCACTTTACAAAGTGTGGTTTAGTTACATCCAAGAAGTTGCCTTTGTAATTCATCAGTGACATAGTTTGGCATGTTCATCTAATGCAGGAGAAATGATCAAGTCTGTCCATAGTATATCCGTGTGAATTTATTTTACCTTCAAAAACTGTTTATGTACATATTGCATAAACAGTGTGTCTAAATTAGTGCCTAGAAATAATAAATTTTTAAACTTTGCAATTTCTAATTGTTGAAGTTGTGGAAAGTAATTGAGGATTCCTAGGCAAAATACCTTGAACACAGTTGCACAAAGCCAAAGGAATTTGGTGGCAAAGTACAATGTTTCCTGTTTCTGAAATAGAAACATTAAAGAGAAAGGAGCAGAACCTACTGTAAAAGCTGATTTATTTTTCCCATGAGATTAAGAATACACTTAAGCAAACAACAAGTCTTAGAGGAAGAAAACGACTTAATTCAATACCATTTCAAATTCTCATTAATTCTAATTGTCCAATGAAGGCAATCCATTTAAGGTTCATACAGAAGAGAGTATGAGGATAATGTGTGTATTATATGTGGAAATAAAAACAGAGCATGCAGTGAATAATTGAGTTTATAATTGTTAAAACAACAACAAAATGACTTATTTTTTTAGTTTAGTTTTGTTTTTGGCAGGGAAAGAAGGACACATAGAGACCAAAACTTGGCAAGAGTTACACACCAAGTGAGACCACAGTTGAAATGTAAAAGCTTTCCAAAGTTTGTCTTATGCTAGTCTACTCTCTAACCCTCCACCATCCAGGTTTTAATTTATCATTTCGTATATAACCATATTAATGCAGTCTTTAAGGACTTGTATTGTTCTGAGCTCTGAATGTACCATGGAATATCTTGACGCTGTCCATCAACTTCTCTTGGATTTCTGCTTTCTCGCAAGAAAACAGAGGCTGGAGATCCTCTACTTAAATATTCAAAATGTTTGGTGGCTTTCCTGGAGGAAAATGAGTGAGCCAGAGTCTCTTTAGTTGATGATTTCATTTTACTATGCTTGTGAATGTGATAAATGCACCTGTCTCTGGAGAATGAAACTGGCAGCTTCAGGGAGTACAAATGTGACCGTAAGTGCCTCAATTTCAATGAGTTATTATTCTCTGAATTTGTTCTGCTTGTATTGGGATAAGTTGGACCAGCTATACTTAAAAACAGGAAGAGTAAGTAAAATGCATCCATGGAAGGAAAAAATTGACGTATCTATAGATAGGTCCAAAATAGTTTGGTTTCTGGTTAATATTCAGAATGCCACTGATTAGCCTCATAATAAATAACCTACATTATTTTATGACTACACCATAAAAAGAATCTCTTGGGACTGATCTGGGTTTTCTGGAAACTCACACCAACATGTATCTCAGATGTATTGCTTGCAAACTTAGTTCCCCAAGATGTTGCCCTGGGAATTGCACAATTACATTTCAACACACTGGTTCATTTTACTTATGGCTACTTTCACACATACACAGAAACCTTTACCTAAGTTCCTTCTTGTCTCTAGGGCTTCTATTTCAAAATGTCCCTTACTTATTACTTCTTTAGGCAGGGTGTACTTTGTTCTTCCCATTATAATCTAAAATTGCATCAGTCAACAGGGCATTGAAGTAAATGAATCTGAGTTCCAAAATAAAATATTTTAGTTTTAGAATTTTTCATTTTTCCACCATAGCTTTTGAGTATGTATAAATTGGGAGCATTTCTAATATTTCACTTATGAACTCAGTAATCAGTACCAATGACTAGGCCTTTGGGTACATACATACATAGAGGTGATGAAATAAACAGTGACTTGTGATCTAGCCATTCTTTGTACTCTGGGAGATTTTCTTCTAGCAAAGATGATGGGCAGTAACTGATTTCTTTAGAGTCCTTTCCATTCAGCTAAACATCATTTGAGTAGAAGGTCGATTTTTTCTCCTTTGGGTATGCTATTAGTACTAAGAAAATTGTGAGTTTCTATACTCAGTAGTATGGATGGAAACTTCTTTTATCTGGGTACTGAAGGATATACTGTGAGATCCTGGAAATCGTTATGACTAAGACTGAGAAGTAAGAGCCTTTTCAGTTCCTTCCTACCTTGGTTTTGCTACCTATAAAATGAGTATAACAATAATACAATGATTTATGGAGCTTTACTAAGAAACTGCTTATGCACTGCCAGCAGAATATGCAAATCATGCTTTAGAAGCACTTAATTCCTTGAAGTTACAAAACTACAGTTTAATGCATAGATGTAGTAAATTACTAAGTGGTGCCTTTATGATTTGCAAAAGGTGATGTACTTTAACATGTCCCATGTTTTCATAGGAAAACAATCATAGAATCTCATAGCTGAAAGGGACCAGAAGGAATCTATATAAATGTCTGTCGGGTGCTTGGATCCCCTCCATGGCATCCAGTCATGAGAAGTCCTCCTGACATGGAGACCTTTACTCCCCAGAGCAGCCCAATCCACTTTTAGAGTGTTCTATTTTTTTCTTAAACGATTAATTTATAAGGTATTTATTAAAAAACTGACTGTATTCTAGGAACTGGGCTAAATAAAGAGTAGTAATGAAGAATACAGATATAGCCCTTGACTTTGTGGACTATTTGTTCTACTAGTATAGGTCACACCTATCATTGGTGATAATTCCCCTGGTCATGCATCCAATAAAATAAGTCCTCATTCTTTCTTGAGTGTCCCCATTAAAAATTTGAATGATATTCCTTCTCCCAAAGAATCTGGGATAAACCTAAAAATGTCTTGATTCATTCCATAAAATCTGGGTTATGCTGCAACTTTTGAAGTTGAGAACAATCTATTTAAAAAAACCCAAACTTTGGATAGCCACCAATGATCAGTATCCCAGTTGCAGGAGTTCAAGGAGACACCTATAATTTAAGTTTACCATCCAAATCATACATTTTGAATTGGATGTATAGTTTAATAGGTGAGTGATTAAATTCTGTAGTATTAGAAAAATTGTTTCCCCATTATTTACTTTAACAAACGTTTGCCACTATTCGAATGCAATTAATTCATTAAATAATTTAGTTTTGATTTTATGTCTTGAGGCACTCAAGCAGAGATAGATACATCTTAAATCTCTTACAGTGGTAC
This sequence comes from Monodon monoceros, assembly GCF_005190385.1. Taxonomy (NCBI): domain Eukaryota; kingdom Metazoa; phylum Chordata; class Mammalia; order Artiodactyla; family Monodontidae; genus Monodon; species Monodon monoceros. Next base: position 88,051,998 of record NW_021703772.1, read on the forward strand.
CTGATTTTTCTTTTTTAAATGGTTATATGTCCAGTGATTTTTTATCTACTTTGAAAACCATCGTTAACTCTCATGTGAAAGTGTATGCAAAATTATTATGAAACTCTTAAGTGCCATAAAATTATTATATTATTATTAACCAGTCCTTAATACTCCAACTTTACCTTGCACTTATATCAAAGCTTATTTCTTTATTTAGTCACATTTTGTCTCCACATAAAATAGAATGTTAGGTCCTTAGACAGGAGCATATGTTAAATATTGCCTTTGTATCTGTAACACCTAGCATGGTTCTGGATAGCTGCTGTGATTTTAGTAAATGGTTGTTGAATAAATACAGGAGGGCTTTTGAGCGATAAACAACTCAACCAAGAATTCCAGGCACAAATTTGGACAAACATCATTGGTTACCCTATAGTTTACTTTGGCAAAAGATGCAACAGAAGATGAGAAGTTGCCAAAGAAAGTTTCACCTCCTTCATTGCTTTCATTATAAATCCAGGCCAAGCCTATAATGGAAAACTGATTTCCTAGTGACTTTCCAAATTTAACCCTTAAGATATTTTTTTTTTTTTTGCGGTATGCAGGCCTCTCACTGTTGCGGCCGTTGCGGAGCACAGGCTCCGGAATCCTTCTGGACCGGGGCATGAACCCGTGTCCCCTGCATTGGCAGGTGGACTCCCAGCCACTGTGCCACCAGGGAAGCCCCAACCCTTAAGAGATTTTAACCAAGGTGAACTTTTTATGGTCCAGGATAGTCTTTTCAGTTTAACAGGTAAAAATGGCAGAGTCTGAAAGAGTTCATATTCATGTTTTACACATACCTAATATATTCTTAGAGCAGAGTCTAGACAGAGTCTCTTGTAACGTGAAAAAACAAGTGATTACTATGTCTTTTTATATTATTTGTCATGTAAAATTGAGGAGTAAGCAGTGACTTCACCACAGAATATTTTTACTTGTTCAAATCTGAAAATCCAGATTAGAGTTTGAATGTTTTAAGAAATCATTATGAAACCTAAAAGTAATTAGAAACATGAAAACAAATATGGTAACTGGATATCTTGAAGATGGTTAAATAGCAAATATTTTTTATATCTATTTGTTTCCATTGTTTGAAAACAAATAGAAACCTTAGCTCATGATGAAAGTGCTTATTTTTAGGCCAACGTTTTCTTCCCTAAACATTTTTGTGCACAAATATTGAAATTCCCATTGTATGGTAATGTCTTCAAAATAGAAGCAAAAATGTATATCAATTTGTGAAGCTCTAAAGTGATAGAAACTTGGTCTTCTTATAAATTGACTTTATTTAGACCTCTGATGGTATTGGATACTTAAGAGATCAGAGGTTTTTTCCAATCAAATATGCCTTTTTAAAATGTTTCCTTTATAATTGGATTTACTATTGAATTATACTAAAATAATTTATTCTTTTTCTTATTTGTGGAGTATTTCATGGTCTTGTTTACCTAAAAATGATAGGTATTACTGGACAGGTTGATTAAAGTAAATTAACTTAAGCTTTCTGACTATAATTGTGAATCATAATACTATGACCTTAATGGTAAGCAAATTTCTTTCAAAGTGCTTTTATATCTCACTTTTTATTAATCATTGAGATATATGAGAAGGGGATTTGGTACTTCTGTTTCCTAGATGAGAAAACTAAAGCAATGAAAAGTTGGGAATTTATATCTGTAAGATAGTCACTTTTTTTTTTTTTTTCCGGTACGCGGGCCTCTCACTGTTGTGGCCTCTCCCGTTGCGGAGCACAGGCTCCGGGCGCGCAGGTTCAGCGGCCATGGCTCACGGGCCCAGCCGCTCCGCGGCATGTGGGATCTTCCCGGACCGGGGCACAAACCCGTGTCCCCTGCATCGGCAGGCGGACTCTCAACCACTGTGCCACCAGGGAAGCCACTGTTTTTTAAATTATTTTAAAAGTTATTCCTCTTTGGCTTATTAGGTATGTATTTGGGCAAACCTCTAATTTCCAAATCTGCCCATTTTTTTGTAGTTTCTCGATATTGGAAGATATTGGTGGGTTCACTTTGCTAGTTCTTTTGTATTGAAATGTGTTTCAGTGAGTTGACAAAGAACACTAGCTTTAACATATTTCAGTACTCTTTTCTGCTCAGCATGTTATTAGTGGAAAGGACACTTGTAGCCAGAAGACCTAAATTTGAATCCCTGTAAGGTCACTCCTTAGACCTTAGGTAAGTTATAACCTCTTTATGAAATAAGAAAAGCAACTCATGACTTCTAGAAGTGGTGTAAGAATTAGATAAAGAAGTATAATGTGCCAGGCAGAGTGCAAAAAGCTGGTGCTTATTAAAGTTAGTTATATTTTCAATTATAGTTGGTCTTAATGAACTGGTATCTCCGGAAGCAGAGCAGGAAAAAAATGAGAGAAGAGTCAACAGTGAATTAAGATTTCATTTACTGATTAAGTATAATAAACGGTGCACCTATTAATTTATCATTATGTAACTGATATCTTGGGTTGTGTTTATCCTCGGATTGTTATATTTTGCCATTTTATATACATATATGCATAAAGCATAAAATAGTGCAGGAATGTGAAGAAGTGTGGAAAGCCATTAACTTTATTACTAAACTTTGGGATAAATGAACTATATAGGTAGAAATATGAATAAGATAGGATGTTCATTCCAATAAAATGATAATAAAATCTTTATTGCATCCGACATCATTACTTGCTGTATTTTGCTGATGTTGGATATAAAGCAAAAAGGTATAGCAAATTCTTTCTCTGTAGCTCTTAAAAGCCATGATTGATCATCTCTTTACCCCTTTCCACTTATAATGTCATGTTCCTTAGGCTTCAGATGAAAGGACAGAAAATAAAAATGTAATGGAAAAATGTATCCTAATTTCATTTGAATTGTGTCTCCTGGGGTGGGGTAAATAAGTCAAGCCCTATAGAATACACCATAGATATAAGCAGCCCAGAGACACTAAACCAGAAAACATCAAAAATCTCCTCATTCATTCTTGCTGTGCTATTGCTTGGACTCACAGCATCCAACATTACATGTACCCTACCTAAAACTCATGACCTCAATGAATCCTTAATTTACAGTATAAATAATTATTCAGGTGGTTATAATAGCAGACCTAGGCAATAGAGCCAGTCATAGCAGTTTCAGGATGATAAGCTTTGCTCAGTACAGAAACTCTTTTAGACAGCCTGACTATTATTTTATTGAATGTAAATGAATTGTTTAAAGTGTTCATCTTATTCTTTCATATTTTATTAATAAATTATATATATAATAAACAGTACATCTTTATTGGTATTTTTAAAAACACATGTATAATTATAAAGTGTAAGGCCCTTTTTTTAGTTATTTACAAAATGAATTTTTTTTTAACCTCCTGCTGTAGTATAAATTATTAGAGTGTACTACTACTCATTGCTCTCTGCTTGATGAAACTTACAGGAATATCATCTGAAACTGTCTTTCCCTTCAATTTATATCTTCTCTCATGTCCTTTTTCTGACACACAGTATTAGCAGCTTCTAGGTGTGATGTCCCACCTTTCTTTCAAATATATTGTGAATATCCCTTTGACACATGCCAAAACCACTAGGACCATGAGAGGAGAATTAACATGAATAAAATGATGCTTAAGAGGCGTAAGGGTCCACCAGAGGAGCCACAGCACCTTAATTCAAACCCCAAGAACTTCTACTCAGTATGCCCCAATCCAACTCTTAACCCCTCCTCACTTATTCTGATGGCCTCACTTATAATGGCCTGATTTGTTATTTCTTTGGAATTAAGACTGTCCTAAATAAAATCCTTCAATGTGCTTATCCTCCAATGAATATTTGCTCTATATCTTGATGCATTCTTTTATTTTGCCTTCTTGGTCAAAGAGAGAAACGGATTTCATTTTCCGAGTTTAACCCCTTAACCCATATTCTTCGTTCCAACATTTTCCATTATTGCCTTAGGAAACATTCTATATTATCCCGTTATGTTCATCATTTTCAGTTTTGATTATCTACTAGATTCTTCTTCAGAAACTATTAACCCACTCAAGACTCTCATGTATCAAACAAAATCTTCCCTCAGTCGTCTGTCTAGATGTATAATTTCTCCTTTATTCCCTGAATTCTGCTAATGACAGCATACATTTCCAACTTCATTTTATTCATCATCAATTCACTACATACATTTAACTTGTTAAATCTAGGTTCTTCCCATTGTATTCTATAGAAGCTACACAGGTTATTAACTTCTTTTATACTTTTTCATCCTTGAGTCTCTCACATTTTAACCTGGCAATAATCACCTTTTTTAATCCTCTCCTTATTGATATGTCTGCTGTAATACATTCATTCTCCTCTGGTTTCCCTGATTAATCTTTCTCTGTTTCCTACATGGATTTATTCCCTTCATCATGTTTTCCTAAAGTTAGATGCCCTCTGGGTTTTGCCCAATTTCTGTTTTTTGTCTACATTCTTTCCTTGGTAATTTATTCATCCCCACTCCCGAGGCCATGTAGGTAATTCCTTCAAATCTACATCAACATTTCTAACTGAATGTTGAACATTTCCACCTGGATGTCTGTTACGTTAGCTTAACTGCAACTTGTTTAGAGATTAATGACTTTCAAAATTTGAACTCTTCTTTCTACTATTTCTGTTACATTACAGGACCTGGTTTTACTAAAAGTTGTAACAATCATCAAATATTCAGGCTCACTTAAAAACCTTCTTTATCATCTCTCCACCTCATATATCTGGTTATGTTCAACCAAGATTTTTAAGTTTTCCACATCCCTTCTTCAAGCCCAATTACCTTTTCTACTACCACCATCTTTATCATCTCATATGATGGTAGTGCAGTAGCTTCCTAATTGGTCTTATTGTTTATATTGACTATTTCTCTAACGTTTCAAGATGATTTTAGGAAAAATATCCTGTATTCCTAATGATGGAACTTCCTTACTTAGCGATATGCAATATACGGTTCCCAGGATTCCCAGTTGTCTGCAGAATGGCACCTAATCTCCTTGCCTTAAATTCAAGGTACTAGAATATTTGAAGTTCATTTTCCTTATGGCCTAAATTCTTAGCACTCTGATACATTTAGCCTAGTTTACAGACACTTGAACAAAAGGGAGATCAGGTCCTCTTGTGGAAGGACCCCAGTATACTACCAAAAATGTATACTGTTGATCTTTCTTCCAGCCTTCTCCAACAGGGCCTATGGCCTTTTATCAGAGTAACTATGCATTTGGGAAAAGGAAATAATCACAACGCTCCAGGACTACTAGACAGTGGCTCTAAACTGACACTAATTCCAGGACACCCAAAATGTTACTGTGGCCCTCAAGTCAGAGGAGAGTCTTAAGGAGGTCAGGTGATCAATGGAGTTTTAACTAAGATCTGTCTCACAGTGAGCCCAGTGGGTCCCCAAACCTGTCCTGTGGTTATTTCCCCAATTCCAGAATGCATAATTGGAACAGTTATACTCAGCAGGTGCCAGAATTCGCACAACCTTCTGTTAAACACTCACTATGTATTGACTTGACGCCAGTGGTTATACGATTTCTTCTACCTGGAATGCCCTTGCAGGTGTCTATAAAGATCCAGTCCACACTTTGTCTGTCTTGCCTTGCCCATTGTATGGAATTATGTTGAGATTATCAGACATAGGATCTGGTGTGCAAAAGCAGGCATCAGATTTAGTGAGTAAACTGCAAAACAACCATAAACATGTAGCAGAAAGTCAGTAGCAGGGAGTAACAGAGGTAGTTGGAGCCATACTGAGGGGGAGTGAGAAAAGCATAGTCATTAGCCTCCCTGAGTTTACTTGTAAAAGCACACAAATACTAAAGATGGAAAAGAAATCCCCGTTTGGGTCAGTTACAAAACCTTTCTCCAAAATCACTTGAATATTATCTGGGTTTCTCAAAAGAGAGCCACCTCTCAGCCTCTATTGTTCATGACACATTGTGTTCCCAAACCCTTCCCTGAAACCTCTTAGTCAGTTTAGATCTGATCAGTTTCTCAATTGCTATAATATATCATGTTTTCCTCTTTTATATAACTGACCACTTTTGAATTTGACCTAATGTTAAAAGTATTTCTGTGTGTAACACGAATCTCCTTAATTAAGTTATAGACTCCTGGAGATTGGAAGCTTTGTTTTATTTATATTTGATTCCCCATCTCCACTCTATATAATCCTTGTTAGTAGACAGGCACAAATAAACATTTATTAAGTGAATTTATAAATAACACAAGTTGAAACTTACAGTGGGCAGATTTTCAAGAATTCACTTAGACTTTTCACTTTTTGCCTAATATCTATAGACAAGACAAATACATTCAGAGTATATAAGAAGGGGATTGTCATTGTACTATAGAATGTAGTTATTATCAATTTAATTACGGATTAGAAGGATAAAGCAAGATTTGTGAAAGATAAAGAATATCGACAATCTGTGATTTCAATTTCAGACTAAGCTATGAAATGTTTAAACAAAGATGTTTACGTCTTCTGAAAGAATTTAGTGTACATGTATTCTGGGGAGTGAAAATGGCTGGATTATTACCAAAAAAAAGTGAAATCGATCATGCAGAAGGGTAATAAACAGGGATATTCACAAAGACACATGTATAAATTGCCAAGATTCACATCTTTGCTGCCTTCCTGCCGTGAGGCATAAGTTGTCCTATAAACTTGTTATATAACTTTGTTATGTAAACTTTTAAGTTAACTTTGAACACAGATAAACCAACGTATTGAGATAAAACTGGCCCAGACCTATCTCTATAAATGCTAATGTATTTGAGAAAATATTTGGTGTTTATGGAAGTCGGTTCCAGTTCTGGTATATGTAATTTTAATGTTAGTAGATATTGTATTATGTGGAATTCCATTTCAGGAACATAATGACACATAGGGTATCTAAATCTATGCCATAACAAATAATGCTATGGATATCACCCAGTAAGAATTGTATTTAACAATTATTGTCTGGTTTATGGTGTTAGGAATATTTAGAAATAAAACATAATTTCCCTCATTTCAAAAAGCTTATAATCATTGACCAAGTTCTACCCTACTTTTAACCCACAAACTAGACCAGTTAATTCAGTTTGAGTAATGGGTTTTGAATTGCAAATGCCCACCTTTTTCTGGAGTTCTTAGTGTAGCAAGCTTATTCATAAATTGGAAGAAAAAGAAATAGGGATCTGCATATTCCAAAAACACTATAATGAGTTCCTTGGAACTCAGGAGTTAATGATTATAAGGAAAGTGTAGCTTATGTTTCCTGACTCACATTAACTTATACTGATTATGCTTGATTATTAATCTCTGACCTTCAACTAGTTAATGAGTTTTCTATAAAAATTCCTAACCAAAATTTACTTTATTTTTAAAGAATGTATAGTTTCTTTAATGTCCACAGTTTATTAAACCATGTTGATGGCATCATCTGAAAAATTTTCTTCCTTTACGTCCCTTAAAGAATAATCCATCAGTGTGCTAAAACATAAACAGACTTTCGTCTAGATTTAGGGCTGAATTCTCTGTAATTCACCGATCCAAGCTAGCTAGGTGAGCCAGAGAAAGGATCAGTTGAATTATTTTATGAATTCCCTTTGGAAAAGTTGATTAAAATGCAATGTCTACAGGATGTACATTTCTGCATGAGGGTTGTAGAAAACCCACAAGCCTAGTAAATTGGAAAAGCAATCTAGTGGCTCAGCTATCTCAGTACTAATGCAGAGATAAGATTGCTTTTAAAAAGTATCACACCCTCTTCCCAAGTGCACTTTTGTTTATTTCCTATTCAGGTTGCCTTGGAGAAAAGAGAATGAAGTTAGTGTTCCTTTGACATAAGTGCACCATAATGTTGGACATATTAAATATCTTAAAGTGGATGGAATAGTTAGGTAGCTAATTTACTATATGGTGAATGGTTAGGGATAATGCATCTTCTTCTATTTTTCTTAAGCATCCTTTTGCCTTTTTGCATGTCTCAGGTGTCAAAAGAATAAAAACACTAAGACTCAAGGCAGTTAAGAAGCCAGGATGGTTTAGCCAGGAAGAAGTTGGCCTGAGCCCAAAGTTACCATTATGGCTCAAGGTTTTGACCTTGGAAAATTAATTTAAATCCCATAGCTTCTGTTTTCTTACTTGTAAAATAAGGAAATTGGACTAAATTATCTTGTGTCCACCTTGAACTTTCCATGTATTGATGATGTACTAAATTATCAATAACAATAAAACAATCACTGATATTGTATTTTTCAAATTTATTTATTGTAAAGTTCTTAGGCAGCTGAGAACAGTTGTGCCCCAAGTTCCATTCACTTTATTGTCCTCAAGGTCACTAAAAGTTATCATTAATTATGCACCTACAGTGTTCAGTGCATTGTGCTGGCAATGATAATACTATTTCCCATTTGGAACAAACTTACTTTATGATACCAAGGCAGTCCATACTAAAATTACAAGAGGTATCTACTATCCAAATTAATGCTGACTTCTGACCACAAAACATTTAAAAAATAATGATATGTCTAATTGGACAAAGTAATATTACTGGTAGTGATATCTGGTAACAAGAAGAGGCACAGTCTAACCTGACATATAATGACACCTCATTTTATCAGCTTCACTTTCATTTGGCTTCAATATGTTCTCTCAGTTCTGATAATGAGCATTTGGTCAGTATTCTTATTCACTAACAAGCTAAATAAGAAGAATGTTGTCAGATGTACTGCTGATGGAAATCAATCATAGCCTGTCGATAGAACTAATATTTGTCTCTGAGAGTAGTTATTTAACAACTTTATATGAAAAAAAAATCACCATTATTGAAAGAAGTAAATAACTTTCAATGAAAGGGCCATGATAGTGATGGAGAATAATATTTTTAAATCATCATGTAAAAGTAAGTGCCCAGACTTCAAATGTTAATTCCTAAATTATTTTCATACATATTATCAAAACAATTCAAAATTTTAGTTTAGCAAAATAGTATTCACTTTTTTCTCAAGTTTTTTTTTTTTAAGATCAATAATAGATAAGAATTTAGGGCTAAAATTAGGAGTAAGAATATTGACAAAAAATATTCAGGTCTGTAGGCTTGGGACAAAATAAGTTAGCTCTACTTATTCTTGATATTTTATCCCCTGTGGCCTTGAAGTGATTCGTAGAGCTGTGTTAAAAAATATGAGAACTAAACAGCATAATGATTTTTGATATTTTGATCTTATGCTGAAGACAGTTTTCTGTTTGTCAGGCTGTTGACTTACTTAGGTCTTGAAGATATTGAGTAGAGATTGCCTGAATCCATTAGTGCATAAACTTGATCTAAAGTTAAGATTGACGTTAGCTAAGTTCCTTCTTACTTGAATTACTATTGTATCTGTGCATTAATTTTGGATGTTGTAGCCATGATATAATAGGCCAAAGTATCTTGAATTTAGAAGTTTAAGGTAAATTTATACTACAAGTGAATATACTTATATAGGGCTGTTGGAGACTTGGCTCACAAATTCACTAGGAAATTTGTTGTTGAATATGTATCAAGAATTCATCTTATGTGAAAAAGAGAAATGGATGTGATTTAATTTTCTGGGGTGATAGTACTTCAGTCAGTAATTATTTTGGCACTTTGTGGCTGACCTATTTTAGGTTGCTGAGGAAAGAAAATTATCTGCCTCATTTTCCTAATAAGTCCTTTTGAATGGTGTTAAGAAGATGTCAATGGACCTTTCCAATAATAGCTTCAACCCTAATATAGGTTTCTGGAGAAGTAAATTACCACCCTAAGGTGAGGTATCTCCTACTAGTTCATATCTATTGAACCTTGGAGACCTAGGAGTTCACATCTAGTGCTCCCCTTTAAAAGACTTTAAAAGCTAAGTGCGTGGTAGAAGATATTAGATTAGAAAAGGAAGCACTAGAATTCCAAACAGCAATGGACTCAGGAAAGATAGGACTTGTTGCTCATCAAAGCTCTAACTTCTGAGTTCAGTTACCTTTGCCAACATGGAAGGCCTCACGTTTCCAGATTCCTGGTTAACTTAGGTTGCAGGCCATGGGCAGAGAGCATCCTTTAGGAGCAGTTATATTCATTCCCTCATCTGCTTGCAAAAAGGATAGTTCTTAATTCTTCCCTGATTTTTACCTCTATTTTGTAGAGTCTTGCTTATTAGCAACAAAAGGAAGCCAACACACTTCAATATTCTGGGCAAAAGCAGCTGTGTTGCCGCGCATGCAGCCATGTCTAAATAAGGATCATGTTTCCTCACTGCCCAGAGCCCAACTGTTAGGTTTTGATTATGGGAGTTTCCCATCTGTGGGTACCTGTTTGCATATTAGTTCTGGTAAAAAGCAAAGCTGCTGCAACAAAAAGGTTAAAAGCTTTAAAAGCCCAAACGAAATAATGTTTATTTCTCTCTCCTGCAACCATCCAGAGGTAGGATGGCTGTCTTGAGGAGATAGGTTCAATGGGCAAGGTTACCCCAGGTTCTTTTTCTCCTGTACCTCATCATTTCCAAGAGTTTCTGGATCAGCTGTGCATCTGCATTCTAGCCCATGGGTAAATGAGGGAGGAAGTAAAGAAAATGGCTGTTCTTTTAAGGAACTGATGTGGAAGTTATATACGTCACATTTATTCACATTTCATTCATGAGAACTTAGTTGTTGCCACATCTAGTTGCCAAAGAGACTGGGACATGTAGTGCCTCTCTGCAAATAGTCATAAATACCTTATTAAAAAAAAAACTTTTGGATTTCTTTCACCCAAAATTTTCCCAGTATGTTACTACAGTGATCCATGCAATACTGAAATCTTATTTTCTTTAATGCATTATCTCCTTAAAATGTGGACTGTTAGTCCAGGAATCACTTTTCTTTCTGTGTACACACTTCTGCTCTTTTCTGAGTGGCTTTGTGGCAGTGTTTTTGATTGCTTTTTGGGTTTGTTTCTTTTTTCAAGCCAGTTCAGGCATTTTGTTGGGAGCAGAAGCCCTCTCTATTCCACAGAAATCAGTGAGTCTATGAATCTTACCCCAAATATTCCCTTTTGACTGTGGGTATTTAAACTGTGTGTTTTTGTTGTTGTTGAGCATCAGCAGAGAGTAGAATATCTGAGAAATAAGCATATTCATACTCAATCTTCTGGGAAAAGGAATAGAAGGAAATAGAGAAGGGAGCAGTATCACAAGAAGAAAACGGTGTGCGCAGAACAGTATTCCACTTAAATGGTACACTTTTACCCACCTGTTAATGGAAAAAGACTAAAGAGGTGCTATCCAACCTAGCAGACTTGAGTTGAGAAGAGTGAGGACAGACTTCCCTTATTTTACAAACATCTAGGTTGTACGGATATTTTTCATCAGCATGCACTATCTTTGTCATTTTTAGAATATCAGTAATTTAAAAAAGATAAATGAAAAGCAAGGAGCCTGGTTTTAACATATGGAAAAAAAGAAGACACAGATTCTAAGTGGTATCCTACACCATCTTTTCCCCAAAACTGATAGCTGCATTTCTTTTGCATTGTTTATTGAATGTTTGTCCCTCCTTTTTTTTTATAATTTTATTTATTTTATCTATTTATTTTTGTCTGCATTGGGTCTTCGTTGCTGTGTGCAGGCTTTCTGTAGTTGCGGTGAGCGGGGCTACTCTTCATTGCGGTGTGCGGGCTTCTCATTGCGGTGGCTTCTCTTGTTGCGGAGCACGGGCTCCAGTCGGGCGGGCTTTAGTAGTTGTGACATGCAGGCTCTGTAGTTGTGATGCACGGTCTTAGTTGCTCCGCAGCATGTGGGATCTTCCCGGACCAGGGCTCGAACCCGTGTCCCCTGCATTGGCAGGCGGATTCTTAACCTCTGTGCCAAGAGAGAAGTCCCCCTCCTTCTTGTTTTTAAAAGGTTTGTCCCCTTTTTTACATATGGGTTATCAGCACAGTGTTGTGGAAGCAGGAGATAGAACCAACATGCTTTGAGGAGTCAACTAGGATGGGTTTGTAGCCTAGAAATTCTGCTTGCTTGCTATGGCACCTGGAACCAATTATGTAACTTCTCAGACTTAGGTTCCTCATCTAGGAAATGGAGGTACTGTTGAGTGCTTACTTGTGCTCATCTAATATTTGCAACACCCTTGGAAAAAACTGAACCTTCCCAAGTAAAGTACAGAACTGAAAATTGAATCCACGTTTGTCTGATTCCAAATCTCATGTTCTTAACCAATATTGACCTCTGAAGATTTTCTGGGCTTTTGAAATGTATAAGGATGTATTCCCCTCTAATTGAAGGGGTTTCTAGTAGGTCCTTACACACAGCTGTTAATAAATACACCCAGTAAAATCATTCTGATATTGCTTGGATTTTGTGAAGATGTAACAGAGTCTCTGTGAAGCTTCACTCAGTGCCTTGCATGGAGAATGTACCTCTTTGGGAGAGATTCCCTGTTTTTCAAGCCCCAGCAATCAGAACACTTCTATTATTAAATTTCACTAACGGTGAAGTTCCCTCTTTTAAATTCTGCCTGGAAAATGAGTGATTTCCCAAAAGATAATTGCCAAACTGGCATTATTATGATTTCTTCTGTGCTTCCAGTGGGTAGCTTCCGGCAAATAGCTGAGTGTTGGTGCTTTAATACCTGTACTTTCTTACAGGCACAGCTAACTACCTTCATTTTTACCTCATATAATCCTGGCAGTGGACACATAAACCTATTTGTGGTAGTCCCAAGTGAGCCACAAGAATTAATATTAATGGAAAATGTGAAAACATTGAGATTATGCCGGCTTGCTGGTCATCACCAATAATGATGATTATGATAAACATTAATTTAGATAAAGATGTGGATTAGGCCATAAAACTCCAGAATGTGCAGTGGTCACAAACCAACAGAAAATGGAATGGCTTCACTTAAAAACCCTGCAGAAATAAGAAAATTAACACTGGTTTACTTACCCTTTAAGTCACTTTAGTGTCCTGCTGTAGAAAGTGTTTTCGAAAGTGCCCATGATTTGAAATGCGGAACTGCCTTTTCAAAAATGGTTATAGTCTGTATAAACATATGGAAAACATATAAAATAGTGTTCTATACCCAGCAAGAAATTCATAAATATTGCTTATTATAAAGCAGTATAGGAGTTTTTAATAAGGGATTTTAACCGTTATTCAAATTTTTATAAACCATGAAGGCAATTTTTCAAAATACACAAATAATACAGATAATGGCAAGTTTATCCCTTTTGATTTCAGAAATTCTAGGCAAGATGACATTTTAAAAATCCTTCTCTTTTATGAAGAATTTAACCAAATATGTAGTATTTTCATGTTTATTCATTTATTGAACCAGAGATTGATTGAATGCCTAGGGTGTGCTTGCTACTCTCCTTTGGCCTGGACTGTCTTACATATTCAGGCCCAGGGACAGAGCCTCAGAAACAGTGCTTGGTACATGGTAAGTGCTCAGTGAGTATCTGCTTAGATTTTTATTTTTGTTTACTTACTTTTACACATAATGGTGGCTAACGTTTTTGACAATACTTGGTTTAAATGTCACCACAACTTTGGAGCGTGTTTTGACTTCCTCTTATCGACCTGATCTCTACAGCTTCTGTGCCCCACCAGCTCCTTATTTGTACTTAAAAATAAATAAATAATGATATTTGTTTGTTTACACACATTTCCTCTAATAAGCTGTAAGCTTTCTTGGAGTGTGCATCTGCAGGTGTAGGTATCTGTGCATCAGGCGTTCTGTCTATTCTCAGTCTTTAATACAGAACATGACAACTGATATTGAATGGGCGTATTCCCCTTCGGGACTCTGTGTCTTGACTCTGGGACAGTCCCTACCAACAGATGGTGCTGTGAGGTTGTAAAGTCCTCAAGAATAAAGCTCTCGGAGCAGTTTCTCAGACTAAAGTATGCGTTGGAATAGCCTGAGGGATTTGATACAACACAGATTCCTGGGTCCTGCCCCCTAAAGGTTCAGATTCAGTAGTTTTGGTTGGGGCCCAAGAATTTGCATTTCTAACAAGTGTGCACATGCTGCAGGTGATGCAACTCTGTGGACCACATTGTGTTACCACTTCTTTAGACCCTGATTGGTTGAGAAGTAAAAGGCTATTTATTCAGTAGTCATTTTTTTAACTAAAATAAATCTAACTAGGTGTTGGTAGGAATATGTATCTGTTTGGTGCTTGGAAAGATTATAGGCTATAGGAAAATATTATCCTTTAGGGAAATTGTAAATACATAATTAAGGCATTTTGAAATCCCCTTAACTTGTAGTGTTCTTGCTATTATTTATATCATTTGTCTTAGACTAAGTATACCTTTGTTTTCATATATAAATGGTATAACGTAATAATAAAATCTTACTCCCCAATCCTCCATTCCGTTATTCAAGAAAACCACTGTTAAGTTTCTTAGTCTTAACAGAAGCATTCTATGCAAATAGATGTTGATGCATTTCTTTAATACAAACAGGATCGGCAGTTTTCTTACCATGCTATACATATCTTGGATAATTTTCAATATCAGTATTTGAAACCCTTGTGCATAAATTCATTTTAATCAGTTTTGCCTGTGAGTTCTATTATGCAGTGAACGTAAAATACGCTGCTAAATGTAAGACATAACTGGGTAGTGGAGAAAAGCATATAGTAAAATGAATGCAATGTGGTTTCAGTTCTGATGAGAGAAATTATTCCTCTTTCTCTCCTTGCCTCTCCCTTGCTCGCTTCCCTTTTTCCTTACAGTATAAACATGCCAAGCACCTAGTCCATGCCAGGCACTGTATTAGGCACTGTGAATACAAACAAATGAGGATCCTGCCTTCAAGTAGGTCTGTAGAATGGGGTAGAGACAGAGAAATATAGATGATTACAATGTATAATGTAGCCAGGTGCAAGACATTTTAGAATGGTTACCTCAGTTTCAGAGGTAATGAAAGTCTACCCAGAAGAAAAATTACTTGGGATTGCACTTAGAGGTCAAGCATGAAGGCCAATACTGTTCTCCATGGAAACCCAGAGAGGAGAGTAACAGACGCCCCTCTGGGTATTGGTGAAGATTTCAAAGGGTATTTGTACTGCACCTTAGAGAGTGAGTGGAATTTAACCAGATTAAGAAGGCAGACGTGAACTGCAAGCAGAAAAAAATAATGAAAAAGGAGATATAGTACTGTCATCATAAGGAGTTCTGTGATTCTGGAGTTTATTTTCGGAAGGGGAAACACCAGAAACTTAGGCAGAGGCTGGGTTCTAAAGAACCTTAATCATCGCAATGAAAAGTTTGAGTTTTATCCTCGGTACACACTAGCCATTTCAAGCAGGGAAGTGATATGGTCTTTTCTTGGTGGTTTGTTTGTTTGTTTGTGTTCGGTTGGGTTTGGTTTTTAAAAGTTATTTCTTCCAGCTTCATAGAAAATAGACTGGAATTGGAAGCACTTGCAAGAATGGAGATGGGTTTTGTAGAGAAATGTTTCAATAATAGAAGTAAAATATTTAGAGGACATGAACTAGACTGCAAACTCTACAAATGTATGGGTGGTGTCACATGTCTTATTTCCCTCTCAATGCCTAGTACTTAGCTCATTTACTGTCACTTAGTGGCAGTTGACTAAAAGGACAGTGAGTTGCTGGTTGAGTTTTGAGAAAAAAAGATGTAATATTTCATAGTAAAAGCAGGTTTGGAAGGGAAGAGAACGTTCTTGCTGTTGGCCTTGTGAACTGTGGTGTTTCTATGCGTCAGCTACCTCGAGGTGTCCTTAGAATGGATTATTCCTCTTTTATGTGGCTGGGTTTCACAGCTTCTCCTCTCTTTTGGACTGCCTTCTTCTATAACATAAAGAGAATATTCTGTCTATGTCCTCAATATGATTTCTCACCAACATGGCTCAGTGTGAATGTCACTCTTACCGTTCTTCTTTATTCAACCAGGGAGACATGGCTCAGTTCAAAATAATGGTGTTCACTCATGTTTGTTGTATATCTAAAGTTCTCTTTGGGCCATTCTTTCTCCTGTGTGAAACTGAGTTTCACATCTGGAGATTTGCTAATCAATAAGAGGACCACTTTCCTTTCAGAAACATAGCCTTTGAAACCCTAGCTAGTTTCACAAAAGAAATCGTTTTGAAACATAAGCTCTTTTAAGCTAAACATAATAACCTACTCCAAAATGAGCATGGCAGGCTAATTTAAAAATAGCTGCATGAAGGTTTCCTCAAGGATACCGTCCTATTCATCTGGATTTTTACTTGTTGCTTGAGAACAAAGCTTGGGATAATTTGTCAAATATGCACGTAGAGTTGTATACTTAAAAGAGAACTAATGAAGATACCCTGGAGACATTATTTTGAGTACTCTCTTTCCCCCCACATCTTCCCTTTGGTACTCACATCTTAACACTTTCTCATATAGCCCAGATACGCTCAAGATTATATTAAAAAACTTTTTCTTGGTAACTTGAACAATTATGCAACAGCACTGAACTTCTTAAAACTCAAATAGATTTTAGAAAACTCCCTCTTCTTCATCCCTCATCCTGCCTCAGCTTGGGTGTTATCAGTTATTGGCAGCACTCTAGATCAGAAGGGAGGGAGTCATTGTCTTGGGGAATCATTCCACATTGAGCTCATGGTCATCATCTTTTTAAATTAAATTTATTTTATTTTATTTTTGTGGTACGCGGGCCCCTCACTGTTGTGGCCTTTCCCGTTGCGGAGCACAGGCTCCGGACGCGCAGCCCCAGCGGCCATGGCTCACGGGCCCAGCCGCTCCGCCGCATGTGGGATCTTCCCGGACCGGGGCACGAACCCGTGTCCCCTGCATCGGCAGGCGGACTCTCAACCACTGCGCCACCAGGGAAGCCCGGTCATCATCTTTTAAAGTGCATTCCCTGGTGCTAGAGTGGCGTTAGATGAGATAAGCCTGGCACTTCCCAGGGGAAATCACCACCTCTTCCCCCACTCCTACCACTTCTCCCCATTGCTCTTTGTATATATTTGCTTTAATCAGGTCTGCTTTCAGTGTTTCTTATTTGACACAGTTTCTGAATCCCTTCATCATCCAATGATTCTTATCTGCTTTAATATGTTAGCATTCTTTTTGTGGTACCATGGAAACAGGGGCCTTCTCCTCTTTTCCAAATACTGTCCCCTCTCTACCACCCCAAACAGACTTTCTTCTGTTGGTTAAACACACGTGAGGAATCCCAGAACATTTTCTCTCCATGATCCCACACATTTGTTTCAAGCCAGTTAATTGCATGCATTTTCTCAAGAAGCATGTTTGTTAAATACAAAGGGAATTTCTAAACTGCTACAGTAATAATCACGTTACAATTATTATGTTCACTATATCACAAGGTAGTAAGTCTCCTATCATGAGGCATACTAAGGCAGGACTGTACAGGAAGATATTAGATAATTTGGAGGAAAGCTTTATGTAGCTAGTATTTAGACCAAGTAGATAACCTTTAATCTCTACTACGATTAAACTATTCTTTCAAATTAAATTTTGAGTCTATAAAGTGTTTTAAACATGTTACCAAGGCTATCTTAGATTGATGGAAAATTGTTCCATTTTAATACAATGTGAGAGTGCATTATTGTGTCACTCAGATTCTGAGTTGCTGGACCTTCGGGCTCCAAAAGTGTAAGTTAGGAATGAAGTAATTGTCATTTTTCACTAGAAATAATTCACGACACCAATATAGGACTTAAGTACAGTTTGGAGGAATAAAAAATGATCTCTGTCCTCTAGCCTAATTAGTTTCCTTGATAGCAGTGATACTGCAATTCTCAGAAAGAAACAAATGATAGGAACGTAGCTATCTTGATAATAAGTTTCTAATGAATTACTGATCTTCATATTAAAAAAAGACTTAGAATTTTGTATCAAATATCACACTGTGATTAGACTCACAAAATTTCAAAATACATTGGAAGCCCAGTTGGTGCCAACAGTGAAATAATGAATGAACTATATGAGAGGCAAAGACATCTTAATTTTAAGTACTTTTAAATTATAAGTGCACAAAATCTATAATCAAGCAATTGAGAAATATTTCTGTACAATAAATTGGATCTGGAAGATAATGGGGTGTTTGTCATTTTTCATTAAATGAGAGTATTAGGATATGTCAGTGCATAGATGAAATACAAAGTGTCTTCCCATGGTATCGTCATTTTTTTCACCAAAGTATTTTTTTAAACATCTTTATTGGAGTATAATTGCTTTATAATGTTGTGTTAGTTTCTGCTGTATAACAAAGTAAATCAGCTGTATGCATACGTGTATCCACATATCCCCTCCCTCTAGCGTCTTCCTCCCACCCTCCCTATCCCACCCCTCTAGGTGGTCACAAAGCACCGAGCTGATCTCCCTGTGCCATGCAGCTGCTTCCCACTAGCTATCTGTTTTACATTTGGTAGTGTATATATGTCAGTGGTACTCTCTCACTTCGTCCCAGCTTACCCTTCCCCCTCCCTGTGTCCTCAAGTCCGTTCTCTGTGTCTGTGTCTTTATTCCTGTCCTGCCCCTAGGTTCATCAGAACCTTTTTTTTTTTTTTAGATTCCATATATATGTGTTAGCATGTGGTATTTGTTTTTCTGACTTACTTCACTCTGTATGACAGACTCTAGGTCCATCCACCTCACTACAAATAACTCAATTTCATTTCTTTTTATGGCTGAGTAATATTCCATTGTATATATGTACCGCATCTTCTTTATCCATTCATCTATCAGTGGACACTTAGGTTGCTTCCATGTCCTGGCTATTGTAAACAGAGCTGCAGTGAACATTGTGGTACATGACTCTTTTTGAATTATGGTTTTCTCAGGGTGTATGCCCAGTAGTGGCATTGCTGGGATTATGCACTCTTATTTTAGCAGATAAACAAACCTATTTAAATTGGCTGCGATTCTTTTTAAGTATCAAGAGGACTGGAGAGGAAAATTGGAAGACAGTCTAGAAAAAAGGAGACAGGTGAGTTGTCTGATTTTATAAAGGACAAAATTAGTTAAGGAGGTGGAGAGGTTGAAGGAATAGCCAAAAGAAAACTATGTTGACGGGTCATTTGAAGGTTTTGGATAATACAGAGCCCTTCATTCTAATTCTAGGTTCACCTTCTCTATATTACCATGTTTTCTAAGAACCACTCTCTAAGGTATGGTGAGAAATTCCAAAATGGATTTGCATCTGACACTTTTTCTAGTAGAGGAGCTACAATCTGTTTACAAATGACAGTATTTCTACGTATTGTGAAATGAGAAGGATTAAGATATGATACCAAGAACATCTTCCAGGGGATGAAATGAGGAAGATTCACTTCCAGAGAATTTCAGGAAAGTTAAAAAGTACAGATTTTAAAAAATCCACTTGCTTTGTGCTTTTTCTTGTTACAGAAGTAATATATGGTTATTGAAAAAATTATAAAGCATAGATAAGTTAAAAGCAATAAAGCTGCTCATAGCCTCACCATTCAGAATAAGCTGGGGCAAGGGTTTGAGTCAAGGTTGAATGAGAAGATTCAATTAAAGATAAAAAAGATACAAAGTAGTTAAAGACAACATAAGTAGGATTGTTTTGGGTAAATTCAAACTCAGATTTGTACATTTAAAAGTAGTTTACATATGATTGGAAGGAAAATTGTTTTTGTGTAAAGAAACAGTGGCCTTTCTGTTTCGTTCTGAAGTTTTCAAACAGTAGCTATTGAGGCTGGCTATAAAATTAAAGGAAAATAAGGGAGTCAAAGTACATAGAAAAAGGGAAAGCTCCTCCCACCATGATGGGTACATCAGTAGGAGATTGGTTTTCAAGCTAAGACTGACCATGATGTATTTTAAGTTTCATTTCATTTTTGGTCAACTCTGTATGTTTCATGCCATATTATAGACTCTGTGCCTCTCTAAATGTTCCAAGTTAAAAGGATAACTTCAGGTGCTAAGGCACAGAAATACCAGAACTGACTAGATGAAACCATCAGATTGAGGAACGCCATAATGTGGGAACTTGGGCATGGTTCCTCCTGGGATGTTATCTCTTACAAATACCTCATGAATTTCTTGGTCTGCCTGTCATCTGCCCCACTTAGGGCTTCTTATATTGTTCTGGCAATATTCATATGATGGTATTGATGTTACTTACGGTTTTAAATTACTTTAAATGTTTGATCAATTTGATTTTGAGCTACTTTTTATTATTATCAGTATTCATTAATTTGGAATTATAAAATTCAACTTTGCATTTAAAAAAAAAGAGAAAGCTAATGAAAGATTCTTGCTAATGTTGAAGATATAACTGCAAAGAGAAAGGAAAAAATACCTCTCCAAGTCTGCTAGAAATAAATGTCCATAAATTCAATAAGAAAAAGCAAAGTTGTGAATTAATTAATGCAGAAACTAGGCAAATAATAAAAAATGTGCAAACCACGTACTTTCCAGTGTTTTATTCACTCTTTTGTTAGTACAAAAACAAACAAAAAACTGCTCCTTGAGTTAAGAGAACAGCTACTGATGAAAAGCATTGTAATTGTTAAATTCCCCCATCCTAGAAACAGCCCTGATTTGAATAATAGGTGAATGATGCCCAATGTCTTTTCTTCTGCATCTTCTTCACTGAACCATTAGATTTAAAAATGAGAAAATGAATAGAAGTAATAAGAAGGAAAAGGTTAGAATTTAGGGGAATGTGTTGCAAGTAGTTCTCTACCACACTGTAAAATCTTAACTAGAATATCCACATCAATGGAGAGACATGCAGTTGAAAAAAGAACTCAGCGTGAAGGTTTGGAAATACTCCAAACAACACAAATGTCAGGTCAGGCACCTAGGGACTGGCCTCTGATGATATCAGTGATTTGAGGTTAAAAAAAAAAAATTCCCTTGGGAATTTCTCCAAAGTAAGTTTTAATAAGTATAATTATTGCCTTCTGTTAAATATATAATCTAATAGCACTCTGTTACTGTACACCTTGCCTCAATTGTAGGATTATGTAATACTGCGGGCCTACTCTGTGCCAGATTCTATTCTAAGGGCTTAATGTGAAATGTCTCATTTTATACTCACAAAAACCTCTTAAGTGTGGATTTTTGGAGTGTGGATACTGAGAGTTGGTGCCCAGCATCTTATAACTACCAGGTAATAGGATCAGGATTTGTACCTTTGTTGTCTAATTCCATAGCTTGTGCTCGTAACTACCCTTCTCTATTTCTCCTTCTATGAAGCAGTTGATTTTATATAACACATTTTCCAGCAAATATGTGCAATTCCATCTTTCTCAAGTACATGATTTGAGAATGCATAATTGCATTAAACCATGGCCTACTGCTATAGCTGGTGACTGTATATCTTTCCAATTGCATGTAATTGTGTTTGTTTGTTTTTCTTAACCCATCCGTGCTTCAAAAAATACCAAATACATCATGTTTCAGGAGTTTATGCAGCCTCATTTTAAAGACTGGGTAGAAATTTCTGAGATCTTAGGACACGCAATCAAAAAAAAAAAAGTTAGCTCTTTGTTGTCACATGCAACCACATAAATACAGGATGCCTTATTCAGCAATACCGTGCGCACCATCACCAAGCAGTGTTTATATATGTGCCTACGTAACTAAGGCACCGGTTGGTACCTAAACCAAATGATTTGCTAAGTCACCATGGCGATATGGATTAACAATCAGGCAGAACAAGTCTGGGGTCACATACCAAAGACATCCTACCCAAGGTCAAAGATCTTTATTGGAAATACAGAGTGGAAAGATTTCACTGAACTTTGTTATCTCAGCAGCACACTAACAATGAACAAAAGATAAAAAAACCCTCAAAGGTCAGCATGTCTTTGGGTAGCTAGGAAGCAAGTAAGCATTTTAGAAGCAAGATAAATGGCTCCAAAGCATAACCATATCTAATCCCCATCTAATTCAGCATTATGCCTGAGTGCCTTTGCACATGCTGCTTGAAACAGAGCCCACTCCATTTTATCCACCTGTTTAATTTCCAGCCATTCTTCAGTTACAGTAACAAAATGGTAAGGATGACAAAGACCATAACAGAAGTGATAACAGACTCATGTTTCTGAACACTAACCCAGATGCGTGCAAAGCAACATCTCACTGAGATTTCATAACCTAAAAGGGGTGTAGCATTATCACTGTTTTATAGATGAGCAGATTGAGTTTAAAAGAGGTAAAATAATCTGCCTAAGGCTGCCTCATTGATATGTACCAGTTCTGGGTTTCAAATACACAAGTCCTGTGAGTGACTTTGCAAATTTTTCTTTCCTGTGTATTCAAAAGCAAATATTCTCTTCTCTATGAAGTCTTCCTTGTTCCGTCCTCCAAGTCCCTATATCACTCTTACACCCAGCAGAGCTGGGATCTTCACACACTCCCCATTTTGTGCTCGCAGCTCCTAATATACACTGTTTTTAGAAAATATATTAAACACTACTATATACTTTTTCATTTCTATCTTTCTACTAAACAACAAGTGCCTTGAAGGCAGGAACCATCTCTTATTTTTACTATAATTACTATAACAAATAGGTAAATAATGGATGAAGGTTAATTAAATCAGAGCAATCAAGGAAGATTTTAAAGAGCAAGAACCTTTGAGAAGAACATGAAGGTAAAGGTACAGGGAAGCTGAGGTGGGAGAGGCAGCATAACAGCTAGATGGAAGCCTTGAACTGAAGCACAGTCTAGAGAATCTGTTGTGCTTGAAAAGTGCTGAATAGTCTGTGGTGATTGGAGTGAGAAGCAGTCTGGTGAAAGTGGGAATGCTAAGAGGTGGGACTGGATGTTGGGCCTTGGACCTCCTTATAAAGGAGCTTAAATGCCAGGCTAAACAATTGGGACATGGTTATGCTGACAAAGGGAATCATCAGATAATTTTGTGTTGGAAAAAGACACATTCAGGTAATTTTTTTTCTTTTTAATTAATTAATTTATTTATTTTTGGCTGTGTTGGGTCTTTGTTTCTGTGCGAGGGTTTTCTCTAGTTGTGGCGAGCGGGGGCCACTCTTCATCGCGGTGCGTGGGCCTCTCACTGTCGCGGCCTCTCTTGTTGCGGAGCACAGGCTCCAGATGCGCAGGTTCAGTAGTTGTGGCTCACGGGCCTAGTTGCTCCGCGGCATGTGGGATCCTCCCAGGCCAGGGCTCGAGCCCACGTCCCCTGCATTGGCAGGCAGATTCTCAACCACTGCGCCACCAGGGAAGCCCCAGGTAATTGTTTTAAAACACTGTCGTTGCTTGCAATGGGGAAAGAATGGATTAAAGCAGGTTGGGAGACCAATTAGCAGGCTACTGTAGCAGTTTTGGGGGTTTTGGGGTTTTTTTTTTTAACATCTTTATTGGAGTATAATTGCTTTACAATGGTGTGTTAGTTTCTGTTTTATAACAAAGTGAATCAGTTATACATATACATATGTTCCCATATCTCTTCCCTCTTGCGTCTCCCTCCCTCCTACCCTCCCTATCCCACCCCTTTAGGTGGTCACAAAGCACCGAGCTGATCTCCCTGTGCTGTTGAAGTTTTTTAAAATATAAATTGAGAGCTGGAATCAAAGCATCAGGAATGAGGATGTAAGGATTATATTGACCTGAAAGACATTGCAGGCGTGAAATCAATGGCATGTATAGGGAGAAGAATGCATTTAAAGTATGTGAGATAACCTAGTCCATGCCGAAAGATGATATTACTATCAAAAACACTAGGTAAAGCATCAATTTGAGAGCTAAACGGTACAGTTTTGGCTGTCTTTGGTTTGTGTTACTTATAAGACAACCATGAAAGTATACCCAAGAGAATATTGGGAATTCAAACTTAGACAATGAAAGCAGTCAGAACTGAAGAATTCTACTTGGGAGCCATTAGAAAATAAGGAATGTTGGACCTTTGTACATCAGTGAGAAATACTGAGAAGAGGCTGTTAAATTTGGTTCTTCAGACCTCAGTACTAATTTTCAAGAGAGAAATTTTCTACTTAGGAAAGTGGATCTGCTCCCTGACCTCATTCATCATTGCTATATGTCTAGCAAGTGATATCTAATCCTTCACACGTAGTAGGTGCTCAGTATATATTTACAGTGGCTGAACTAATTTGTTTTGAAGACACTGAATAAAAGTAACAGACAAAAATAATCGTTGGAAGGGGGAAAATTGAAAGAACACAAAAGTATTAAAAACAATATATGAGAAAAGATGGGATCCATGATACGGGTAGAGCAGGTGACAGTGCCAAAGAGACAAGGCACTTGTAAGTGGGTGACATTATGCTTAGGATCTGGAGTTAGACAGCTTGGGTTTAAATGGTACTCCCCCATTTACTGTCTTTGTGACCTTGAGCAAATTATTCAAAGTCTCTGAGTATGAGTTTCCTCAGCAGTAAAATGAAGCTCATATGGCTCCCACAGAGGGTTGTTGAGGTGAGAGTCATATCAAGAGTGAGCTCAACTACAAGTGACCCTAAACTTGATGACAGTGGCATAAGTATAATGATGGTAAGTCAAAGTTTATCACATTTTGGCTTAATGTCCGGATCAGCATAGAGTAGAACTTACCTAGGTTTGGGGCCGGGGTTGGTAGGTCTCATGAGAGGTGAAGGGAGGTGTCAATGAGATGTCTAACTACATTCATGTTCTATTGCTGCTGTAACAAGTGACTACAATTTTTAAAAATTAATTATTTTTGGCTGTGTTAGGTCTTCATTGCTGTGTGCGGGCTTTTTCTAGTTGCGGCGAGCAGGGGCTACTCTTCGTTGCGGTGCACAGGCTTCTCACTGCAGTGGCTTCTCTTTGTTGCAGAGCATAGGCCCTAGGCGCGCAGGCTTCATTAGTTGTGGCGTGTATGCTCAGTAGTTGTGGCTCGCAGGCTCTAGAGTGCAGGCTCAGTAGTTGTGGCGCATGGGCTTACTTGCTCCGTGGCATGTGGGATCTTCCTGGACCAGGGCTTGAACCCGTGTCCCCAGCATTGGCAGAAGGATTCTTAACCACTGCTCCACCAGAGAAGTCCTGACCACAAATTTAAACCACACGTATGTATTATGTCACTGTTCTCTAAGTCAGAAGCTCAACACAGGTCTCACTAGGCTAAAACCAAGTTGCCAGCAGGGCTGTGTTCCTCCCTGGATGATCTGGGGAGAATTTGTTTCCTTGCTTTTTCCAGTTTTCTGAGGATGTCCACATCCCCTCAGTCTTGGCCCCTTTCTTCAAAGCCATCAGTGTCACGTCTCTTTGACTCTTCTGTTGTCACATCTCTGTAACTTCTCCCTGCATACCTAGATTCCTCCCCAGGAGACAAACAATCTTAGCAATTTCTCATATTCCTTTATAGAGTTAGTTAATGCATACACGGGTAATAAATACGTTTAGTCTTTACTCAGATGGTAACAAGCTGACACACTGTTTTATAACCTTGTCTTATTACTTAGTAATGGAGCTTGGACATATTTCTCTATCAGTACCTAAAGAGCCACCTTATTCTTTTTCAATATGTGAAAGGTAATCTAGGACTTTTCACCTTTCCCATGCAAATTAATGTTTTCAGCAGGGTTACAAATAGGCAGGAGGAGGGAGTGAGGCTGGTATAACAGAGCTATTCTAATGCAGTTAGTAGGAGGAGAAGCAAATAGGTTGTTCCACGCTCTTCTGCCTTAAAATGAGAGAATGAGAACAGAGTTTGGGGATGTTCTACCTCCTCCACAGTCACTGCTAAGTGTATTTTAATACTAGATCTTTGTATGATTAGCGATATTATATTTCAAAGTATACTGCAATACATAGAGGGTCTAATTTTTTATAATGTCTTTTTTTTTAACATCTTTACTGGAGTATAATTGCTTTACAATGGTGTGTTAGTTTCTGCTGTATAACAAAGTGAATCAGCTATACATATACATATGTTCCTATATCTCCTCCCTCTTGCATCTCCCTCCCTTCCACCATTCCTATCGCACCCCTCTAGGTGGTCACAAAGCACCGAGCTGATCTCCCTGTGCTATGCGGCTGCTTCCCTCTAGCTATCTATTTTACATTTGGTGGTGTATATATGTCCATGCCACTCTCTCACTTTGTCACAGCTTACCCTTCCCCCTTCCTGTGACCTCAAGTCCATTTTCTACTAGGTCGGCATGTTTATTCCCGTCCTGCCCCTAGGTTCTTCATGACCGTTTTTTTTTTTTTAGATTCCATATATATGTGTTAGCATACAGTATTTGTTTTTCTCTTTCTGACTTACTTCACTCTGTATGACAGTCTCTAGGTCCATCCACCTTGCTACAAATAACTCAGTTTCGTTCCTTTTTATGGCTGAGTAATATTCCATTGTATATATGTGCCACATCTTCTTTATCCATTCACCTGTTGATGGACACTTCAGTTGCTTCCATGTCCTGGCTATTGTAAATAGAGCTGCAGTGAACATTGTGGTACATGACTCTTTTTGAATTATGGTTTTCTCAGGGTATATGCCCAGTAGTGGGATTGCTGGGTCATATGGTAGTTCTATTTTTAGTTTTTTAAGGAACCTCCATACTGTTCTCCATAGTGGCTGTACCAATTCACATTCCCACCAGCAGTGCAAGAGTGTTCCCTTTTCTCCACACCCTCTCCAGCATTTATTGTTTCTAGATTTTTTGATGATGGCCATTC
The DNA here is from genome assembly GCF_005190385.1 of Monodon monoceros. Taxonomy (NCBI): domain Eukaryota; kingdom Metazoa; phylum Chordata; class Mammalia; order Artiodactyla; family Monodontidae; genus Monodon; species Monodon monoceros. The sequence goes on from NW_021703772.1 coordinate 88,078,677, forward strand.
TGACTGGTGTGAGATGATATCTCCTTGTAGTTTTGATTTGCATTTCTCTAATGATTAATGATGTTGAGCGTTCTTTCATGTGTCTGTTGGCAATCTGTATATCTTCTTTGGAGAAATGTCTGTTTAGGTCTTCTGCCCATTTTTGTATTGGGTTGTTTGTGTTTTTGATATTGACCTGCATGAGCTACTTGTAAATTTTGGAGATTAAATATAATGTCTTCTTATTTAGGAAAAAGGTCAAGTGAGAAACCAAAGCACCCCAATCTCTGGTACCAGAGGTGTGGTAGAGATCTATTAGTATAAAGATAAATATTTCAGAAAATCATGGTTTTTGTTTGCTTAAAGTTTGTGAAGAGAAAACAACATATTTTAGCTGCAAAATTTATGTTGAAAACTTAGAGGTTTGAATAGAATCTTTAATATTCTTTCTAAATATGAAATTATAATAGGATGGGAAAGATGTCACTAAAAATCGTAGAATGCCTATTATATGTGAGAATCCACCCCAATTTTTTTTTTTTTTTTTTTTTTTTGCGGTACGCGGGCCTCTCACTGCTGTGGCCTCTCCCGTTGCGGAGCACAGGCTCCGGACGCGCTGGCTCAGCGGCCATGGCTCACGGACCCAGCCGCTCTGCGGCATGTGGGATCTTCCCGGACCGTGTCCCCTGCATCGGCAGGCGGAGTCTCAACCACTGCCCTACCAGGGAAGCCCCCACTCAAACTTTTGAATTACTGTATTTTTCAGTCTTGAATAAATTTTGAAGATGGGTGTTATTATGTTTATTTTACATAAAAAGCCTTTGATTATTATCTTTGACCATTTCTAAGTATTTATGCATACATTCTATTATATTTTTAAAAATACTATACTATATATTCATTTTAGCTGCAGAAGTACTGCAAGGTAACTCTACACTATAGACTGCAGGGAAAAACAAGTAGATCTTGTTTGAATTCTACCACTCGCAACATGTGTATTATTGAATATCCAAGACTGAGAATTAAAATTGAACTATCAGGATTGCTCTCAATCTGGGTTTGTGAATGTTTAACAAGTGCCCAGAAGAGATGAAATTTGACATGGTTATTTTCCCTAACAGCAAACATTTTGTGAATCTGAGGGACATGGGATTTGGTGGTGACCACTACATGTGTAAGGATTTTAGGTTAAACCTGTCTTTCCAAATTACTGTTTATAGGACATAGCTCAAATGTCATTTTATCTGATGGCCACAAGCAGAATTAGTCATCTGTCTCCTCCTTCCATAGCATGTTAAAATCGAAACATAAGTCTGTTTGCATATCTGTCTCAACAAAAGCTGAGTGCTTAGATGGCAAGGTCTACTTTCTTGATTATGTTTCTATCCAAATATGGCAAAATATCTGGGACCTTGATAGTAACTGTTTGTAGAAGGAATGGACATTATCTGGATTATAGTATTTCTCGCATAACCTAACCTACTCAATTCCTTTTAGTGTTTAAATCGTAGGTAGACCTGTGTCTTATGCTTTGAAGTCAAAAAGCTTGTTTTTTGAGAGAAGAGTTTGATTTGAAGGATTGCCTTTTGGAAATTAAAAGTTCTCTATTGGATGTTTTGTGATGTTATATTTTTGAGCAGCTACATAGGATGTTCTGTATACATTTTAATTTTATGCCAACTACCATCGTCTTCTTTAATGTTTCTCTTTGTGTGAAATAAAAATTCAGAGAATGATTCACCACCTCTGGCATGTCATTTTAATATTTCAGAAGAGTGGTATTGGCAATGTAATATTTGAGCACAGGAGATTTTTAGCTTAGGAAATCAGGAAAAAGTACAAGGAATCCAGGTAATAACTATGTTTCAATGATCCCATAATAGTACAAGTTCATCATAATGGCTGTTGTTATAATATGTTTTGTCTCAGATTTTACGACATTAACTAAATTCATTGGTATACAAGTTAGAAATTCCAAATTGCTCTTCAATTAACTTAGAAGTCAAGCACTGCTTTGTAACAGAGTTCCCCTATAAAGTAATCAAGAGCGCTTCAATAATGACGTCGTCTTTGGCTTCCTATGGGGCTCAAGTTACTAGTGCAGATAATTCTAAACATTTTTCTCGCCTAACTCAATTGTTATTGAAATTACACTCTTGGAAACTCAAAAATTAAAGCTAGCCAAATAAAGCCATCTTTGAATTTCCCTTTAAGAAAACCTAAATTAGAGGACACACTGTAACACACTTATAAATGCACCTCATAATAATGATAATCTTTAAACATGACCAACTTTGTATCTGTCAGTCAACACGAGGGTGTAATGTTTTGTGGTTCTTATACAAAATGACCAGCGTACTCCCAAAATGTGTTAAGTTTCCATAGGATCTTGGCTTCTTTCTCCCTTTCAATTTGCATAGATAGAGTTGTGTGACTTTAATCTTATTGCTTAATGCCTTTGAGTCTCCATTTCTCCATCGATAGAAAGAGAGGATTAAATGAAATAATATGTGTGCTAAATTGTTGATGGTCTATTAAGCGAAAAACAAGATTTAAATACTAGTTCATTATTTGAACAGCCTAGCTTAAGTTAGGGGCTATTTGTAAAACATACATTTTTGTCAGGATGCTTTTGAAATAGTAACATACTTTTTTTTTTGTTTTTTTTTGGTCTGGAAAGCTCATTTCTGTAATTTTCTGTTTGCCTAACATAAGGCTTGACTAACTATGATCTGCAGCCCAAATCTGGCCTGTGGCTTGCTTTTGTGTGACGCTCATGGTTTTACATTTTTGAATGCTTGAAAAACATCGAAAGGTTTTGTAACACGTGAAATTTTATGAAATTCACATTTTGTTATTCATAAATAAAAGTTCAGTGGAAAAGGGCCATGCTTATTTATTTTCATAATGTCTGTGATGTCTTTCATGATATAATGGCAGGGTTGGATTATTACAATAGAGTGTATGGTCTACAAAGCCTGAAATATCTATGCTCTGGCTCTTTAGAGGAAAGGTTTGCAGACCCCTGGTCTAATCCTATAACCATCACCTGAGTTGGAAATAGCAAATATTCTTTATAGCCTTTGATTGAAAAAATCAGAAATACCTAAAGAACTGGAAAATGGGAACAATGAAATTACTTTACGATTTGATTGAGAAAACCAGAAATAGCAAAAGCAGTGGTGTGATCGTGGACACAGTGTAATTCATGTCATCGATTGCTTCAGAAGTATGCCCACTTTCAAAAGCAAATTAAAGTGACCAGAGGAAAAGCTGAATCATCTTGTCTGTGTTTCCTCTGTTTCTCTAAATGCTGGAAACACATCCAGTTCTACTGCTTGACTATATCCTAACCTAAATAGTTGAGAGCAGCTTCCTGAGACACCACTGTCTCTCTGCACCAAATTCATGATAATCATACACAGTTTGCATTTCATCTCAGGAATTCTGGCATCACATAATCATTGATAAGTTTTTCCTGTTTTGATCATAATTCATGCAGGCTTACAACTCCTCAAATTTGTTATTTGTATAATATAATTTGAATGCCACAAACATGTAGCTTACTGGACATATCTCTGTGTGCACACCTAAGTCTTATTTCCAAAACAGTTGCTTCCAGAAAAAGCTCATTCCAGTATGTCTTTTTCTGTAATCCATGAGGCTAACGGATGAAAGACACTATGTGTGAGTAGATGTGGATTCATCACTGGCCCATCTGCATTTAGTGTTTAAAATGAACCATATTTCCAAAGTCTGAATGATCTGAGGTTCATAACTCAGTTATAATAGGTTGCTAGAGTAATGAGTGATGATTTTTGTAGAATAAAATAGCTAAAAAGTATTTTTAGCGGTGGTAACCAGAGAAGAGCTGTTAAAGCTTTGCACTTTACTAATCATATTCTTGTCATTTACTATTCAAGCTAGGGAGGGAATCTTTGTACTAAAGCTCACATGGTAATAATTGAAGACAAATGGACGTGTCAAATTATTACATCAAATACCTTCTGCTTTTTGTGCTCTTTGACACTAAACGTCTTTGGGATTCTCTGAGATACTAGAGTCTGCAGAAATCATGCTCAGAACAGCAACCACATGGTTGTTGCATGGACTCCTTGAACAAACACACCAGGATTTTTTTTTTTCATCCTACTTATATGAACATATATGCATAGACATGTGTGGTCAGTAGACATAGAAACAAATTTACACATCATCATGACCCATTAAAATTTAGTAAAAGACCACAGAGAAAATAGAATACTGTGAGTAGATTTCAGGACATAGGACGCAATTTTCTGAAAAAGCTTCCATTTCAGAGGGTTTTGCAGTGTGGAGTGGATGCCTTGTGCTGATGAGACACTGTATTAAGGATGGAATTCCACAAAGGGATTGTTAGGGAGTCTGGAAAGGTGTAGATACGTTGAATGAAGCTGGACTTACGTGTTTACACAAGCCCCATCCCCACTCTAGGTAAATGAAGTCCTGGAATATTTCCATATATCAGAAAACCTCTCATTCTCTATCAGTTTGATTCTTTATCATAGTGGCAATAATACCAGTCTACATTCACATAATGTGATAATTCTCAAAATACTTGTGACTATACAATCTATTTTTAAATTCACTGAAAACCCATGAGATACATAGAATGGCAGTAAATATTTATACTTTATAATTAAGACAGATTCAGATAGATCAAGTGATTTACCTCAAGTTGCACAGTTCATGTAGAATTGAAGTTCAAATAAATTTTCTTTGACTAATGTTCTTTGTATTATAAAACAATAATTAAGCAGTCGGTCTCATTTTCCCTTTTTAAAACCCTGATTCATATCAGTCCACACTAAGATGATCAAAAGTCAAGGAAATCTAGTTATTTCTTCCATTTTGTTTCCTCCTGTTATTATTAAGATATCAGTTATTTTCATAGCTCCAAATAAATAATGATGCTACTTCCTGCTGACTATGCTTTATTTATCTAAAATTCCTATAAGCCATTAAGAAAATAAACAGAATTTTGATATATATTTTCTCAATTTATAGGTTTTCATTCATTACATTTCTCCCACATGTACTTCCAATATACTGATAAATCAGATCACATTCAAATGAATCCATACTAAAAGAAGTTAATTTTCTGTAATTCTGTGATAAAGCAATGGTTAGGACAAGACAGAATGTGCTCTTACCTACCAGTTTGTGATTCTTACCTTTGGAAAAGTCATTTTCTAGTTGCCCTTGAAAAGTAATGTTTTTATTCTTTTTCCTATTTTCTCCTCATTTTCTCAATTATAGATTATAGCAAGAGGATGGGTACAAGAAAAACTAGTGAAAAGAGTTTTTATTTCAAAAATATGTGTCCTGGGCTTCCCTGGTGGCGCAGTGGTTGAGAGTCCACCTGCCGATGCAGGGGACATGGGTTCGTGCCCCGGTCCGGGAAGATCCCACATGCCACGGAGCGGCTAGGCCCGTGAGCCATGGCTGCTGTGCCTGCGCAACTGGAGCCTGTGCTCCGCAAAGGGAGAGGCCACAACAGTGAGAGGCCCATGTACCACACACACACAAAAAAGTGTGTCCTCCTGACAGTTTAATTTCCTGGTCTCTGACACAGATACTTTGATCATGTATTTTCAGTGATTCTAATGAAATGTCAGGCTCATAAGTTACTCACCTTCTCCCGTCTTCTATGACATGAGAAAAAAAAATGTTGTGTTTCCTTCAATTCATCTCTTAAATTGCAATCACTTTTGTTACAGTGCTGGTCAGATAAGTGTGTTAAGTGTTGTACGTGCTTCCCCAAATAAACTTAACTTCCAGAGGAGTTTCTAACCAGCATTCTCAGCAGTTTGCTTTGAAAAATTGTTGCTAGGACATAACTGGATGTGAAACTTGACCCTCCCCTGGACTTCTAGCAAACGATGTTTTATTTTATTGATAATTTCCATTTTCCTTACTTCAGCTATGTGGCTGTTTAACTTTGGTGTCTCATTACTTGTGCTTCCCTAATTATTGATACACTATTAGTTTAGTAGAGCGCTCACAAGGCAATTTTTATAATTGCATCATGCAACCTTATAATGTTCTTTAGAAAGAAACAACGGTCCATTTAATCATTACAAGTTAAAACTACTATCAGTGGGAAAACTATTGGATTCATTTCAGGAAAAAAAATAAATATTCTAGTTGTAAAAAAAAAAAAAGAAAAAGTTAAAGGACATAAACTTATAAAAATGTTTTTTCAGGTTTATTCATTGGAGTTTATCTTGGATGCTTTCTGGAATTTTAGTGATATTTCACATTTCTTAAAATTCTAGCCATTAGATAAAAATTTGGAAAAATGTAGGTCAACATTCAGGTTACCACAATGAATGATCAAATGCTTCAAATGACTTAAAATAATTAGACTAGTTCATGAAACATTCTTCCTAGTTCATGGAATGATGGTTTGAATAAAATTTTGAAGTGTTGTGCTTTGGGGATCAAAGCAGGTCGATGTATTCCATCTTCATTTACCATTTATAAAGGAGTATTATACTGAATTTGAAACAATCTTGCGTTTATATTGAGAGTTCCATTTTGTATGTGTTGTTTTTGTGAAATTATAACTTGATATATCTAGTAAGTAGATTTTATATAAGTAATAGGTGTGTACTTAGGCTATGCAGTTGTCAGTGTTGATAAAATAATTAATGATTACAGATGTAGGAGTATATTTCAGAAATAATCAAATGGCTTCTCGTCTAAAGAAGGCGGTTTCTTAAAAATTGTTCATTTGGGTTTTGAAGTGATGAAATAGACACTGTTGGAGGTTCATTAACCTTTTTTGACTACTGGGCATCGTTAAGAGTTTCCAGACGGCAATTTATTAAATTGTGCCTATGGAGCATGTAAAGTTGCTTTTCTGTGTAAAAGTATCAAACTTTTGCCTGTGGAAGAGTTGATTCAACAGGAAAGAGCCTTCCTTTCACTTGATTTCAATTAATTTGCCCTACTTTTTCACTAAAGCACCAAAAAAGCCTTAACCCTACATCTCAGTCCAATTTACTTACGTCTTCTTTACTACCATTTCAATTTCAGGAATCCTAGAAATGGCAGTTCCTTCGAGTAGCGAAAGCTCACAGGAGAATCTAGAATCCTATCTCTCCGAGCTCCAACATATTTACAAAACTGTAATAGTCAAGATATTACCCCGTTATTTTCCTCAGTGGCAGCTTTTATTTTAGCCATGAACCAATACCATATTGCAGAGTTTATAGATAATACATTTTGCTAGATTTTATGTGCATAAAGAGTTAGAAGGGAAGTAGTCAGTGACTACTGTGGAAATAGATTGCTTCTAGAGATGTGTGTGAGAAAACACGGACCCAGTTGAGGAAGGACGGCAGGTAACAGAGAGGTCTGCTCATTCAAGCCTGCGTATTTAAAGTGTTACCAGCAGACACTGAGAGGGATGCACTAGAAAATAGAGCAGTCAGGTAATTATTAGAAGATGGACTAGCAAAAATGATTGGGAAGCACAGAGCCATGTTAGAGAGCCTCGGCAGGAATTGATGGCTGTATAAAAGTTAAAGACAACCCAGGCCTTGAAAAGAGAAGTCATGATGCTAGAAACCAATTTTAGAAACTAAAGGGAAAGTGTTGGTGTTCAAAAAAGGTACACCAAACCACCAGGAGACAAAAAAAAAAAAAAAAATTGAAAGTGTAGTCTTTCTGTGAGGAGGTCATAGATTTTCTTTCTCAGCCTCATGCCCTGAAGTATACTGGTTTTAGGACCAAAAAGAAAATGCCCTATTTGAACTCCGAAGGGAATTAAAATGCTGTACAGCATTCTCTCTTCTGTTTTTAGTTTGCAGCCTCTGGGCAACTGCCAACCACCAGTAAAAAGCTCCCTATCTCATGGTGTATAATTCTGGTATGAAATAGGCAGCAAGTACAAATGAGACCTTGACCAGAACTTGTATATCTATACAAATTTGTTTCCCTGTTCTGTGTGCGTTGAGTTGGAAAGACAGTGGCTTATTTAGACCTTAGGAGTGATGATTTGTGTTGTCTGAGAATTTGGAATTAATATGCTCATAGCAAGAGAGATTTAGGTACTCCTGAAACACTACTGAGTGCTTCTCCCATTGGGTTATTTACTTACTTCTCCCATTGGGTTATTTACTTAACAGTCTTTAAAAAAATAAAAATGGACCATCAAAAACCTTTATAATGTTTTGATATTTAAATGTATGAGAGAATGATGTGAATCTTCCGATAGAAATGGAAACCTAAAAATAATTTAAAAATAGTTTTAAAATAATTTTGAATGTAGTTAATGCCCCTCATTGGTCGGCACAATTTTATTTTCCATTTCATAGTCTCTGGTTGGAGTTTATTCCTCATTTGAACTTTCACTGACCAGCTCCATTTCACAGTAATATGTATAGGACAAATGTGTTCTGTGCATACAGAGAGTCTGTTTTTGAAGGACTGCCCTGCAATTCTCTTTTAATCCTCTGATTCAGAAAGTGGTTGAAAATACATATCTACGTTTTGGGACCTAATGAAGTTGTGTTAAATTTCTTCTGGATGTGTATATGTGTGTGTGTGTGAGAGAGAGAGGGGGAGAATGACTAACCTCTCTTGATGAAACATTCCTTGCTTCTATCAACTTCAGATATAATATGTAAATTGAGAGAATTTAACTAAAAAGAAAATATTTGTACAAGCTCTTAGAGCATAAACCTGGGTAGAAGACAAACGTTAGATCTGTTTACATGGCAAATGTTAAGTGAAAATCAGGATGTCATTTACAATCATGGAGTAACTTGATCACAAGAGGCAGGCAAGCAGTTAGGTACCAAAACCCTCAAAGCTGAGCCATTGAAACAAAGAGAGACAGGACAGTGGCCCCCATGGACCTCATCCTGAGCAGAGACTTCAAGTGGTTAAGACAATCATGTAACAGTAGTCATTTGTGACAATATCACTTAATGGTATCCTCATCTGAGTTAGGAGATTCTGATATTTGGTTGTGAAAATTTGGATTTCAGGTGAGAAGAGAGTTAAGAGGCAGACTTCATGCAGTTTATTAAACTTGTGAATAGCGTTTACCCATAATTGGCTTATCGAGTAAATATATAAATGTATGCTTACCTAAATGCACCTGTGTGCCGAAACAGAGATTGCTTCCTTTCAGCATTTAGTTTTCATGAAAAGATGCAAATGGTTGGAACATTACTACATATAATTATAAGGAAAAAAAAAACATGAAGGAAGCTGTTGCTTGCTTTCTCTATAAAAAATGCTCTATTTCATACACTGAATTATGAAAATATCAATGATTTCCAAGAAAATAATCATAATATTGAAATTTCCCCAGGTTTTGTTTTCAGTGAAAACGTTAGCCAGTTATTATCAAGTTTTGGAGACTTATTTCTCTTTAGCCTATGTTTGCCACCTTAGACATATGCCTTTGGATGAGTTAACTCTTGACTCTGTGTTTTTTGTGGGGAGATGGAGATCAACTGACTGAGACACTGAGCTAGTAGGTGAACTTCGTATGCCTGATCTCTGTGTATGCCATACCTTTACAATGTTTTTCGACTGTAGGCTTTCAGCTTCTCTTCTAAAATAAAACAGCCATTCTAAAAATGGATGCCATAAGTTATGAGGGGTCCTGGCAAAGGTAGCGTGTTGTTCTAGAGAAAATCCATTAATAGGAGAGAATGATTCAGTGCCCTATTGAGAGTAAAGAGGTGTATTCATCTTTGCATATGAATAACTCATCCTTTGTGTCAGAAGATAATACTGCTTTATCTATGCTCTGCTATTACTTAAAAGACCAAAACTGTTCATGCTGGGAAAAAGAAAAGGAAAATAAACTAGAGTGAGTTGTTAAAACAACTCTTCCATCTTCTAACTTGGACATGTTAATGAAATGTATCTTTCAAATCATATAGATAATTCTTGTGACTTAGACTGGGAAATGTTTGGTCAGGCATAAATCATTGATTAGTATGGATGGCTTTATTAACTATGCTTAAGAGTAATGCAGTTTACTTATTAAGTTCATAAATTATAATCTAAAAGGAAGGTGTTCAAAAAGCACCTGAGAAAATGAGTCCTGATCATGGCTACATTTTGAACTCTTCAAACTCTAATTGATTTCTCTATAGATGCTCTTATTTAAATGTAAACCCAGTGATATTGGTATAATCACCTCTTAGACCTATGAATGTTTAGTTTGCAACCGTACAACTAGGTGATCTCTCTAAAGATATTTACATGATCACAAGGGAAATAATACAGATATTTCAGACACTATGAATTCATTCTTCTCAAACTAGTCCAATAAGCAGCTGTGTTTATCTATTAGCCAATATACCCTATTGGAGAATGACTAAGGATAAAATTGGCAAAACAAACCATGACTTTTCTAGTCTGTTACACTCCAGTAAGGGGCTAGCACTTTTAATTTCTGTTTTCAACAGAAGAAGCATAATTAAGTATAGTGGAATGTCAGTATAAGATCTATAATGCCTCTACCCCATGCACTTGTGCTATGTTCCTACAAAATAGTTTGACATCTCTATACTCAAAACTTTTTATTCTCTTTGGGTTTAATTTTTAATTACAAACTTGAATCTGTGAGAATAGAAATGGTTCATAATTGTTTGACCATGCTGAATCATTTACGTTGCCTAATCCATCCTCATGTAATGTGACCAGCTTGCTTTGCAAAACAGATCAAAATTTAATTTCTTTCAATTGTCTTTCTTTATTGACTTTGCTGTGCTCTTGGTTAAGCAGCAATCTTTTCTGAGAAATGGTTTATTGTTGCAACATTTTAAGCAAATCAATTACCTTCCTGTAATGCAATAATATTACAATATGCAGGCAACCATAGCTTCCATTCTACATGACACAGTCGATTTTATGAAGCTGTAAACATATCAGTGCTATTTAGTCTGTAGTAATACAATTTGAAAAGGAGATATTGGCCAAGTTATGTTAATATGTTATTTGAAAAAGCTCCATAAGTCAGTAGCTCTTTGGAAAACAGACATACAAGTTTCAGGTTTAGACGTTAAAGAGTCAAAACTATGTGGGAAAATACAGAAGTGGTGACAAAACGAGTACTGAGTCTTTCTTGCATTAGGAAATGACTTGTTTAAATAGATAGCTTTGCTGCTCCCTCCCCAATGTGTGTTAATTATTCATGGATTAAGTCTCCCAGGTGTGCCCCTGTATTCTATAGCTACATCCATCCAGTAAGGCTTTACCACCTTCTCACTCATGTTTCTTTGTTTTTTCTGGCATGTCTTGGTAGAATGCTTAACTAAAATTTTTACAGATAAATTAGGATGTTTCTTTTCTTAAAAGCTTCCAACAGCTTCCCATTGAATTTAGGACAAAACGCAAACATCCTGAGGCTGCACACAACCCATATGGTCCTGCCTGCCCCTCCGAACTTTTCTGTTGTCCCTCCCCCATCTCCTCGCTGTGCTCCAGTGGGCTTCCTCTGTTCCTCAAATGCACTATGTTCACTCCCACCTCATGTATTTTGTATTTGCCATTCGCTAGGCTTGGAATACTCTTCTTCACAGCTACCTCCCACCCATAATTTGGACATCAATTCAAATGACACCTCCTAAGAGAGATCACTTCCTCATCACCCTATCTGATACTTGTCCCCTCCCTAACTCTTAAACATCTCTATATTGTTAGTCACTTGTTGTTTTCGTCAAGGCACTTGACATTATCTGAAAGCATTGGCTTTTCTCCTTGTTTATTATCTGATGAGAGTAGAGACATTGCCTTGTTCGCTGCTGTATCTTTAGCGCCCAGAACAGTGCACATAGGAGGTACTCAATAAACATTTGTTGACAGAGAAATGAATGAAGAAGGTATAAATATTCCAAGTGAGCATTTGAAGAGACCATTTTACAGGGGTCAGAGATAGTCACTCGCCAGGTGGAAAGAATAATTCTTTCCTGTTCTGTCACCTTGCTGTAATAAATGCACTTTGGTGATATTGACCTTTTTATGCAAACCTCATTCTTTATTCTGCACGCTCTCACACTCCAGAGAGGAGAAATAATCCAACCTGTAACTTTATTAATGAATCAGCCTTATTTGGAAACCAGTCATAGCCTTACCTATATTTGAAGCACCACTGCATTACTTATATAATAGTGCTTTCTGCTAGAAAATCAATATTCCTGGACTATTATTACAAAGACCTTTGTTTCCTCTTATATAATTATAATTCCATGTAATCAGATTGCTATTATTAGAATGGCACTACTTATGAGATTTCACCTTAAAAGTTCAAAATAACTTCCTTTTATTCAGTGGTGGTTTAAATGGTGTTCAGGCAATATATCATTATTTTTCACAGTAAATTGCATGAGATCTTACACAGTAGCTTTGAAATTACTGCTTGTTGTCACCACTACATACAACCACATAAACAGTATGTGGTTTGTACAGTAGATCATTTTTCTTGTTTATATTCAGCAAACCCTCATGCTACACATTAACACGAGCTGTTAAAAAATGACAGTAGTATTTTATCTCTTGCTACCAAGTTCTTTTGTGTAGAGAAGTTGTTTTTCCTAAGCAGTATATGTTGCTGAATAATAATAAAGGTTGATATGATAAACAGTGGTATATTTTTCAGGATTCATTTGCAATGTAAAATGGAATGTAAATAGAAAAATTACGGAAAGGGTCAAGTATAGGGAAAGTTAGATTCCATACCTAAATCCAAGTCAATTTTATTATCCACCAAGATCTTATCTCATAGGTTGTGCATGGTGAATCCTGTAGAAATATATGTGTATGTTTTACATACAAGAATCTAAAACAAGTTTCAATATCCCAAAACGTTTGATGGCTGTTTTCAATATTTTCCCCTCATTTTCTGCTGTTCTTTCTTTTTCGTTCTTTTCTCTTTCCATGAGAAAACAAACACCTCAGGGACGAATACCATTTTTTCCACATCAACTATATACTAGGTTCAGAAAAGATACATGTCAGCTGACTAAAAATGAAATAACTTTCATGAAACAATTGTTTCTTTTCAGAAAGCACAAATATACTTGCTTATACTAATAAATACAGAGTTGGGAAGTTTCTTTGAGTCTTTGTATCTCCTCTGTGCTTAGGTTCCAACATCACAGTATTTAAAGTAAGAGACATGAAATCAATTGACACAAAGCCAGGCCACAAGCAAGCCTCAAGATCAATGTCATTAAACATGTTTCAGGTAAAAAAAAAAAAAAAAAAAAAAAAGTCTGATACAGTTCTACAGACATATTGAGGGAGGGCCTTCTGGATCATTTAAAATGTTCTATTATATCAGGATCTAAAATATTTTGTGCTTTAGACAAACACCTGGGGCTAAGACCTGTACACACTAAAAAATGAAATGGATTTATTATTTGTATTAAATGGTAGATATTCATATGTAGTTGTGCATAAAAGGTAACTAGCACTTGAATTCAGAAAACTATTATAAATTTTGCCTTATATGTATTAATTTTATTTTTCTCATAATAACTACAGTCCTGGGTCGCCTTCTAGCTTCCGGTAGTTCAACCAGTACTCATAGATAAACAACAGCTTGATTTCTGTTGACTTAATATTTCCAGAGATAGAATCATATTAGCTTTTATCACAATTCTAATTTAATCCTGACAACAAAGACTTACAGTAAACTGGAAAGTTTCCAAATTACATTTACTCAGGTCAAGTCACCTATCTCTCATATAATGAAAAATTTGCATATACCGTATGTGTAAATGGATTTGTACATCTATTTATATAAAAATCTTTAAAGATCAGTTGGTGAGGCAAGGTTCACTAGAGGAACTTGTTTATATCTATTTTAATTATATATTTAAAAATATACTCTCTACCTTCTATTGTGAAATTCCATTGATAGTCTGTGAATAGTGATATGCTTTTTAAGTAACACTTAACTTATCCAGAGATCTCCTAACCAATTACCCTATTGAAAATTTATCCCAAATTCCCCTGGGAAACCACGACAGATATTTATAAAATCTACTTAACACATTCTGGGAGAACCTCATAGGTTGTCACTCAAACCCATTAAATCACAGTTTACACCCAAAACTAACACACCTAGATTTCTTGGCTGTAAGTCAAAGTAGGCCAGAAAGAAGCCACTGGGCAGAAAAAGGGAAGTAAGAGAAATCTGGGGTAGCAAGCAATAAAGTGATGAGTAAGAGAGTCAAATGCTGGAGGCCAATAGCACAGCTTTCTAAAGTGTATGCCTGTTTTAGAAGAGGGACCAGTAGCCCTTTAGACCTCATCTGGGCCTCTGAGTTCATCACAGTGACCACAGTGGAATACGTTGAGGAGACATATACATTACATATAAATGTGAAGAGAATTAGATCACAGCCCTGAGTCGGCAAGGCTGCTTTAACTTTTATTCAACATAGCCTACTGAAGCAGGCCAGGAAGGCTGTATTAAAATATTTAGAAGAATTTACAACAAAATTAGGAGCACGTTTTTTAAAGTTCGGTCCTTAAAAGATCTGCTTCAGTTACTTGGACAATTCAGTTTTATGGAACTAATGTTTATTTTAGGGCATAGTGCATTGTTCACACTTCTTCTTTTTATAAGTAGAAATACATCATTTATTCATTTTTGTATGAACAAAAAATAAATAGAGGGGCATATAGGTCTCTAATATTTGTTAACTAAATTACTAAGTTGAATCTTACAAAATTCCATTTTTATAGGTGAAAGACAGTTGCATTTACTGGCAGATATATGTGGTTCGATATAACTCTGTAATGATGGTGAATAAATGAGAACTTACTAGTGTTTTTCTCCTGACTGCATGTAGAATTGGAGGATTTTTGTGGAAAAGGCCTACATTTGTTTGCTTCATGATATGAAGGCCAGAAATGATGTTTTTCTGTATGTTATGTCTTTACGTGGAAGAAAGCACAAGTAGAAGCTAAAATAAATAACAAACCTGCCTTATTATATCCCTTGCAAAGCTGCTAGAAGATAAACATCTTAGTGTTTAAACAAAGAATACAGCCATCTCCGTAGGTAGTGAAGGGGTTATTAATCTTGGTCTGGAAAGAAGCAAAGTGGTTCTGCTTAAGAAAAGCAAAAACAGAAAAAAATAACCTCCTATATGTGGTGTCTATTCGATGACCAGGTATAATCAATTATTGAGTGGCTATTTATAATGTATTTATATGATTCTATCTGTAACTAATTACCAGTCCCAGTAACTGCAGAAAACAAAACGCTGAAGTCACAAGTATTTCGTTGGTTCTGGCTTCTAAAACCTTCCAGAAACTGTACACATGCACACTCGAACACACATTTAGTTTCTCTAAACTATTAGTATACTTTTGACTCCCATTTCTTTTTATGTATTCAAAGAAAGGCAGAAGATGTAGATAATGGCAAATGTGTAAAAACAATACTGCTCCGAGCAGCTTGGACAAAGAATTAAGTGTGGTGGTGATCATTCACCAGACACTGATACTATTCCAGGTACTTTAAAAAATATACTCCTAGCGAGTTTATGCTAGTGAGGCCTCCGTTACAATTAAATCATCAAACAAGAGAACAAATAGGAGGCAGCATGAGTAATATTTTAATACATGCTGATTTCTTTAATTCTGTGTGAAAGGCTTCATGTTCTACCCACTCTGGGGGGATAATGGGGTGGAAAAATTGGGTGTAAGGAGTATTTAATTGCTGTCTCTTTGATGTAGGATCAAAGAACAGGGTGGAAAACAGACAAACACAGTAGTCAGAGGAAAGCAAATCAATGTGTGAATATTAGAAAAGAAGTTAATTAAGAAGAGAAATGAATTGGTAGAAAGCAGCTTATAGTGAACAATCCTGGAAGGCTCAGAAAGACAAGAGCAGGAATGATAAAAGTAAAAGAATAAAGACAATAGTTTGCAAAAGAGAGACATGAGCCATACCAGACTGAAAAGCAAGGCTCCGGATGTCAGGATGAAACATAATCAAAGCAAGAATGAGGAGTTCAGAATTTGTCAGAGTGACAAAGGACTTTGTAGATTATAATAAAGATAGGGCAGGTCACTGCTGGATAAAAAGTTAAAGCATACGGAAGTTCTGGAGAATCTGAGCTGAAATTAGCTACCCTCTTAGTGCCATTGTCACAATAGAGTCACGAATATAAGTTGTGTTTAGCTGATAATCAGCTTTCATTGGATCAAGAACTTGAAAACTGCAGCGTAGATTAAATGGACATGTGGCTTTTTGCCTTTATTCTGTGAGACCTGGAAACTGCGGAATGTCATTGCCTCATTTCTGTCTTTCCTTTAAGTTGGATCTGACTATAACTTACCTCTTGCTAGGAGACAGCATTTCTTTAACCTAAAGAGATGGTAGGAAGAGCAGTTAAAAACAGAGCTTTAGAGCCAGACTACTTGGTTTAGAAGACTAGCTTTGACACATACAAATTGTGCAGCTTTAGAATAGATACTTAAACTCTGTCTTACTAACTCTATAAAAATGTGAACAATAATATTACTTACCTCATTGATTTGAAGGAAGAGTAAATGTTGTAGTATTAGCGTTGCCAGATTTAGCAAAGAAGTAAAATAAAACAAAGAAAACCCAGCTAACTTTGAATCGCAGCTAAACAACCAATATATATTTTTGTATAAGTAATAATTAGTATGAGGCATTGTTATACTAAAATACTATTGTTATCTGAAATTAAAATTTAACTAATTTTTCTTTATTTGCTAAACAATGATTTGTTTGATATTTTATTTCCTATATTTTATCTAACAACTCTGCTTAATATATGTAAAGTACTTGCAGAAATAGTCCTCTGGCACTATTTAAGTGTTGTCTCATACGATCATTATTTCACATCATACGAAGTGAAGTAACTTCATACGGCATATCAGTCCATTTTTATGAAATTACTCTATGCAGGATCAATCCAGTATAATTATTCTAACATGCATTTGCTCTGACAAGAGCTATGAGTTACCAATGAATTCATAAGTGTTCAGTACACCGTTTCCAACTTCCCAGTTTCTTGTAAAAATAACTTCACAGGAAGATAAATTTTAGTGTTAAGAGCCTCAGTAGTGGCTTCCTACTGGTGACAATGATAGTGATGATGAGAGCCTGTTAATGTTAAAAATCTTCTACACAATTTATTGCACAAGTACAATAATAAAGAAGGAAAAATTATTTGAGACAGGAAAAACCCAAGAGGCAGTCTATTCTAATTGCCTCCTCACGTGTTATTCCTGGGTACTTTTTAATTCAATGCCAATCGTTCTTTAGATAAAAGTGAGAAAAATTAAAGTTTTGTTTTTTCTCTGCATCATTTTTCTTCTCTTCTGCTTTTGCTTTTTCACTGAAACTCAATGTTTTTGTCTCATTTGAACATCACCCCAAATCCACTGATATGACAGAAGTTAACTGATTCTGGGTCAAAGTGTTGTTAGTTCAGGGACTGTAATTTTATAAGGGATACTTAAATATGAAAAGTGTTGGGGGCGGTGGCGGTGTGATGAATTGGGAGATTGGGATTGACATATATACACTAATATGTATAAAATAGATAACTAATAATAACCTGCTGTATAAAAAAATAAATTAATTAAATTAAATTAAAAAAAAGAATAGTGTTCCAGAGCCAAAGAAAGGAGTCACTATTGGTGAAAAGCAAGTAGGTATTTTAGGTCAGATGACCTGCCTGTGTCCTTTTGCATTGTACAAGATGCATTTACAAGTGTCATGGAAAAGTCTAGCTCTTTATTCTTCCTTTCAAAAGTAAAAGAATAATATCTGGCATCAAGTAGCACTGGTTTTATTTTTGAAAATTCCTTCAAATAAATATTTCATTTTGTCTTTATAGTTGTGATCCCTGCCTTTTCTTTTCTCTAAGAAGAGCCAGTGGTATTAATTCACATTTATACGTGGAGAAATTATAGCATAGAGAAGTGGCTTGATGATGATTACCCAGGTAGAGCCAAGACTTTAAGAGCAAATGAATCCTAGCCCATTGGCAATAAGCATTCTCTCTGTGGATATACTTTATTGCAACAACAGGAGTAGTAATAGTTTATTAGTAGGCCACTCAGTTGCTAAAGTGAAAAAGGCAACATAACATGTCTATACAACAACATAACATAACATAACAGAGGATAATAACATGTATTTATATATATATATATATATATATATATATATATATCTTCTATGGCTTCCAAGGGCAGATTTCAATGAATACAGTAAGTATTTATCAAGCACCTACTGTGCACAAGGCTCTGAGCTAGATTTGAGGAATGTAAAAGACACAGACCTTACCCTTGATGACGGTACAATATAGTGGGGGACAGAAAAGTTGAAAAAAGCTATAATATAATTCAGGTGTCCTTAAATTGTGCTTTGGAGAGTCAGAGATCCCATTTAAAATACTTGACACTGCAATGAAAAATTTATACTGAAAAATAATTGATACTTAATCTCTTTTACCAGACATATGATCTTATTGCAGGTTTCACTGGAGACAATTACAAGTGGCAGTCACTGGTTTAGTTTTAGAACCTGTGCAGTGATATCACACAGTGGGTGTTCAATTAGCATGTGCTAAATTTCTGAAAGTATCTATGAATCATAAGGCAGTAATGGACCTTACTCAGCTATTGTGGTAGCAGAGAGAACATGTAATTCATTTTTCTTGACACTAACAAAGTGTCCTTTTGCTTTCCTGAGCAGCCACTAAAATGTATAAAACTTCTCTAGATGATTATTTAGAGTTCTCTCAACCCGTTCACTTCTATTTTTAAGTATGCAATGATTTATGTTAAAAAAGGAAAAGAAATTTTTATAACTTGTCACCTTTTGGCTTTGGTTTTTATTTTGGTGTAGTTTGTCTAAAGGGCAAAATATGCCCATACATATCTTTATTATTGTAAATAATTTATTGATTTCTTATGGGTGTTGGGCCCTATGCAAAGTGCTGGTTTGTGTTAACTCATTGACTTATTATAACTCTTGGTAATTGCTTATCATTAGGATTCTACAGATAAGGAAACTGAGGTTGAGGGACATTAACATAACTGGAAAGTAAGGATTTGAAATTGATCTCAAGCTGCCAGACTCTAACAGAAAACCCAAGATCTTAATTACTTTGCATTTTTTTAACTTTTTATTTTATACTGGAGTATAGCCGATTAACAACGCTGTGATAGTTTCAGGTGCACAGCAGAGGGACTCAGGCAGACATATACATGTATCCATTCTCCCTCAAACTCCCCTCCCATCCAGGCTGCCACACTGCCACGTAAGAAAACCCCAGTGCGCAATTCAAAATATTTATAGGTTCTGGGTCCCTGTACCGTATTAAAATGTACTAATCTCATTTGGAAATGTGCTTAATGTCATTATCATTTCTCTTTCGTGCCCTAAGCACTTTTAAATTCTAAGAAGATTTACGGTACTTGCATCATTATGTTTTCCAATAACAATTTTAGATTTGATTTCTACCATGACCTTATTGAGGAAGGAGTTGATTCTGTATTAAGAGAAGAAAACAAGCTGATGGTCAGGGACAGTGTCAGGGCCCTCGTGCCATAGGGGGGTTTTTCTCCAGGGTGGAGGAGATTGCTGAGGCCTGAACAAAGATACTGATTCCTGGCAGATCTGACCATCGTTTGGAACTCTGTCCGTGTCATTGGTGACAAGAGGTGCTCTGGCTGGCTGGAAACAGATATTAGTTGCTCAGAGTTAAGGTGAAAGCACCTACAGACTGCAAAAGGCAGCTTGCAGAAGGCAAAAGCCTTTGTCAAACACGGAGTTGATTTAAAGCGATTTTTCATTGGTTCAGTCCCGGCTCTTGGCTCTATGTCATCTTAGCCTCCCACACATGGCCTCATACTGACATACGTCACATTTTCAGTATTTGAACCCTGGGCTTCTCCTATAGATCCTCTTCACCTTTCAGAGATCTCCTCAGGTCTGACTCTTTCCTAACTCACAATGGCTTTTCTAAATGTCAGCAGTTTCTCTGACTTACGAGACAAGTGAAAATATTTCTAGCCCAAGATAAGATGAGGTCTGAGACTTCCAATATGCATCTTTGTGAATGAATTATTCCATCCTACGTTTTTAAAGGGCCGGAGGAACATAATGTGTTGGCAGCATTCCCCTTCTTCTGCCATATCCTGGTTCTCATTTCATCTACTACTCAAATCTGATTTCTCTTCTGGATCTTACCCAAACTCCCAGCCTCTCAACTGAAGATGTTTACTTAGTGCACCTGAAACATCTATGGAAACAAAGTATCTAGTCCAGCCTTACATTTATTTCTCTAGACACAAATGAGTTAGAACATTAGTTCTGAGACTTGAGAATATCACCTACAGGCATCAGCATTATCTGGAGATCTTGTTAAATCACAGTTTGCTGTGTTTCACTCCTGATTTAGCAGATATGCAGTGGGGCCTGAAACTACATTTCTAGCAAGTCCCCAGGAGATGCTTCTGTTGGTGGTCTATGAACCACACTTCGAGAAACTCTGATTTGGAGTAATGTATGTAGTGGTCTCATTTTCCTACTTATTAATCAGATGACAGAAACCCAATCCAAGGTGGCTAAAGCAAGAAAAAGAATTTAATGGATTATGTAAGTGAAATTTTAGGATTTATGGCTTAAGGCATGTCTGGACCTAGAACCTCAGAATATGTTTTTAGTCATTAGCTTCTTTCCATCACTTGGTTCCTAAGGTATGGCTTCCTTCTGAGGCCCCCTCTGTTCAGAGAGAAAAATCTGGCTACCAGCAGCTCTAGACTTACATTCGAATAGTTTTTTGTTTTTCTTTCTTTCTTTCTTTTTCTTTCTTTCTTTCTCTCCTTCTTTCCTTCTTTCCTTCCTTCCTTCCTTCCTTCCTTCCTTCCTTCCTTCCTTCCTTCCTTCCTTCCTTCCTTCCTTCCCTCCTTCCCTCCTTCCCTCCCTCCCTCCTTCCCTCCCTCCCTCCCTCCCTCCCTCCCTCCCTCCCTCCCTCCCTCCCAGTTAAGAGAGAATCTCTTTCTCAATACTCTTATCCCAAATCTTGAGGTTGACTTTTACTGTACAATCTTAGGTTATGTTGTAATTCTTAAATCCTGAGGCTGAAGAGATGAAATGATTTTACAGACCTTTTTTAACATGGCCACTGGTACCAAGTGAAAACCAGGGATTATTGTCAGAAGATGGAATTGATGTATGGTCTTGGGCAGGTAAAAATAACAAGTATTTACTCCATCCTAAAGATGCAAACTCTGAAGAAAAGGAGAGAATGTTTAGTTGAGTGCCTATAAAATTCAGCATGATGTAATACATATGTAACTACCTAGTATACATTTGTTAGAAATGTATTATGACTAGTAAAATGGTGTAAAATGCATTATAAAATTAACTATAACTCAAATTGTTGTTCCTGGAATAGATTAAGGACATTGTCCCGAATGGAAGGAAACCAGACTTGGAAAACAGGTTAAAATTAAATACCTGACAGAGGAAGATATTAATGATTTGTTTATTCAGTTTATACCTATAAATATTAAAATTCTTATTTGGATTTAATACCTGATTTGATGCAAAAATACTGGGTTGACCAAAAGGTCCATTCAGGTTTTTCCGTAAGATGTTATGGAAAAAACAGAACGAACTTTCTGGCCAACCCAATAAATAATAAACAGACATTAGAAGAATGGGGAAAAGATTATATACATGCACACACACACACACACACACACATATATCATATATATTTGTTTATCAGATATATGTTCAGGAACAATAAACGTCTCAATCTGAAAACAAAGCTAAAATCATGGAATTGGCATAATCTATATTCTGAGTTTAGTCATTGGCAGTGTAGGAAAGCACTTCCAGGTAAAAACTAAAATTTCACCAGTTTCCTCAGTCTTTTGCACTGCTGGCTCCTAGTTTCTGAAAATGCAAAAAGGTAAAGAAACAGAGAAAGTAGAGAGTGAGAGGGGTGGGAGGGAAGAAAGAAAAATAAAAGGACTGTAATTTATATATTTGAAAATATGGATAAAACTGTAAAGGATCCATGGTTGTTATTGATGTTGTTAGTCTGAGATTTCTCAAAGCCTGCTACTAAAATCCATGTGCATAGGACTAATGGAGCAGAGGGTAAAAGGACAGGGGATGTATAGTGTCAGATCCAAGAACATGAAACCACCATCTTCAAGATAACATTCCCATAACATTTCTACCCCTGACTCATTCTGAGCACAGAGGTTCTCATTTGTTTATTCTATGTTAGGGTCAGTTGTGTGCTTCGAGTAGGACCAGTGACAGGTGGGGAGAGAGAGTTGTTGAGCACGAAGTATGCACTTAAGTATTAGCACTTCAAGTTCCCTCCTTCTTTTGCTGAATTAAAAAAAGAAAAAGTGGCCATTACCAAGGGAAGCAGATAAAGGGACAGGGGAGGAGAGCCTGCCAACAGCACACTGACCTGCTTTTTTTTTTTTTCCTATAAAAGCATCCAGGCAACAATAGCAAAAAGGAAAGGAAAAAAAAAGAGAAAGAAAAAAGGGAGGAGACCTCAAAACCTCACTCTTTAAGGCTGTGTTCTTGTGAGGAGCTGCAGATACTTCGAGTTCACTTTTCTGGTGGCAGTTCATGATCTCTGTCATCAAGGAGAGCAAAAATCTTTTGAAAATATAAAGCAGAGGTAAATTTATCCTTTTAGGTCCTCTCCCCTTCCAGTTTACTGTTGCCTTGATAATTGAGTCAGTTGGTTAAGGATCAGAAAAGAATCTGTCCTGAGTCTATTCTGGAACCAAACCCAGGGCTTGAGTTTTCTTCAATAAAACTGGCCTGAAAAACACAACGTAGAATGAATAGAGAGTTAAAAAGACAGAAATAACTTTTAAAATCATCTCTCATTCCTCTGTTGAAATTCATCAGTTTTAAATGACTTTAGTTCAGGACCTTGAGTTTTACAAGGAAATGGTGATTCTGCTTATTTCTGATAAGGATGCTCCAACAGATCCTTCCTGATTCTCCATGGAGTAGCCTTTCACAATTAACTAAGTGCCTTGCAGTGTTTTTCTTTGAAATTACTAGTATTGGCCTTTATCAGAATCTATTTGCCTTATTCTTATTTAGCAATTCCTATGTTGCTAAAGTCTCAGAATCTTCCAGACTGAAAGAGCCCTGAATGAGTTTATTGTCCAAATCCAAATGCACCCAGTTTCTTTTTTCTACTTCTACACTGGTCTCATTGTTTCAGCCCAAAATGGCAGCTGTACAGGACAAGTGGCAAGAAAAAAAAAGTGACAGCCTCTTTCTGAAAATCAAATGGAAAATACCTTCTGTTTCAGGATGAGATAAACATTACATACATATATTTTACTTCTTCTTCTTTTGTCTGACTTTCCTACCAGAGGAAATTTAAGGCTCTCCTTGTCCCTGAAAGGTTTTTTTGTTTGTTTGTTTGATGTTTACTAAAGACCATCTGATGTGGAAATGTCAATCATTTAACAGCCTTCATGCCCTATTGCTGATCCTATTTCTTCGCTTAGGATGCTCTAGAAGATGAGGCTACTGGCAACTATAAATTGGCAAACTATTGGCAAGCTGAACAATTATTTCTTTTCTACTCAATCTGTGTTTCAAGTATGCCTGTATCCATCTGCCCTGTATGTGGGTTCGCACGTGTGCACACACACATACACAGAAATTTCCAGTTATTTTCCAGGTGTGTAGAATACTTCTCAATTCGGCTTTTAGTGGGTTTCTCTTGATTTTCACAACTCAAGTAAATAAAAGTGAAATATGATTGAATCCTTCCATCAGGGAGAACTGCCTGTCACCACTAAAATGCTATCTTGACACTGGGCAGACTTCGTTGAGAAGTCAGCAATCAATGAAAGGTTGTTTGGTTTTTGTTTGTTTGTTTGTTTGTTTTTGACAGTGATTCTGGTTACCATTGGGCAAGCATTGCTTAAAAACTAAATTCAACAAATATTGTATCATATCCTTGACTGCTGCCCCACAAAGGGTAGGACATTTTTCCACTTGTTTTCTATCACGGCCATTCTGTTTGACACGGAGGAACTGTGGATCTGAGCACATCCTGATTGATAGGTATCCATTTAAAACCAGTAACTATTAGTTAAGATTATAATATTATAATATTAGTTAAGATTATAAGGTATATAATAAATATACCTTACTTTTAATATGACTGGCTTTTTAAAATATTTTGAATGAATCCCTTTAACTAATGTAAAAGAAATCGTCTTGACAGCACTGTTTTCTCATTAGTTTTCTCTCACTGCTGGCAAAGTATCCTTTAAATAGTAAACTTAAAAGCCCACTGCTTCATGACAGGAGAGTTAAAGCAAGCATAGTTCCTCTACATTCTCATCATCTTATTTGCAATGGAAATATCTGTCTCGCTCTCAGCTGACTGTGCCGAAGAAATGCTGGAGTCTTGACTCAATATTTGATCAAAGAGAGGCTTGCACTCTGTGTCTCTGTCTCTCCTCTCTCTCTCTCTGTCTTTTATTATATTACTACACATGATGAAATTGATAACTCTGAGAAGATTACACAATTATGGAATAACACCCAAACACTTTAAAAACAAAGCAAACCAAAATCAAACTTTTAGCCTTTGCTTTAAGTTTCCTATTAAGTATCAGCAGCAACGTACTTTTGCTTGGGGAAAACTCCCAAAGTCAGTTATTTTCATTTTCTTTCAAATTTTCTGTGAGAAATAAATTAGCCAGCCTATTTCCAGAGAAAAATTTGAGAAATTATTAAGATTACTGATTATTTTAAGAAATTTAATTTTAAGAAATCATTGAGTATGCTTAGTATATAACTTATTAACTGGGGCTTGCCCTTGAGCTTGTCTGGGAACAGTTTCCTTCTTCATTTGAGGGCTCTCTGTACTCCCCTTTGCCCTTCATTCCTACACAATGTTAGCTTCAGACCTGTCTGGAATTCAAAGAACATTTTTCTTTGATCACCTTGCTTAATTTATAACTACATTCATTCATCTGATCATTTAATGTTTGTCTTTCCTACAATTTTGTAAGCATCACATGCCATATCTTGTTTTGCTTACCTCCTCATTTCAAGCAATGGCACATAGTAGGAGCTTAGCAAATATTTCTTGAATGAACACATGGGTCATCAAACAGAATTTTTATCAATACCATAGTTTGCTACAAAAGAAATAGGTTTATGATTACTTTTTTTTTTAATTTATGAAAATTTTCCCACATCCTTTGCATAAAAATTTCCTTCTATTGTGATCGTTTACTTCACATCTTAGGAAGTAACATCTTGTGAATACAAATGAAACATCTTTGGTTAAAGCCTCATAGTCCTCTGGGATCATCATTCCATATATTTATTCACTTCTAGAGTGGTAAACATCGTAGAGGATGCTTTAAAAACTACTTTTATATAAATACACTGGAGTGATGTTATTGGTTTGGAAGTTGCTTTTAAATAAATACACTGGTATATTTTTTCACATTTTGACTCAGGTTAAAAAGGAAATAAAAATTAAATTTAACTGACTTTCAGAATATGTTTATAGAAGCGTTTCTATAATAACTGGTGTGTAGAATATGTTGATTTCTACATACACAGTGATTTCAGCAAATGTGTCCCCTGCTTTGTGACAATTTACAATGAACACTTCTAAGATGAGGGGCAGAGCTGCAGTAAAGCTGAGTATTTCAACTAAGAGTTTGCCTTGGGAGGGAAACAAATTTTTGATTGGAACCTAGAGATATGAGATGAAAATCTAGAGATCTTTTCTCTGTACCATTCTGAGTGAGTGAGTGTGTATGTGTGTGTGAAGTTCTCTTGTTTTTTATAAGATATGGTCAGTAGATAGGTTAAGGAAGGAAGAGATGTAGCTATTAGGTCCATGATTTGTTAGCTTTAAAACTGTAACAGAAGTAATCCCTCATGTAAGCACAAGGTAAAAGACTAGATATTTTTATGCTACAGCCATACAGAGTTGGAGAGAACAGAGACTTTGACATATACTGCAGAAAAAATTAAATTGGATTAAATAAATTCACTAATTTTACTTTGCTGTGGCTAAATTATTAAGACAATGAAAATCAGTCATATTGGATTAAGCTCATTGTTTTTCCATTTTGATTAGAATAAATATATTCGGCAATAGGTACTCTGGGAAAATGATAGTTGGGAATCTATGGAATTTAGACCTAAGCCAAAAGGACTTGTGTGATCTAACACAATAATTAGTACTGAAGACATCAGTATCGGTTCAGTTAAATAATAAGAGTAGTAACATCATCACACATACATATAAACAGGAGATCTGAGCATAATCAGTATTTCATGTTTTATCTTGCTATAGAGATTGAGAGATAGACGTCAACATCTTTGAAAAGCTTCTGGATGTTACAGAATGTATAAGGCAAATGTACCTGAAGGCCATCAGAGCTGTGGGAAATTCTTCAGACCAAATCATAGAAACCGGGCCAGCAACGTGGTTGCTGAGATTGATGTAGGCTGGCCTAGATTTTAGATGAAATCTCTCAATAATAATTGAAGCACCACATAACTTCAAACAATATAGGCCCTGAATCTTGGTGTTTTGTTTTGTATCTTAAAAGTATTAATTATCACAGACAACACAGTTTTTGTTTGTTTATTTGTTTTTAATAAATGTTCTACTTCCACAGACTAGGAGTCTTACTGCAAGTTGAATATAAGTTTTTATCTTTGTTTTCTCTTTGTTTTCACATTCTGGTGAGTATTAACAGGTCTACACATGAGAACATTCTTAAGTACAGCTCATTTGCGTGTTTATGTTAACGTGACTTCTCACACGTTAACACCTTGTTAAGTTACCCATGATAAACCCTTTGAATTCTTATAAACTTCATGCTAATTATGTATCACTTCATTCCTCCTTGTACACTGGCCTTTAGAAGCTTAAGAAAGATGTTATCTTCATGAGTAGTCTTACTATTTAACATTTAAAGCGGCAGTCAAACTTTACCATCAAAATTTTTTAAAATCAAAATGTTTCCTAGAATAAGTGTGTGGATATCAAAGCTTGCCCATATTTCTTACTGGCTAATAAATATCTGATGAATTTTTAGTACTTTACATTTTTTATAAAAGTAACAATAACTGATACCCTACTACAAATGAATTTTTGCCAAAAAAAAAAAATAAAAATGGAAGCTCACTTTCTACAGTTTGGAAACTAATGACTGGTTTTAGGGTGATACTTAAAGAACCTCTGAAGCAGGTTCCAGCCTACACTTGATAGATCTGAACTAGAAGACAGTTTTCTTTGTGAACTAGACCTTTTCCTGAGAAGCTTTGTCTAGAGTCTTCTTAAGAAATATTTATTTATTTAATTTTGAGCCCAAGGAGATCCTGGGTATCTCTATCCTCTATCTCTATCCTTTAAAAAAAAAAATAAATAAATCAAATAATGGTCTTGAATTCTCAGAAAATCATCATCATCCCTCTTAAGTTGTCTGTTTGCATACCTAGTCATCTGTC
The DNA here is from genome assembly GCF_005190385.1 of Monodon monoceros. Lineage (NCBI taxonomy): Eukaryota > Metazoa > Chordata > Mammalia > Artiodactyla > Monodontidae > Monodon > Monodon monoceros. Next base: position 88,106,239 of record NW_021703772.1, read on the forward strand.
ATGGTTCACACAGATATTAAAAAGATGCAATGCTGATTTTAAACACCAAAGAGAAAAGCAGTTGTTTAAAGCTAGTGGAATATTACCATGACTAGATAATTCACTTAAAAGTCAGTGAAAAGTATACCTTATTTTTAATATGAACATAAAATATATATGAATTTAAGTCAACTCATAATTTTTTTCATTTATAAAGTTAACCGTTCATCTTTAACAGTTATTCATTTAGAAAAAAATTAGCTTAAAATTAAGGAGCTAACTTCTAGAAAAGCCAAGATGATGGTTATTAAATCATAACTTTTAAAAATTCTGGAAAAAGTTACATAATCATAATCAAATTAGAGCTCCTAGAGTCTCACTTTTTCTATTCCAAGTTAGCCTCTTACGATTTTCAATTTATATCGTAAATTCTAGATATTCAGTGATACTAAATTATTCTTTCAGAAGAAAACAAACATTTATCAAGGATATCTTATGTACCAGATCCTGTGCTAGTTGCTGAGGTAAGGAGCTTAGATAATTATAATGGAGGTGAACACATTGTAGGAATGGGTCATTCCAGAGGTGGATTATTTTGACAGTATTAAGATGGTCCTAGCTAATCTTCAATGTAGTAATTTATCAATCAATATTAGGTTGTTTGACTATTCCCTGTCCTAAAACACACAGACATGTATAGTATGACATTGATGAAAGTGCTGAATGTAAAATTCCTTATTAGCCCTAATCAGGTCTACTTTTGGACTGTGTTTGGTCAATTACCCATTCAAAAAGTTGTTTTTTAACTGAGGATATACTACGTGTAGTATATGTGGTATAATCTTGAGCAGGTAACTACACTTTTGACAGCTTCAGTTTTCTCATGGGTAATATCAAGTATAGTCACTAAGGTAAAAGCTAAGCTGCTATAATAAAGAGGTCCTAGATTACAGAAGTTCAAATCAAGTATTTTTTTTTCTTTTTACATAATAGTTTGGGGCAGACAGGTCTCCATGAAGTCATTCAGGAACATAGGTTAATGGAGCATCTCTGCCATTCTTAGCATATTATTCCAAGTACACTCCAGTTCCTTACCATTTTCTGACACTGCAAAGGAAATGACAGTGAGTCTGGGATAAATCTTTTATAGAAAATGCCTGAGAAGTTACATATATACCTGTGTTCACACTTAGTAGCATGACTGCATTCAGCTTCAAAAGGGGCCGGGAAATGTAGATGACCATGTGCCCAGGAAAAATGCGAGAAAAGATGTAGAAGGACAATCAGCAATCTTCTGTATTAGTATAAAAATATTCACCTCTACTGAACTGTTGTACAAAGTAGGATGTTGTATTTGAATCATTTAGTGCAGTTCATAATACATGGTAAGTGCTCAATACATGTAATTTATTATTATCTGTCACTATCATTATTATTAAGGTACAGATACAGAGAAGGTAGGGTATAAGCTGATGAAAACTTGCATTCCATATAGGGTACTTTCCCATAGTGAGAGAAAAAAGGAGAAAACTTAGGAATTTTGCGTTGTTGGCATTTATTCTTTATTTGTGATGATTACCTATGTGTTCTGTTAATGAAAACGTTTGTGTGCCCAATTGGTTGGAAATTTGCTAAGCAGCTAATTTCTTCATTTGTCGGTTACTTGGGGGCAAAAAAAAAGGCCTCATAAGAGAATTTATTGGTAGTAGTGTTGACAGGAAAACAAGCCTTTAGCTCAAAGTCAAATGGAAATTATAAATTATATTCCTCCCTTTCTTATAGGTCCACAGAATGAAACATAAACGGAGTTAAAGTTGTTCTTTTGGCCAGAAGTTATTCTTTTATTTTCTAAAATATTCATTAAGACTCAGCACAAATATTGGTGAGACCACAGTGGAGGAACTGCAAGAAGTCTATTCACTGAGCAGACATGAGGAGCTTGGAATAGCAGCTAACTAAATAAAAGCCATAACTTATTCTGGCAGTGAAAATTCATCATTTAAAATCTCCCACCAACATAACATATTTTATAATAAAACAAAATTTAGAAATTTATCTTCTGCATCCCAAACGATCCTGGTAGATATTTGAGTTTTAAATTTTAAATTGGAGTAGCATTTTAGTGAAATTCTCTTTCAAATATTGATGTGGGCAGCTGCTACTAATTTCAGGCATAAATCTAAGAAAATATACTTTGCATTGTGATTAACTAAAAATCCTTCTCTGGTTAGGATGTTGTCTGTGAGAAAGATGGATTATGCTAGATAATCCAGGTGTTTGTGCTCATAAAATTGTGAAATTTCTGTTGTGATTGAAGACAAAAGATTGTATCCCTAATTAGCCACAAAATACATATTAGAGAAATATAAATTGTAATTAAGTCAGTGAAAAAAGATGTTATATACTTTTATAACTGCACCACAGATTTTGATTTTCTTCCTAGTCCAACCCCCTTGAGGCAAAGACAGCTCTCTACTACATAGTGGAGAAAATCTTAAACATGGAGTCAGAAAACTTAGAGTCAAGTTGTAGCTAGTTTTACCTTGTTATCTTGTAAAGACAGATCATTCAACTCATCTGCTGATAAGCCAATTAATGTGTACCAGCCTCCATTCTCTGAAGTAAACCAAAAAGTAAAGGTTCTTATTCTCATGGAGAGTGTGTCTGTGTGTGTGTGTGTTTGGACAGTGAAGGTAGGTTAGAGAAAGATTGGGGTTATATAAATATAAGTAAATGTCTAATATAAAAATGGTGTAAGAAGTAAGAAGAAGTAAGTCTGGGGGAAGGAGAAGCCAGTAGCTGAGAAAGTAATGCAGCGGAGATGCTGTTATAGTGAGGGTGGTTATAGAAAGCCTCTGAAAAGTTGAATTTTGAGCAGAGCAATATGCTCAGTATAACTTCTGACCCTTCTGTACATCTGGGATAAGAGTGCTGGAAGATGAATCCCATGGATATGGGGAGGATTTTAGATTTTATGTGAGACGCATTCCTCTCATTCGTAAAGTGAAAACTATCTCTGACCTACCCACCACATATATTGGTAAAAGGGAAAAAGAATGTGATAATATTTGTAAACATAAATACTGCCTAAACCTAAGGTACTTAAGATTTGAAAAATCTTTGTTTTGCTGTGATTTCAACTGAAAGATATGGATGTTCAAATGGAAGTTTGTTCTTTTAAAGGAGACCATTTTGTGGGGAAGAAAAAAGGGTTTTAGGAATAGTGATGCATGGAGTGTATGTGTATATATATATATATATATATATATATATATATATAAAATCTTCTCAAATATCATATATATATCCTCAGATATTAATTCAGCCTATATACATGTGTGTTTGTGTTGCAGAGTTGATAACCTAGGATTATATTTTTAATCAAATAATTTTCTAACACATTTATTATCTTTTGCTTTATTGTTGAGATTTCAGACTTAGATATTAATAGAAATATACATAGAAATGTAATATACTAGAAATATATTCCTTTATATTCATGAAATAATATTTTTTTTGCTAAATTGTCATTTCTTACCCTAAATAGTTTTTTAAATTTAGCTTTTCTCTGTATCAACTTTCGGAACGATACAGGACAAAAGGTTGATTTAGTTTGTGAAACTGATCCTACGTTATAATACTTGCTGCTCCATGAAGTCCTTTAGTAGTCCTAAAACACGTCTAATACAGTGCAGCAGGAACCTGTTCCTTAACACCTTGTGTAAACCAACATTTGCATTATTCATGACTGATTTCCCTATAGGAATAAATGTAAAGAATGGGCATACATTCTTGGAGTACATAATTCTACAACGATTATGGTGTTCCTTTTTATTATTTCCGATCATTGTTGCCTATACTTCTCAGTGTATTTGCTCTTGAATTAACGGCAGAGTTGTTTGAATATTTTGATGGCATTTTATCCCTTTTAACACCTCTTTCAAAGTTTGATTTAGAAAAGCATATGTTAAGCACCACTTAGGATTATCTGGATATTGTTTAGTTTGGATTTTTTTTAAAAAGATTTAAAATTATAGTCACAGTGGACAGTAAAATAACTGAGTAGCCGTGAGCATCACTCACAGAAGCTCTGATGCAAGCAGAATGGATATTGTTTACCCAATCCTGGCAAAATGACAGTGTTTCCTATTTACTAGGCTAATAAGTACCACGACCACAAAACAATGCCATGACACTTTCCTAGCCCTCCCATCCCCAGTTTTAAATATCTGTGCATTTTTTTGCTCTAAGTTAAGACTTTATTATTTATCTCAACCTATTTCAAATGAGCCATATCTCAAGTTTTCCTAAAATGAAAGTAGGTTATATTTCCTGTTTGAGGCACTTTTTAAAAAATTTCTCTTTTTATACTCTTTCCTTCTCTGTTATGGTATTTTTTTCTGAAAGCTCCCTAAATTGGAAATACACTCAGAGTTACAGAGGCATCCATACCACTCTCACTTTTCTGTGCAGTAAATGCCCTCTATCACGCTATCAAGTCTCAAACCTGTGACACATCAATAAATACACTCTACATGTCATGGACTGTGAGTCACAATCTCAGGGGAAGTTAATGCTATTTTATGCTTTTCTAATTGTTAGAGAAGGTGCTTTATATCAGGACAAATTATCTTCCCATAACCTCCGTTCACTATGATGGATCGATTTAACAGGGGAAATGAACCAATCATTGTAATGGTCAGTAAGATTTATTTCCCCTTTCATAGTACACAGAGCCTGCTTGGGCTCTAAAAATAATGTGGTGTTCAGTTATCTCTTACTCTTTGAAAATAAAATGTATCATTTTTCCTAGTAATTAATGATGCTTTTCACAAAGTATTTAACTGTCCTTTACTTTAAAAAGCTCTGTGACAGGATAATTGTCTTTTTGTATTTACTAGACAAGAGGCAACTATGCCAAAGTATGAGGAGCTGAGAGTACACTTGGAGCATAAAGACCTGCGTGTGTCACTCATTAGCTATGTGAACTTAAAGCAGTCTTTTTTTTCTTCTTTCTTTCTTTCTTTTTTTATTTTTTAAACTATGTTGAGCTTCAGTTTTCCATTTGTATACTGGAGAGGATGGAAGCTAACTTGTGATAAAATAATTAACAAGTTCTGGAAAAGTCCAAGCACATTGAATGACACATAGTAGGTATTCAAAAACATAGTCTTTTCTTTTTAAAGCTACAGCTAGAATTTTTAAATCCTGTAATCCAAATATATTCGTATGAGTCCCACATTTCCAATGCATTTTTATGTATGCCGTGATGAAATGGCCCCATAATTTTGGAATGCTAAATTTACATTCTCCTGAAGAGAATTCATTGTCAGCTTTACTACATGACTGCACAGGAAAAACATATCTCACACATGATTTTAATGGAAACGAGTTTATATTAGATATCCTTTCCTTACACAGATACGAATATTTTGTGTTTGGATAATTTTGTAATTGGAAAATAGTTATATCATTTTTTAAATGGCTGAAAACAAAGTCATTACATGAAATTTATTGTAATTGTTTAGCATAAATTGATTTTTTTATTTAATAATAAAATATTTTGTGCTAAACAAATAACATTGACAATAAAAACCTGGATTGGTCATTTTTAAATATCTGTACCATACTAATCTGTATTTCTGTAAATGTATGTTTTAAAGTTTAAAGATCTTCTAAAGTTTTATTTTCAAAATCCATTGTTAAACTTTTTAGACAAGATGCTGTAAAATTTCTGTATGAATAATGGACTGTATTCTTCAAAAGTAATAGCCTAATCTCAATAGCTATTACCTATCTGGTGAATATCCAATTTCAGATGAGTTAGTCTTCCATGAAAGTAACTTTATTAAGCTAACATTTATTGAGCACCACCTATATGCAGCCCATGTCAGTAAAATTTGCAAAAGAAGAAAAAGGAAGGTAGGGTTGGATTTCAAAGAACTTGGAATCTTCATTGAGATACTACTACACATTCCAGAAGCAGTTAGGACTATATGAATTTTTTAAGCCTATTATAATTAATAACTTACAATGTTTTTCTAAGTGCACTGTTTAATAACATAAAAAGACAATAAATGCTTAAATATTTTAAAGGATGTTTTGAGAAGAAAATCTTTTTTCTCTGTTGTATATAGCCAAAAAATATGGTGTATAGCAAATCTGTATCTTTACATACTGATACAAACACCTTGAGTGAGTATATTGCTTTACACAAGGTGACTGGCTAGATTGAAGCTATGTAGGCACAGCCTATAAGCCACACCATTACCTTTTCCCATAATTTAACTGTGAAGCTATAAATAGTACCAGTAGGCATTTTCAGTTGAAGATTAATAACCATTAGAGATGTAAATACAGTAGAGTGTTACACTAGAGCATATATAAGTCACTTTAATTGCATAAGTAATTAACACTTCTGTTGTTCTCATTATCATTTTGTTCCAGTTGAAATGCTTGTTAGTAACCTACTCTGTAGAAGGAACAGCGTGTCGTTACAACAGTTGACACAAGGCAGCCTTCAAGTATGTGACACTAATTAAATTAAAACTTAAATCACAAATAGACTTCTTTTAACTAATGATGAATGACCATCTTCACAAAATAACGTTCGCTTCTTTATTCAAGAGTAACAAGTCCTGCTTTTAACATGTTGTATTAAATCACAAAGAAATCCATTAACAAAGCTCTTATGTCTCTCTTTCCAAAGTGAAGGAATATTAACATTTTGAGGCTTTTCTGCAGAGTAAGAGAATTTTCTTCTCCCTTGAATCACAATGACAAATGATTATGGTTTCTATCATCAGCATAAGTAGGAATGTCACCCTTCTCAAGTGACTAGGTAATGATGTAGTCTTTAGCAGGCAGAACAATGGTTTAGAAGTTTGGAAGTCAGTATTCTGTTCTAGCTAAGGACAGTGGTTGGTGCATACAAAGTGCTCAATAAATGGTATCGGTATATTATTATATACTTAGTTGTCCTTGGAAAGGCACTGAGTCTTAGTGACCACAAGTGTACTCTATAAACTGTAGTTACACAGGGATCAGGTACTTAGGGAAGCTTATAGGATGCTCAGAGAAGGCTTCATGTGAGTACAACCCTTGGATATGGTGAGAATGTTCAGAGAATGCAGGGGAGTTCCTTAGGAAGTAACCCACCTAGCAATCTTGAAAGAGATTGGTCTACAAAGCAGAATGTTACTAATTCTCAAAAAAGAAATATGGTCTGGACTATGTGCATTGGCTGATTAGCACATATTTTCCATTTTAAAAGTTTACTTTATAACTAGAAAACTAAAATATAAGTACAGTTTTGCTTGGTGAGGACAAAATATTAATATTAATTAATTTAAGGATATATGTTGAATCATATTAATGTCTCTTGTAAAGTTACGAAGCCTACAACAATATTTTTCAATCCGCAGATTTCATTTCAAACTGTCAAGGAACATTTGACAGGTATGGGAACAACTTTGATCAATATGTATAATATATTTTTGTTACATACTGTAACACATAAGTATACAAACTGCTATGGCAGTGAAAGTCAGAAGCATATCTGAGATGAACAAATATTAAAATGTTACTCTGAGAAAGAAGTAAGAAACCTAATATAACATAAGGATAGGAAATAAAAACAATAGTTCACTGGAACTTAAAAATGTTTTCCTATGAGCATATAAGAATGATTAAAGGGAGAAAGAGTAGTAGCTTAAATGAAAATGAAAGAATATATGATAACCACTGGATTTTTTCTAAACTCTTAAGAGGCATTGTTATACTGCATTAGTATAATAGTAGTGTGTTTATTTAAATTATTGTTGGGGGACAGAGAGTGGGAGTAAGAGAGGATTTTATTCTTCTCAAACATGACTATAATAATTATTTAAAATTATGCCACTAATACAAGTAATTCTAAACCTTTGGTCTAATGCAGCATTGTCCAATAAAACTTTCTGTGATGAGGGAAATGTTCTGTGTCTGCACTGTCCAATATATTAGCCACTAGCCATATTTGGCTGTTGATCATTTGAAATGTGGCTGAGATTGAAAAACTAAATCTTTAATTTTATTTCACTTTAATTTTAATATATAATAGCTGCATGTGACTAGTAGCTACCATATTCGACTGCACAAGTCCAAGGTGTCCATCTCTACCATAGGGACTCAATGTTATGGGTTCCAGAGTGTTCTTGATTTACTGGTGATAACAGTATGGACAGTTTTTTGCTCCTTGGGTACCCATTTTACAGGTTCTGTGTCTGGTAACACATTGTTTTTGCAGACAAATTTCAAACAGTTAGCTTAGTGACTAACTTTGACTTCTTATAGGTTTGTCCCTTGGTTGGAATTTCCCTTTTCAAATTATCACTTACTGTGAGTTATTTATAAACATAATAAGTGATTTCATCAATTAGAGTGTGGGTATGTGTTTTATGGAGACATTTCTCACAGAGTAACCTCATCCTCTACTTTTAGTGGGATCTCGCTACCAACCAGACTTGTAAATCAGTTACATTCTAAATAATGACTAACTGAATCCATTTGTTAATATTTAATGATTGCTGAATATTTGCATCCTGGGTCAGCCACTAGTGATCCAAAATGATAAAGCATCACCCCTGCCCTTGAGGAACTTACAGTCTTTAAATGCACAGCACTGTAAATAAACCGATTCATTTTCCAAAGCAGGCTTAATTAATATGAGGCCTCTGGGGAATCATCTACAATAAATATGAGTTTGCTAGCAAGCAGAAAGTATTTATCAAATGATATCTTTCCTTTGGGTATACCAGTCATCAGGAGTATTATTAATTTATTAGTTACTATTTAGGACTGGCAGAAATCCAATAGCCTAAATTGTTTCCAAGGTGGCTTTTGGAGCTAATGCCTGAGGAAAAATATAAAATTCTAATCTATTTCCATGTATACAACAAGTAAAGTACTTAGTGTTAGGATATGCCTGAATACCTAAATATATTGAGCAACACTATATTTTGTTTATTAGATATCTCTCTTTTCAAAACTTTCAACAGTGGCAAAGTTTGCCTTAAGCATTCTCTCTCTTTTGCGCCTTACATCCTTGGAGACACTCAGTTCTCCAACTCTGTTACTTGGAGGAAGAAAATCAAATGAAAGAACTCATTCATACTGTGTTAAGAGTGAGCTTCAAAATGTTACATTTTAGAAGAGGTTGGAGTGGGGATCTCACTTTATAAGTATGGGAGGGAGTTAGGGGAAGAGAGAGCGTTAACCTGGCATGATGCAAATCATACACATAGGAAGAGGCTATGATTATGAATATAGCTAGTATTCTACTGTGTGTTGTTGCTGCATTCTATGTACAGGTAGAATTTTCATACTTAATTGCAATATTGTTATTTTAACTACCATAATATACCACATTCTGCCATTACTAGTTGAATTTCATGTTTCCTGTGTCACCAGATGTTGAAAGTAAGTTGACCCTCAGAAGTAGCTACAGAAAACTTTATCAGTAGTTAAGGAGAACTTTACCAGTTTTCAGACTAGAGAAAAGATATATACGGGGTGTGTGTGTGTGTGTGTGTGTGTGTGTGTGTGTGTGTGTATTCATCATAAAGCGAACTATTTTTTCGTCTTTGAGATAAAAGCTATAACTGCTCTTCTTCTGTTCATATGCCTTTAAAGATTTAGGTTCAAGGGAATCACGGCTGGCGTCAGTCCATTTTCACACTACAACCCATAAGGTGCAGAATGTCCTTAAAGATTTAAAAATTGTCTTTCAAATTAAGTTGAACATAATTATAAGCATGATGACTTTGTAATTTCACTATCCTATTTATCCTTTTTAATGATAATGCTAGTAAAATATTTTCTCATAGGCTAATTTTTTTCTTAATAGTGAGACTTCAGATATCTATCTGGCTAAATTCCAATGAGAAATAACATTTTCTTTCTTTTGTTTAAGTCAAGTAATTTTTGAGGTCTCAAGCATGCTGAAGTATTTTGATGAAAAAAATTAGAGGTTGAGATAGAAATATTCATATGAAAACAAATACCTAAAACTTGGGGGATTCCCCCCTTTTAGCTTAAGGTGACCAGGATATTAGAATATCAGCCTTGTCATGTCAAATGCAAATAAACTGCTTGTCTTCCCGTTGGGGAGAATCTATAACTATTGTCTTGCCCTTAGTTTCCATTACTTTAGAAGGACGCTGGTTCCTATGGAATATCTTAAAAAATCCTGAAATTAATATTTTATTCTGTGAAGTTATGGCATATTATGAACTATTTTGAAATGAATTTTCCAACTCAACAGATTTACAATTTGACTAGTATAATTAAATACTATATTTTCTTGAGATATTTAGATATTAGTAAAAGTGTTCCACATCTGTCACTACACTTGATCCACACAGGTTAGGCTGTGAAGTTAGACTGGTGCCTGTCTCTGCCCCCACTTTGCCAACATTTAACGGATGGTAGAATGAGAATATGTTGTTCAGATAACTTTCTTAGAGTCATGCAGTTGGGGAATGTCAGAGCCAAGCCTCAGCATCTGACTCCAGGTTTGCAGCTATTTCTACAAGACTATAAGCCAGAGAATATATAAATTTCAGGGACAGCCAAAATTTCCCCAAATTGTAACTTTTTATGTCACTCTATACAATGCATATTTCTTTTAGATCTTTGTCATGATTGCATCACAGATGCATCCCATGCGCTTGCTAATTTCAGGACATAGATTTACTTGTGTGGAAGAGCTTGCCACTAATTTCAAGGCTTATTTTGCAGAAAATGTTTTCAAGTTACCAGGACTAGAACTTCAACAACAACAGAAAGTTGTGAGTTTTCTCCTCTAATTTAATTTGCATGGGTCATTAACTTCAAAGTCTAAAATGACTCAGTTATGCTGTAGCACTTTAAATATGAGCCAAAATCAATGGCAAGTGCTTGATTGGAAACTGGAAGCTATTTACGGGCCATTGCATTTTTTCCCCCCGTAGTATATTATGATTTCTCCTCTCATCCAGTCAGAATTCATGAAAGGATTATGTTATTGAATTTTAATTCTCTAGATTTTTATATAATGGGACTCATGGAATCGCTTTATAATATTCATATTATTGAATTATACTGTATCCACCTATTTTCTACCTTGAATTTATCAGCACATTATAAATAAAAATAAAATATTTGAAACATAAAATTCATGAGCTTCCTACAATTCGTCAAAGAAAATGAAATTTTCTCAAATGAGAAAGGAATATTTTTTATTGAAAAAGAAAGAATAAAACAGATTGCTGTCATTATTGGCCATAGTCATAAAAATCCATGTTATGCTTAGGAGATTTAATAAGAAACATGTTTTTGTTGTTGTTTGAAAATGGGAATCTGTTTTAGAATGAATGATTATGTTATTTTACATAAGTACTTCATCTGTAGCAAATGGAAATAAAATAGCAAAGAGAAGGGCAATGTAAAAACCAAAGAATATATGAAGGAACTGCAGTGATCATTTTTGTTCATCTCAAAACGAATAGAGAAATTACCTCTAGACCACCCTTAATATTGAGAACCCCCTCTGATTGAGTTTGTCTAGAAACAGTAAATTTCTTCCCCATGAGACTACCTATGCCTTTGTTATATAGATCTCGTTGTTCACAAATCTTATGTGGATCAAAAACTGAAATTTTGGAGGAACCACTGGCCTAAGCTCCCTTCCACTGTGAATCCTTCATAGAACAATAATCTTCATTCAATAATAATTCTTATGACAATTTTTCTCAATTTTTAAACCATTGACTTAAAAACATAATTCCCTGACTCTACTCATTTTATTTCCCTTCTATGGAATGAAAAGTATTTGTTGATACATTTTTTAATATGGTCTAAAGTTGTTCTGAAGAAAGGGGTAGCTTTATCTTTCTTAGTAATAAAAAAAATCACAGAACGGACTTGAGGACACAGGGTGGGATGGCGAAGCTGGGATGAAGAGAGAGAGTAGCACTCACATATATACACTACCAAATGTGAAACAGATAGCTAGTGGGAAGCTGCGGCATAGCACAGGGAGATCAGCTCGGTGCTTTGTGACCACCTAGGGGGAGGGGAGGGGGGGGGGGGGGGGGAGGGAGACGCAAGAGGGAGGGGATATGGGGGTATATGTATGCATATGGCTGATTCACTTTGCTGTACAGCAGAAACTAACACAACATTGTAAAGCAATTATGTGCCAATAAACATAAAAAAATCAAAATCATATATAAAAATTTACACCTATTAAGGAAGCCTAATGCTGAGTGCTAAAACAAATCTTATATGTATTGTTTTTAAATTCCAAATTGCAACTTTACATTGTTCCTTGTTAATTTTTCTTTTCTGGCCAATCATTACAGTTTAAAAATAACTTACTTAAATATCCAAAGTATTAGCTGTATTCCCAAGCCTCATTCATTTTGGGAATTTAAAAGATGTGACACATGAGTCCTCATTTAAACTATTGATTACCATGACATCTTGCGTGGAGTCCAACCCAGACCTTTCTCCACAGTGATATTAAGAACCGTCCATCTGCGACAACATGGATAGAACTTGAGGGCATTTTTGCCAAGTGAAATAAGTCAGATAAAACAAGGACAAATATTGTGTGATCTCATATGTGGAAACTGAAAAAAATATAAACTCATAGGAACAGAGAACAGACTGGTAGTTCCCAGAGGCAGGGGTTGGGGAGGGCAGGAGAAATTGGGTGAAAATGGTCAGAAGGTACAAATTGGAATTGGGATAAGTATTAAGGGAAGGAAGAGGTTCTACTCTGGAAATACAGTCTCATAGGCAGCAGATCACTGTGGGTAATTGTGGAGCCCTGAGGCCAAACTGCCTGAGTTTGAATCCTGATTCCACAAAATAATAGCTGTGACTCTGGACAAGATATTTAACTTCTAGGTCTTTGTTTCCTGACCCATAAAATGGGAATTAGAAGTGTGCCCCATAAGATTGATCAGAAGGCTGAATCCAGCTAATTCCAAAGGGCTGTGGAACACTGCCTGATATATGGGAAGCATTCAACAAATGTTAGTTATGTCATTGTCAAGGGAAAGCATTTCTTGTCAATTATACAATATATTCTATTTTTTAGTTTCTCAGACCAGAGTAGAGATATGAAACCATGAAAGGAGACACTGATGAAAGTGAAATTTGTGACCACTTTGCTCAGGGCCTGGGGAAATAGAGCCCAGATGGAACAGATTGGGTGTTGGTATTTGCCTATCTAAGCCACTGCCAACTTTTGTAGAAGCCATAACTGAATTTTAGGGATATTTACAACAAAAAAGACATGCAGTAGAGTTTCTACTCAAAGGCAGACAACATGCAGAGAATGTCATGGCCGACATTAGCTACATACCTGTGGGAACTGGTTAGCTCAGGAGTGGTTTGGAGAGGTAGATTCCATGGCGCTTTCCCTGGAGTGACTGAAAAGTTATCACCTTTATGCAGTTGCTCTGAGTGCCAGCCAGGAAGCAGCCCTTTTGCAGGGTGGAGCCTGAGGTTTAGAGACAAGATTTGGAGTCATTTTGAGAGACTGAATCTTTGGTAAAAATTTATTTTCCCTGCAGTTTCACTGATGACATAATACATAGTGAAGGATATAAAGGGATACCATTGTGAAAGTTATTTTACCAGGTAGGAGACTTGCAAGAGGATTTATATTTCAAAATGACAGTGACCTAAAACTCACATCAAAAAATGTCTTAAAGAAAAAGGGTCTAGAATTGTAGCCTATGGAACCATATTACTCAGAATCTCACCCCAAAAAATGACAGACTTTAAACATCTGGGGCTTTTATTCCTCAGTTCAGTAGAACTTTGTACACAGAACAAGTTGTCAACGTGCTACAGATAAAGACATTAATTCAGAGTAACAAAGTCTCCCTATTTAAAAAAGAATTGCATTTTATTTCACCATTCCTTTTCAGCAATTTAAGGCATTTAATGGCTGTGTTTTATTAGGGTCATAAATTATATATGTTTTGGGCACTTTATAGTATCTTAGCTTCAAATACTAATGTTACACAGGTATGTTGGGTTCTGACATACTCAACTTTCCCTTTTAAGTTGTACAACCAAAAATTTCAAGTATTCAGAGATTGACTGTGGAAAAGTCACCATACTTAATAGTAATATAATTCTTGAGTAATTTCATATTTTGTTATACTGCTGTAGTAGGTTATTTTCCACTTTTAGAAACATTTCTTAAAGATTCAAAATGAATTTACCTCCTAAATATTAATTTTGAGTTTATTTTCATTGAAGTTGAAATTTAATTTAAATATTTTAAAGGTAGAAAACTTGTAGTTATGCATTGCCAACTTTTAGAAAGCCTCAACAGTTACCAACTTTTTCTTTCTTCAGTGGCCGATAGTTTGCAGTTTGTTCAGTAGATTTGCACTAGAGCTCAGGCCTGGCAGACCCTTACTGGATTCTATAAGCATTTTCATAACAGTTCATTCTTAGGGAAAAGTAAAGAGAATTTGGTCAAACAGGGATCACCCTGCAGTGCTTATTCTTCTGTCATCTCCTTTTTCCTGGACCCTTGTCTCTGTCCTCACCTCACACTAATTTGGGAGTATGAGGAAAAACCCTACTCGTCCTTACTCTATCTTAAATACTGTGCTATTCTACCTCAGTTGTGGTCATTAATCAACTTCATCAGATAATACCATAATGAGAACATAGGTGTAACCAAAAGGAAATGCTGTAGTAAAAGATTTGTATATTTTCTCAAACTCATATATATATGGTTTTGCTTTAGCAGAATATTATTTTCTATTTCACCAAATTATCGTTTGCGTGTGTGTGCGCAAGTCTGAAAAGGCCTATCTTTGATGAGGTTTCAATCAGATCCCATGTAGTAAAGGTATTGAACTAACAAATGTATTGTTTAGAATAAACAATTTAGAGAAAAAGTATTAAACTTAAAAATGGAAAAAAAAAAGTGCTTTTGGAAAATTTTCATTTGCATGTACCTATTCAAGCTTCTATAGAAAAGAGCAATTTCAAAAGCCATGTTATAAATTTAGGGTCATATAAAAACTGGATCAGTTCTGTTACCCAGTGCCTGATTTTCCATTGCTCACATTTCTGTTGGGCTTTGTTTTTTCTTTTCCTTTCTGTTTCAAGTCCCATTGACCATTTTTATGTTCATTACCATGGGTATGAAGGTCAGAAAGGGCAGATGAAAAGAAAATGAATCAATGGTTTTCTTTGCAAATATATATGACAAAAAAAGATTTAGTGGAGGTGAGACTCAGTAAAAACTTGCTACAACAATATTTACTGTAGGGCAGAATTCACTGTAAAAGTTGACCACCTTTTGAGTCCTTCAAAGCTACAGTAATCAAGACTATGGTACTGGCACAAAAACAGAAAGATAGATCAATGGTACAGGATAGAATGCCTAGAGATAAACACACGCACATATGGGCACCTAATTTATGACAAAGGAGGCAAGAACATACAATGGAGAAAATACAGCCTCTTCAATAAGTGGTGCTGGGAAAACTGGACAGCTACATGTAAAAGAATGAAATTAGAGCACTCTCTAGCACCATACACAAAAATAAACTCCAAATGGATTAAAGATTTAAATGTAAGACCAGACACTATAATAAACTCTTAGAGGAAAGCATAGGAAAAACAGTCTTTGACATAAACCACAGCAAGATCTTTTTTGACCCACCTCCTAGAGTAACGGAAATAAAAACAAAAATAAACAAATGGGACTTAATGAAACTTCAAAGCTTTTGCACAGCAGAGGAAACCATAAACAAGACAAAAAAGACAACTCTCAGAATGGGGAAAATGTTTGCAAATGAAACAACAGACAAAGGATTAATCTCCAAAATATACAAACAGCTCATGGAGCTCAATATCAAAAAACAAACAATCTAGTTAAAAAATGGGTGGAAGACCTAAATAGACATTTCACCAAGGAAGGTATACAGATGGCCGAGAAGCACATGAAAAGCTGCTCAACATCACTAATTATTAGAGAAATGCAAATCAAATCTACAATGAGGTTTCACCTCACGCTGGTCAGAATGGCCATTATCAAACAATCTAGAAACAATAAATGCTGGAAAGGGTGTGGAGAAAAGGGAACCCTCCTGCGCTGTTGGTGGGAATGTAAATTGATACAGTCACTACGGTGAACAGTATGGAGGTTCCTTAAAAACTAAAAATAGATTTACCATATGACACAGCAATCCCACTACTGGGCATACACCCTGAGAAAACCATAATTCAAAAAGAGACATGTACCAAAATGTTCATTGCAGCGCTATTTACAATAGCCAACTCATGGAAGCAACCAAATGTCCATGGACAGATGAATGGATAAAGAAGAGATGGCACATATACACAGTGGAATATTACTCAGGCATCAAAAGAAACGAAATTGAGTTATTTGTAGTGAGGCGGTTGGACCTAGAGTCTGTCATACAGAGTGAAGTAAGTCAGAAAGAGAAAAACAAATACATTATGCTAACACATATATATGGAATCTAAAAAAAAAAATACTGATGAACCTAGTTGCAGGGCAGGACTAAAGAGGTAGACCTCGAAAATGGACTTGAGAACATGGGGTGGGAGGAGGAAGCTGGGGCGAAGTGGGAGTAGCATCGACATATATACACTACCGAATGTAAAATAGTTGGCTGGTGGGGAGTGCATTCAATTTATATCCTTTTTAATAATCCTCAACATGGAGAATCAGAAAATTCCTTTTGTTGTTGCCGTTTTGTTCTTTCTTTCTGAGCCAAGAAAATTTTCAAGAGGGTATTGCAATTTTATAAATTGTTAGAATTTTCCATAAATGTAAGGAATTCCTCTCTAGTATCCAAATAACAGACCTCACTAGTTAATTTTTTCAGACCATTCAGATATCGTTTAGTGGGTTAGTTTCATTAACATTACAAATAGTCCCCGATTTGTGATGGTTCAACTTATGGTTTTTCAAACTTACGGTGATGGGAAACCAATACACACTTCAGTAGAAACCATACTTTGAATGTTGATCTTTTCCTGGGCTAGCAATAAGAGGTACATACTCTCTTGGGATGCTGGGCAGTGGCAGCAAGATGCAGCTCCCAGACAGCCACGTGGTAATGAGGGTAAACAACTGATGCACTTACAACCAGATAACCATTCTGTTTTTCACTTTCAGTACAGTATTCAGTAAATGACATATGATAGTCAGTGCTTTATTATAAAATAAGCTTTTGTAAGATGATTTTGCCCAACTGTAGGCAAATATAAGTATTCTGAGCACCTTTAAGGTAGGCTAGGCTAAGCTTTGATGTTTGGTAGGTTAAATGCATTTTTGACTTAATGATCTTTTCAACTTAAGATGAGTTTATTGGGATGCAACCTCATTACGAGGAAGATCTTTATTAGTAATGTTGTGATTAGGTATGTTAGTTTGTGTGTGTTTCAAATTCAATCTCATCGTTTCCTGTATTCTCTTTTCACTCGGCATAAAACTCCACATCCAGGATGCACTTGTTTTTATAAAATTTGGAGACAGGGCTATTGCCAGTAGATGATTCCCATGAGGAAAGAGAAACTTCTTTTGCTGATTGACTATTCACCAAATACTGTTTATTTAGCAGTTGTTTAATTGTTCACATAAGTTGGAGACATTCGGCTCCGTTTAAAAACAGGAGAGCCAAGGTGCTCTTTAATGAACGGAAGCAGTTATATGAGTACTCTCAAAGGCTCTACAGTGATTCCATACAGGGTTTCCCAGGGGGGATCTGCCTGAGGGTCTAGTGTTAGCACACTGAACTCAAACTCAAGCCTGGCTAAGACTCTATGTTTTTAAATATTCGGTTGAATCCTAAATGGTCTTCATTCTTCCTTTTAGGGATTTATATTGCTTCAGAGATACAGACTTGCACTTTGTCAGTTCTAGCATGAAGGCGATATGGATATGACGGGTAGAAGATTGGGAGTATGGGTGGCAGATGTTAGGAGGTAAACTCCGTGGCTGAAAAAACAGGCAGATAACTTTGCCATATGGTATTTTAACCTGTGATATTGGCATTCTTCCTGTGGGGCTTCATCCTGCCAAGCTAACCAGGCACTGAAGCTGAGGTGCAGAAATAGCTGGACTTTACCAGAAAGAGGTAGCAGTTGACATGTGGCCAGTCTGTTTGATCTAGAGGATGCCCCCACCAAAGCAGAAATAAGTACATGGTGAAAGCCTGATCAGATGGTTCAAAGGGGGGCTTGGGGGCTATGGTTTAGAACATTGATCTTTAGAAGGCTTGAGCTTTGCCTTAGCAATACATACCATTGAAAACCTCTTTGTATTTAATGAGCACAACCTAGAGTCATAGTGAATAAGGATTCTGTCATCAAGGCCAAGCATATGGGAACCATGTTTATAGTTAGAATTTACTGGAAATAGATAATACGAATTCCTCTAAGTGCAATGGAAGTTTAGCTGGTATGCATGGCACAACAGTACTGGTTGATAAAATACTGAAATACTTGTATTCTGATTCTAAACTGCTGCTACCCAGTCCTTCCTGGGACCCCCTCAAATAGCCCCATGCTCCTTCAGACCAAAGTGGGCAAAGAAATCAGCTTTCCTAGCACAGCTCAACTTACTTGCCTGTCACCCAGCCTGTCCTTCCTCCAATTTGCCTTGCCCATCACTCTCTCTCTCTCCCTAGTCAAACAGGCCTGAACATCTGGAGTTGGTGGTGGTCCCGCAGCAAGAGGTCATGGGTCATCCACAGCTGGCCTGGATTCCCCTCAAGTTACCCCCTTACGGCTACTAGTAGAAGCCGTAGCCTGTATAGTGTATTTCACTTGTTAAATATTCAGGCATCACCCCTGACTGTAGGAGCTGCTTAAGTATCGACGTGGCATGGCTTCACAACCTTATAACATGATTTTCTTCCCTTTTCTTCAAGATCCTTAATCAGAAAAAGAAAGAAACAGACAGAGATGCATAATTAGGTGTCACACCTTGTTTGTTTCTTGGTTACATGTGATTGAGATTGTTCCAAAATATAGTAGTAAAGAAACCGGTTTTAGGAGATATGAGACCTGAATTGAAATAATAGCATTACAGCTCTGTGACCTTGAAGAAGGTACTTAGCCTCTGTGGTCTTCAATCTCCTCATCTATATACCAGCAATTATAATATCTAACTCATAATGTTCTTGTAAGGATTTAATAAGATAATGGACATTATGTGCTTACCTCTGTGCTTACAGAGCCTGGAACACAGGAAGTACTCAGTAAACAGCGGTTATCCTATTAATATAATGCTACTTTTACAGAACGCAGTAAAGAAGTTTGTTTTCATTAAAAGTGAATCCTAAAATCATTTTCTGAATTAGCACCATTTTAAATGGCATAAATATTAAAATTTGAAGATTATCTTTCATCAATAGTATTTCACTTTTGGTCTGAAATACACAATGTATACACTCTACCAATGATTCAACACTGTTTAAGAATGTCTGTATCATCCTGTGGCTTTTAAACTGGACTATTTAACATTCTGTCTTCCTCTTAAGTATAAATTGGCCTATGTAAAAATCACCATGTCTTTGCAACATGGTTCTAGTGCAACTAGAACGATTAACTACATGTGCTCTAACCAGTCCCTCTCACTGTAAAACCATTTGTATGCTAACCAGGTCCCTCAAACAATTGTTTGTTTTCACACACAGCGAAGAATTTCTTTTCAAAATGTGATGGAGTGACTCAAGGCGTATATTTATTCCTCTTCTCTCTTCTCCATTTTTTCTCTTAATCCATTCTTTCTAAGCAAGTATCAGGTTTTTTTTTTTTTTTCCCAAATGGAATAATGAACGAATAACTCCTATCAAATAACTTTTATTTTAATAAACTTACCAGTGGAATCAGGAAAGATCTTGCAACTTGTTCACATATATCACAGTCATTCTAGGTTGTTTGATCAAGGGTCATGGAGCAAACTTCTCTTTAAATCAGAAAGATAGTATTTAAGTCAGTATGTATAATTTAATGTTGTCTTGAGGGAGCCCTGTAAAATAAAAAAAGCTTGTTCTCCAGTTTTTGTGGAGCTGTCTTCGTGCTATTCAAATTATAGTGAAGAGTTAATTGGATGAAAAATGATGCTTGCCATCAAAAAGATCCTCAAAATAGTTCTTAATCTGAAAAGATGAAAGTACAGAGACATTGTATTTACTAGTTTTCCCTTCTTATATATCTACTCATCAAATATCAGCTTTGTTACTTACTGTTTTGGAGGGGAAATTAAATAATGTCTTTTGAGGGTCTTGGTAATGATTTATAGTTTTAGACTTCCTTTGACTGTTAGCATTTGGGCAACATACCACCGAAATCTTTTCTTCTATTATTACCTGACATTAACCTGCCTTTGGTTTTTAGGCTTTAACTGGGGACCTGCATCTAACCTTTCATTATCTTAGCCTGTAGAGGAAGAGTGTCTTCCTTTACAAATTTCTAAGAAAAAGCAAACAAGCAATCCCTCTTAAGAGTGACAATGGAGATGCCTCTGTGTGCATAGATTTTGGCTCAGAAGCAATCGCTAACACATGTGTGGAATGAAAGATTGAAGGGCTCTCAGCTGTCGGTCCTGACATGTGGATGAGCCAGTTGGCTGCCCCGCTTATTATCCGTTTATTATAGTAAGACTCCCTTTCCTCTGGAGGATGTGTGGAACTATCTGATTTTGGCATTTTTTTGTTTGTTTAGTTTTGTTTTTTGGTAGGCATCAGTCTTTTAACATGCTTTCTACCAGGGAGTCATACATGCTTCAGGTTGTGTAGACTTTCCACACTGCCCTGAAATTCAGAACTGCAATCAGGAGCTGTCACCTGGCTACAATAGGTAAAGTAATCCCAGAGAGCAGGAAGAAAAAAGCATTGGCCTTAAAGGTGAAACACTAATCTTCTATATTTCAGAAAAAAGATACTCCCAAATGGAACATTTCATCTTCTGCTTCCTTAATTATCTTCAGACTGGGTAAATCTTTTATTCACAGAAGTTTTAAGGTATGACTGGAACGTGTTTTACTTCTTGAGGACTCAGTAGAATATCCGTAAATTGTTGATAGAAAGGCATCTTCTTTCTGGTTCGTTGATTAAATACATATTCATTCATTTAAAAAGTGTTGAGAGCCAACTACAAATCAATACAGTTGCTACCAAAAAATGTGTTGTATCAATCAATGAACTGTCCCTTTCTCTCAAACAAAAGTACCTTTGTCATTTTAACAGAGGGCCTACAGTTCTAATCTTTGGAATTAATCTATCGATATTGTTTCTGTAAGAATCTTGTTTAAATGTAAATACATTACCTGTAAGAGATAGCACCTAGTATGTAAAGTTGCCTAGCAGAGAGCAGGGCTCTAAGAGATTAAAAAAGCATATACATCTGTTTTAACTGAGTTGTAGGGAAGGGAAAACAAATTTCTAGACCTTTTGGCAAAGAGAGAATGGGGTGATCCAGAAATGAAAGAACATGTGAAGAATAGATACATGGGAAGGAATAAAGGAGCATTTAAAATACCTAAATGACAATAATTTGTTAATCCCCCAAGCTGAGTTTCCTCCATTAGCACTGGGTTTAATAAATGGCAATGATGCAATGACACTCATAAAACAGTGATTTCATTTATTTTATCTATTTGCCTTTAAGTGGAAAGTCATAAAGCAAGACAGTGTGTTGGCTTGATAAAGTTCCTATTTCTAAAGCTGTAATGAATGACAACAATGCTTTGGTTATGTCCATACAATATTTTTAATTTGCTAATTTTGACTGTATTCTGAATGTGCACAGTTATGTGCAGGAGAATGTTATGACTTAACCTATATTTGTTGGATTCAGATGTGGACAGTCAAACTGATAAAAATTATTTGATATATTCTAAAGTTAGCAATACACACACACACACACACAGAAATGTAGAGCTCTCTATTTTAACATAATAGTACTTCCAGATATGATTCAGAAAGTTTTTAGTAAGAGTCTTAACTAACCACCCATTTATTCATACTCATAACAGCAGACAAAATGGCGTCTTTAGTTGTAGCAGAATTGCTTTAATATCGCAGTCCTCCTTAGGTGACCAGGCATGCTTTTCATATATTAACTGCATAAATAAAGCGCTGTATGTTAGATGTAAGGAATTATCCTATACTGAGATTTCTGAAGACTAAGGACTAAAGAAAAAGGATTTTTAAACCTTAGAACAAGTTAGCAAAGCAGTAAAATCTCCTCCCCCAGGGCCTTTAAAAATAGGACAGATGTCAGAGATAGATTAGGGGTAGTACAGCTGGACAAAATCAATCACCTTTACATCTCTTCCAGTTCTTGAATCTTCACAGCATCCATTTGAAATATGTAAACAAGTCATTACTGGAGCCTATTTTACAAAGTAATTGTTTAATTTGAGTGAGTTACTGTTAGAGAGAGTGCACATGTATCTTTTGAGGTTCTTCTATTTCTGTATCCTCGATTTTAATCATATAGATTGCTTTAACAAATTATATCGATGAATAGTATTTTATTTAGAAGTTGAAACTCATAAATCCAATTTTAATTTTCTTTAAAAATACTATAAATAGTATTTCTTTGAATACTAAGTATTAGAATATTAGTATTCTTTGAATATATAAATTTCTTTTCATTCTTTCCACTTAAATTAAAATATCAGTCTGTCAGGTGAAGTAGCTCATATGCAAAAGAAAATTATCCCTGAAAACAAGAATAGTATCTTATGAAATGAACATAGTTCTAGGAAAGTTGTATTACAACTGTAAAGGCATTATGCAATCCGATGTTATGTTTAATATTAAACAGATACAGGATATTAATCATATTTACATTTTGTATCAATTTTCCCAAACAACATGGAGTAAATAACGTGGTTTACATGCTTTACAGTCTTCACAAGCATCCCATATTGCTGTTAGCTATTTTGATTTCTCAGCTGTGAGAATTATAATAAATGTTATAATGTACTATTTCCATACACTTAATTGCATAAGAGTTACCTTTTCTCCTTAAAAGGTGATTGTGTATAATATTTCCAGGAAAATGGATCTAATTGTGTATAAAAGCATTCTTTAAAAAAATTCTTTTTCTTTTTAATAGAGATAGAAAAGTTTTTTGCAGTCATGTTAATGGTGCTCCACAAATCTTAATATGTTGCTTAGTTATAAAGAAACTAAAATGTTTTTAAAATGATTCTAGGAAAGTTAATTTTTTAAAGATTTAAAAAAATTTGTTCCCAGTTTTATTGAGATATAATTGATGTCCAGCACTGTATAAGTTTAAGGTGTACAGCATAATGATTTGATTTACATACATCATGAAATGAGTATCACAGTGTATGAGGGTTCTCTCTTTTCCATATCCTTACCAACACTTGCTATTAGTTGTCATTTTGACTCTGGTCATTCTGACACATGTGAGATGGCATCTTATTTTGGTTTTGATTTGAATTTCCCCGATGATTAGTGAAGTTGAGCATCTTTTCATGTGCCTGTTGGCCATCAGTATGCCCTCCTTGGAAAAAATGTCTATTCAGAACCTCTGCCCGTTTCCAACCAGGTTTTTTTTTTTCCTGCAATTGAGTTGCATGCGTGCATTGTATATTTTGGATATTAACTCCTTATTGGAGATACCTTTTGCAAATATCTTCTCCCATTCAGTAGGTGTCCTATTTGTTTTGTTGATAGTTTCCTTCACTGTGCAAAAGGTTTTAGGTTGATGTAGTCCATTTGTTTATTTTTTGGGTTTTTTTGCCCTTGCCTGAGGAGACATATTCCAAAAGATATTGCTAAGGCTGATGTGAAAGAGCTTAGGTTTTTTTTAAGAAGTTTTATGGTTTCAGATCTTAGATTTAAGTCTTTGATTTATTTTGAAGTTATTTGTGTGCAAGGTGTGAGAGAGTAGTCCAGTTTGATTCTTCTGCATGTAGTTGCCCAGTTTTCCCAGCACTATTTATCATAAAGGCTGTCTTTACCCCATTATATATTTTTGCTTCCTTGTCATATATTGATTGCTCACATAGGTGTGTGTCCATTTCTGGGCTCTCTACTTTGTTCCACTGATCTATATCTGTTTTTGTGCCAGTACCATACTGTTTTGATTACTGTAGCTTTTTAGTATAGTTTGAAAGTGCTACTATTTAAAGAATTGTCACAAATTCTTAGAAATGATAGGATCTTCAACTTAAGAAATAGAAAATCTCCGTAGGATTCAGTATTCAAAAGACAAATATTGTAAGAGAGCGTGTCAGTGGAAATAATCCTTATATTCCTCAGTGTTTTTTTTTTTCAATCAGTACTATACTTTAGTAGAACTCGAGTCTCAAACAATTCTTCAAATTATGATCAAATCTCAACATTCTAGGTGGATAGACAGGTATAATCAAACAAAATCCCAAACTGAATAATTTTAATTTTTTGAATTTTGAAGGTATTTCATGCTTTCTTTCTGATAACTTTAGGTACCAAATTTTTTTACTTGATTTTATATCAATTAGTAATCAATGTTTTTTATTCCTACATTCTGCTTTATATTTTAAAGTGGGAGGAAATATATATATATATATATATTTTTTAACATAAAGGCCTTGTGCCTTAAGAAATATACATGAAACTGCATATATTAATGCAGTTCATAAATTATAGAGATATTTGTACTGTTAAAAACATTAAAATTTGAAATAAACAATATCTCTGTGGGTTTGTAGAACAAATTGGGATCAATGACACCTACAAATAAACCAAAAGAAACCCCCAAAGAGCAACAAAAACAAAACAACAAATAAAAAATTTGTATGCTTCCCAAACTATGACTTCATTTGATCCTTATGACAATCATGTGATGTTAAGTACTTTACTCAAGTTTAGACAGCTAATACATGGCAGATGAAAACTCTGATTCAAGGTTTTGATCTCTAAGCCTCAGAACGCTTCTACTATTACCTGTTATTTTTCACAAAGAAAACTTGATGAAGAGGCTAGAGCTTGAAGGTGAAAAAGAGCTTGCTGGGTGAAAAAGAAAGAGGTTTACTTTTCAGATGATGATATTGCATACCAAAAAATCCATAGGTGGGAAAAAATGTGTGTTTTAGGGAGGTGAATGATAACAATGAATAAAGTAGAGTATTAAGTACTGAAAATACTTGTATACAATACCAATTGGAATTAATTGTAAGTTATGTTAATAAGTTTCAACTAGACAATGATATTAGGCCAAGGAGTTTTGATTTCTTGTGGCCAGCAACTGAGAACAGTTATGATTTTGAGACTAGTCATTGGGTGAAAGCTGTATTTGTAAAACCAATTCTGAGAATTCATTGATGATAAAAAAAAAAAGGTAACTTCCAGCATATCAAAGAAAGTTCAATTGCTACTTCATTCACCAACCGTATATTGAACGCTGTTTATTCTGTGTCAGGCAGTATACTAGATGTTTGTTTCCCAGTCAGAGAGAGAGGAAAGTTTATAAAAGAGCATGTGTGAAATGCATCTTAGTGTGTTCATGGAATAGTATAAATAACAACAGCAGTAATGTGACAAGAATTTAAGAAGCATGAAAAATAATGGTGGAAATTGTGTCTAAGAGAAAGGAATTCTGACCAGCTTTTGAAGGACCTTGTATGACTTTGGCTTCACTGTTAGTGGTACCACTAAGACCTTGCGGAGAAGCTCAGCAGAGTTGGAAGTGCAGTGACTGGAGTAAGAAGGGAATGGGAATACAGCAGGTGCAGTCTACATTTTGAAGAAGTTTAACAGTTAAGAAAAGTAGGAAAGAAGGGATACTACGTCAAGAAATGTTCAATCAGAAAAAGTGACTTTGTTCTTGAGTGTAGGTTTAAAAAAATTGAATGAGATTTCAGGGAGGAGTTAGACCTATTGGAAAGATAGACATGGGAAATACAACCAAGCAGCAAATCTTGATGGGACAAAACCCCCAAAGTGGGATGTGACAGAGTGTAGGGTGAGGAGGTTAACTTCGGTGGGGGAGGATTGATACTGGTCCTGCTAAGATATGATGATGTTGTGACAAGTTCAGATGTTTGACTATATCTGCCATTACAGAAGAAAAATCTCCACTCCTTCACCCAATGCACTATCTCGATTATCTTTAGTCAGAAAGGACATTTGATGAGATTTATGTCTTCCACTATCACTTTAACTGAACAGAGTTATGTTTAAAAATAATTTGAACATTCAAGAACATACAGATGAATCATGCTATCCTTGCATTATCCTGGAAGGCTTATTTGTAAAATGAGGTTCATTAAAAAATGGAAGCTATTTCAGTTAATTGGGTAAGGCTTATAGAAAATTTAAAAACATGGATACGATTCTCCTGTGTTTATATATTTTAAATCCTCCTCATGATAGAGTTCCTCTTTCTTGTAATTAATTACTATATTTTAAATTCTGCTACCTTGCTTAGGTCACCTAAAATTAGATTTGAGGGACTGGAAATGTTTTCTAAATGTGCATTACTGACAACTGAAGTGATATTCTCACCGGGACTAACATACTTGTTAAAATTTTAAGAGTCTTTGTACTATTTTAAAATTCCTCTTGTGCTAATCTGTTATCACAGTGCCTCCCTCAGGTCCCCCCAAGTCCTCATGATTTAGCAACTAAAGGGATAATTCTGGGTATATCAGAGAGCCTCCAACCCTGTTCCTTGCTATGTCCAAATAATGATTGCTGGTTGTGAAATGCTCTGAATGCCTGAAAGTCTTCAAGAGGTGAATCATTTAATGCAACATTGACATATTCTGAGGAATTCATGCAGCCTCCATTATCCTGTGCCTCTTCTTGTCACATGTAAATAGGTAGAAGTAGTGATCAGGGTGAGTTTTCTCTCTGTTATCAGGGTGGACTAAAGGAGCCTCATGGGTTATATACACCGTTACTTCAGAAATGTTCATTGGGAATCAAGGGTGGATTATTGCCCAAAGAAATAGTACACTGTTTACCCATATTGCCTGGTTTCAGTTGAGAATTTGAATTGAGGCAAGCATTGCCATTTCTCAGATTGCCCCATCTCTATCTCCATTTTCAAGAAAGACAACAACATTTTGGTTTTAGCAGTTTTCAAACTGAAGTATATCGGCATTGGTCAAAGAGGTTAAAGGTATTGATTCCCTCAATTTTGAGGTTAATTCCCAAGGCCTGGGGCAACTGCTACACTTATTCTACAGATAATTTCTGCTCTTTACTTCAGTGTAACTTTCAAATTTTCATTGTCTTAATATGTTTTGGTATGAAAATTTGGGAAGAACTGGTTAAGGTACAATCCATTAAGCCATCACCCAGCTGTCTTACCAGTTACCCAGCAGTGAGGGAAACCAAGACAAGAGTGTATCAAGGGGAGTAGGGGGAAACAATAGTAGCTAGTCTATGAAGAAACCAATTGACTCATTCTTCTAAACAAATTTCTCTTTTGTCCCTACATGTTACCAGTAGAAAGAATCTACTGGTTCTGTATATTGCCTCTGAGAAACCCAAACATTTTTTCCTGTTTTCTCAAAATTTATAAGTAGCTGAGCCATTTTCCTTAACACCAGATGTACATTTTCACTCCTTCTGTCATGTTCATCAGTTACCTGACAGTCCTAAATATGAAAACTCATACTTGTATTTGAGCCAACACAAGTATCACTTTTTTAAAAAAAATCTTGCTTTTTTAGAACTACTGATGCATTTTTGGTTTCTAACTAAAAATTTTTATAATCTCCTGGGTTTATTAATTTTTTTGACAAAACGAATACGCTTGTATAGCAGTAATTGTATAAATATACATGAAAAAATACAAGGAATCCTATTAGTGGTAACACTTCAGCTAGTAAAGCTACATCATAAAAATTTGTTGACATCCCCAAACAAATGGTTGAACAAATACTTAATTTTGCACATCCCAGAAGATGTTAGATTGGCCTTTTCATTATTGTTATAATTTTGCCTCAACTAAGTAGAGTAAAACATATATTTTTTGAGGTTGTTTTTTTCTTTAGGGGCTTGCAACAGAAAAGAACATTATAAGATGTAACTCACCTTCTCAAAACATTCTTAACTATGATAACAGCAATCACTTACTTAGCGCTTGCCAAGAAAAATGCTAGGAGTTTTTGATATAATTCTTATAACAACCTGGTAAAGCACAGAGAAAGTAGAAAACTTACCCAAGTTACTCAGTTTGTGATTGATGGGACCAGAAACTGGACTCAGGAATCTGGTTCCAGATTTTCCACTACAAGAATCTCGACTGTGCTGCATTTATTTACATGACTAACACATGTTGAATTCCTACTCTGAGCCTATGTCTCTCAGTGCTTTGCCATGAATAACTTTTGACCCTCACAACAACCCAACTAGTAGACTCAATTGATATTTCCATTTACAGCTGAGAAAACTAATGCTAAATTGATTAAATTAATGTCCCATAGGTATTGACAAAACTGTGATTATAAATCCTAAGTGTGTCTTGACTGAAAAATCTGGGCAATTGCAATAATCAGTGTCAGATTAATACATGACTGTAGCCTTATTATGTGACTGTACTTTGGATTTGGGAGAGGTGGGCAAGATTACAGATCATTATGAGAGAAATTGGAGAGTACCTATAAAACAAGTATAAATAGGAATTTTAGATGTTTGATAAAGACTTGGAATTGGTGAACTTCAAGAAAAGTCTTGGTGTTCCAAGTTAAATGTATCTTTAAAAACACAAGGGGGTAATTATGAAAAGTGCAATTACCACCACTAGGTAAACTAAATGAGTCCTCCCTGTTCATCATCACCTCTCCACTCTTTAGCCAATTCTGTTGCATAAGAGTTGCTCAGTAAAGACTTTTTTTAAACAAGCGAATCCACATATAAATAAGTATAAAACTAGCTGTTCTTCATATTCCTAAAGAACAGATTAAAAACATAAAATACTTTTAAGGCGGACACAACTTCATTTAAATTCCACTAAAACCTTTTGGTTCATGTTACCTGATACAATTCTAAAAAGAGTCACGGTGGCACTGAACCAAGATGGTGGAGTAGAAGGATGTGCTCTAACTCCCTCTTACGAGAACACCAGAATCACAACTAACTGCCGAACAATCATTGACAGGAAGAAACTGGAACTCATCAAAAAAGATACCCCACATCCAAACACAAAGGAGAAGCCACAATGAGATGGTGGGAGGGGCACAATCACAATAAAATCAAATCACATAACTGCTGGGTGGGTGACTCACAAACTGGAGAACACTTATACCATGGAAGTCCACCCACTGGAGTGAAGGTTCTGAGCCCCATGTCAGGCTTCCGAACCTGGGGGTCTGGCAACGGGGGGAGGAATTCCTAGAGAATCAGACTTTGAAGGCTAGTGGGATTTGATAGCAGGACTTCGACAGGACTGGGGGAAACAGAGACTCCACTCTTGGAGGGCATACAAAAAGTAGTGTGTCTGTCGGGACCCAGGGAAAGGAGCAGTGACCCCATAGGAAACTGAACCAGACCTACCTGCTAGTGTTGGAGGGTCTCCTGCAGAGGCAGGGGATGCCTGTGTCTCACCATGAGGACAAGGACACTGGCAGCAGAAGTTCTGGGAAGTACTCCATGGCATGAGCCCTCCCAGACTCTGCAGTTAGCCCCACCAAAGAGCCTGCATAGGCTCCAGTGTTGGGTTGCCTCAGGCCAAACACCCAACAGGGAGGGAGCCCAGCCCCACCCATCAGCAGTCAAGCTGATAAAAGTTTTACTGACCTCGGCCTACCAGAGCAACACACAGCTCTACCCCCCGCCAGTCCCTCCCATCAGGAAACTTGCACAAGCCTCTTAGATAGCTTTATCCACCAGAGGGCAGACAGCAGAAGCCAGAAGAACTACAGTCCTGCAGCCTGTGGAAAAAAACCAACATTCACAGAAAGATAGACAAGATGAAAAAGCAGAGGGCTATGTACCAGATGAAGGAACAAGATAAAACCCCAGAAAAACAACTAAATGAAGTAGAGATAGGCAACCTTCCAGAAGAAGAATTCAGAATAATGATAGTGAACATGATCCAGGATTCGGAAAAAGAATGGAGGCAAAGATCAAGAAGATGCAAGAAATGTTTAACAAAGACCTAGAAGAATTAAAGAACAGAGACGAACAATACAGTAACTGAAAAGAAAGCTACACTAGAAGGAATCAATACCAGAATAACTGAGGCAGACGAACGGATGAGTGACCTGGAAGACAGAATGGTGGAATTCACTGCTGCAGGACAGAATAAAGAAAAAAGAATGAAAAGAAATGAAGACAGCCTAAGAGACCTCTGGGACAACATTAAATGCAACAACATTCGCATTATAGGGGTCCCAGAAGGAGAAGAGAGAGAGAAAGGACCAGAGAAAATATTTGAAGAGATTAGTGGAAAACATCCCTAACATGGGAAAGGAAATAGCACCCAAGTCCAGGAAGCGCAGAGAATCCCATACAGGATAAACCCAAGGAGAAACATGCCAAGACACATAGTAATCAATTTGGCAAAAATTAAACAGAAAGAAAAATTATTGAAAGCAGCAGGGGAAAAATGACAAGTAACACACAAGGGAACTCCCATAAGGTTAACAGCTGATTTCTCAGCAGAAACTCTACAAGCCAGAAGGGAGTGGCTTGATATACTTAAAATGACAAAAGGGAAGAACCTACAACCAAGATTACTCTACCCAGCAAGGATCTCATTCAGATTCGATGGAGAAATCAAAAGCTTTACAGACAAGCAAAAGCTAAGAGAATTCAGCACCACCAAACCAGCTCTACAACGAATGCTAAAGAAACTTCTCTAAGTGGGAAACACGAGAAGAAAAGGACCTACCAAAACAAAGCCAAAACAATTAAGAAAATGGTAATAGGAACATACATATCAATAATTACCTTAAATGTAAATGGATTAAATGCTCCAACCAAAAGACACAGGTTTGCTGAATGGATACAAAAACAAGACCAATATATATGCTGTCTACAAGAGACCCACTTCAGAACTAGGAACACATTCAGACTGAAAGTGAGGGGATGGGAAAAGATATTCCGTGCAAATAGAAATCAAAAGAGAGCCGGAGTAGCACTACTCATATCAGATAAAATAGACTTTAAGATGAAGAATGTTACAAGAGACAAGGAAGGACACTACATAATGATCAAGGGATCAATCCAAGAAGAAGATATAACAATTATAAATATATATGCACCCAACATAGGAGCACCTCAATACATAAGGCAACTGCTAACAGCTATAAAAGAGGAAATCAACAGTAACACAATAATAGTGGGGGACTTTAACACCTCACTTACACCAATGGACAGATCATCCAAAGTGAAAATAAATAAGGAAACAGAAGCTTTAAATGACACAATAGACCTGATAGATTTAATTGATATTTATAGGACATTCCATCCCCAAACAGCAGATTACACTTTCTTCTCAAGTGTGCATGGAACATTCTCAAGGACAGATCACATCTTGGGTCACAAATCAAGCTTCAGTAAATTTAAGAAAATTGGTCATATGAAGCATCTTTTCTGACCACAACGCTATGAGATTAGAAATGGCTTACAGGGAAAAAATGTAAAAAATACAAACACATGGAGGCTAAATAATACATTACTAAATAACCAAGAGATCACTGAAGAAGTCAAAGAGGAAATCAAAAAATACCTAGAGACAAATGACAATGAAAACACAATGATCCAAAACCTGTGGGATGCAGCAACAGGAGTTCTAAGAGGGAAGTTTATAGCTATACAAGCCTTCCTCAAGAAACGAGAAAAGTCTCAAATAAACAATCTAAGTTACACCTAAAGGAACCAGAGAAAGAAGAACAAACAAAACCCAAAGTTAGCAGAAGGAAAGAAATCATAAAGATCAGAGCAGAAATAAATGAAATAGAAACAAAGAAAAGAATAGCGAAGATCAATAAAACGAAAAGCTTGTTCTTTGAGAAGATAAAATTGATAAACCATTAGCCAGACTGATGAAGAAAAAGAGGGAAAGGGCTCAAATCAATAATATTAGAAATGAAAAAGGAGAAGTTACAACAGACATGGCAGAAATACAAAGCATCCTAAGAGACTACTACAAGCAACTCTATGCCAATAAAATGGACAACGTGGAAGAAATGGACAAATTCTTAGAAACATATAACCTTCCAAGACTGAAACAGGAAGAAGTAGAAAATATGAACAGACCAATCGCAAGTAATGAAATTGAAACTCTGATTAAAAATCTTCCATCAAACAAAAGTCCAGGACCAGATGGCTTCACAGGTGAATTCTATCAAACCTTTAGAGAAAAGCTAACACCCATCCTTCTCAAACTCTTCCAAAAAATTGTAGAGGAAGGAACACTCCCAAACTCATTCTATGAGGCCACCATCACCCTGATACCAAAACCAGACAAAGATAGTACAAAAAAAGAAAATTACAGACCAATATCTCTGATGAATATGGATGCAAAAATCCTCAACAAAATACTAGCAAACAGAATCCAACAACACATTAAAAGGATCAGACACTATGACCAAGTGGGATTTATCCCAGTGATGCAAGGATTCTTCAGTATATGCAAATCAATCAGTGTGATACACCATATTAACAAATTGAAGAATGAAAACCATATGATCATCTCAATAGATGCAAAATTCAACACCCATTTATGATAAAAACTCTCCAGAAAGTGGGCATAGAGGGAACCTACCTCGACATAATAAAGGCTATATATGACAGACCCACAGCAAACATCATTCTCAATGGTGAAAAAACGAAAGCATTTCCTCTAACATCAGGAACAAGACAAGGATGTCCACTTACAGCACTATTTTTCAACATAGTTTTGGAAGTCCTAGCCACGACAGTCAGAGAAGAAAAATAAATAAAAGTGATACAAATTGGAAAACAAGAAGTAAAACTGTCATTGTTTGCAGATGACATGATTACTATACATAGAGAATTGTAAAGATGCCACCAGAAAATTAGTAGAGCTAATCAATGAATTTGGTAAAGTTGCAGGGTACAAAATTAATGCACAGAAATCTTTTGCATTCCTATATACTAATGATGAAAATTCTGAAAGAGAAATTAAGGAAACACTCCCATTTTCCATTGCAACAAAAAGGATAAAATACCTAGGAATAAACCTACCTAGGGAGACAAAAGACCTGTATGCAGAAAATTGTAAGACACTGATGAAAGAAATTAAAGATGATACCAACAGATGGAGAGATATACCATGTTCTTGGATTGGAAGAATCAGTATTATGAAAAGGCTATACTGCCCAAAGTAATTACAGATTCAACGCAATCCCTATCAAATTACCAATGGCAATTTTTACAGAACTAGAAGAAAATATCTTAAAAATTGTATGGAGACACAAAAGACCCCGGACACCCAAAGCAGTCTTGAGGGACATTGGCGGAGCTGGAGGAATCAGACTCCCTTTCTTCAGACTATACTACAGAGCTACAGTAATCAAGACGATACAGTACAGGCACAAAAACAGAAATATAGATCAGTGGAGCAGGATAGAAAGCCCAGAGATAAACCCACGCACCTATGGTTAACTAATCTATGACAAAGGAGGCAAGGATATGCAATGGAGAAAAGACAGTCTCTTCAGTAAGTGGTGCTGGGAAAACTGTACAGCTACATGTAAAAGAATGAAATTAGAACCCTCCCTAACACCATATAGAAAAATAAACTCAAAATGGGTTAGAGACGTGAATGTAAGCCTGGACCTATAAAACTCTTAGAGGAAAACATAGGAAGAACACTCTTTGACATAAATCACGGCAAGATCTTTTTTGATACACCTCCTAGAGTAATGGAAACAAAAACAAAAATGAACAAATGGGACCTAATGAAACTTCAAAGATTTTGCACAACAAAAGAAACCATAAACAAGACAAAAAGACAACCGTGAGAATGGGAGAAAATATTTGCAAACGTATCAATGGACAAAGGATTAATTTCCAAAATATATAAACAGCTCATGCAGCTCAATATTAAAAAAACAAACAACCCAATCCCAAAATGGGCAGAAGGCCTAAATAGACATTTCTCCAAAGAAGACATACAGATGGCCAAGAAGCACACAAAAAGCTGCTCAACATCACTAATTATTAGAGAAATGCAAATCAAAACTACAATGAGGTATCACCTCACAGCAGTTAGAATGGGCATCATCAGAAAATCTACAAACAATAAATGCTGGAGAGGGTGTGGAGAAAAGGGAACCCTCTTGCACTGTTGGTGGGAATGTAAATTGTTACAGCCACTATGGAGAACAGTATGGAGTTTCCTTAAAAAACTAAAAATAGAATTACCATATGACCCAGCAATCCCAGTACTGGGCATATACCCAGAGAAAACCATAATTCAAAAAGACACACGCACCCCAATGTTCATTGCAGCTCTATTTCCAATAGCCAGGTCATGGAAGCAACATAAATGCCCATCGCCAGATGAATGGATACAGAAGATGTGGTACATATATACAATGGAATATTACTCAGCCATAAAAAGGAACAAAATTGGTCACTTGTTGAGACATGGATGGATCTAGAGACTGTCATACAGAGTGAAGTAAGTCAGGAAGAGAAAAACAAGTATCGTATATTAACGCATATATGTGGAACCTAGAAAAATGTTACAAATGAACCGGTTTGAAGGGCAGAAATTGAGACACAGATGCAGAGAACAAACGTATGGACACCAAAGGGGGAAAGCGGCGGGGGGTGGGGGGAGTGGTGTGATGAATTGGGCTATTGGGATTGACATGTATACCCTGATGTGTATAAAATGGATGACTAGTAAGGACCTGCTGTATAAAAAAATAATATAAAATTCAAAAATTCAAAAAACATGTTTTCAGTGTATAGGTTTTCAAAGTAGCTATGCATCAGAGCAAAAGCACAGTATCCATTCATCTAATAGTATTTTGCATTATAAGAATACAAGGGAAAAGATCTTCCCGAACCCTAGTTGATCATCTCTAGAGGAGTGTCTGTACAGATTATCTGGCCTCCTTATTCAGGAAGCACAAAGAACCTTTCTGTGTGTATTTGCGTATTATGGATGGATTTGTTTGTTTAAAATGGTCAGGCTGTACAGTGAGTTCTAGTGCTAACCCCCAGTTCCTGTTCACTGTAGAACTGCTGATAACTCATTTGGGGTCTCTGTGCACTCAGACGTAGCATAGGATAATTCCAGCTGTATTTTGGTCACATTATTTAGCTTTGATATCTCAAGTTTCCAAATCTGTAAAATGGGAACAGAGATAGTACCAGTTCAAAAGGCTGTTAGGAAGATTAAATGAGTTAATACATGTAAAGCACTTAGTGCCTAACACTTGATGTGTACTCATCAATTAAAAAATAAAATAAAAAATAAATAAATAAAAAGAGCCATGCCAAGAAGTTGCCATTATTCATATTTCACAGTTGCAGGACTTGAAACTTACAGGGTTTAAGCACCTTGTCCACTTATCTAAGGATAAGAAATAGAACAGTGACTCAAACCAACCCTTAGATTTTCAATCCATGCCTCTTTAAGGGTTGAAAGAATACTTGTGTTTTAAATGCATTATTTGAAAAACATACATATTATTTTATTTCCTATGCAGCCTTTAAAAATTAGGTATTTTTTATTACGTAGGCCAATTTTGATGTCTCTGAGAATCAGAGCTGCCCTCCGGTAGTATTGCCTATCATTTTATTTTGTGAATTCACGCTAGTGATTTCTCATGCTTAACAGTTTTAGTGTTAAAAAAAAAAAAAAAAAAAAAACTAAATCACTGTGTTCCTTTTTGCATTTTTCCAGGTCCTGAGGAGGTAGAAATCAAGTGCCCCTTGAATCACATTGCTTGCCTTGGTGCCAACAAATGTATTCATTTATCCCAGCTCTGCAACGGCGTCCTGGACTGCTCAGATGGGTATGATGAAGGAGTTCATTGCCGTGGTGAGTCCATTTGTGGAAAAATACAACTGAAATATTGAATTTTTCATAGTTTTCATGAAAGTTCAAAGAGAGCCTATAACCTGTCTTTTCTTTCAACCACAACCTTATCAGTTATTGAGAAAGCATGAGTTTTATTGCCAGAGACACTCAATATGCATTTCATAGCTGTGACTATTGTGCTTTATTGAAAAATGCTGTTAAAAAAAAACAACAAAAACCACACATTTAGACTTTGAAGTTGGGCTCTTAAACAATTATATATTTCATAGAAAGGAGTACTTTTGAGCAAAGGACAAAAGAGAAGTCTTAGTCGCAGTATTGATACCATATATATAAAACTTGTTTCTCTGAACTGTTGCTTAAACAAAGGGTATTTGAAGTAAAACCTCTGCAATCAAATATTTTACTAGAATGTATCATGGGAGATTTTCCCTTAATATTATTTCCCTGAAGTTATACTGTTAACTTTCTTGTAATTTTCATTCTTGTTAAAAACCTACGTTCTATAGTGGTCAAAAGTTTACTTATATACTAATGATAGGAGTAACTAAATCTCAAATTTATGAAAAGTTAATTGGAACTGGTATATTCCAATAGAACTGGTTGGGAAGGGGAGGATAAAATGTTAGACAAAGAAACAGGAAAAAGTTGAGGATTAAGGTAAGTACTGTGATCTGGAAACAGAATCAAGGTTTCAGTCAAGTGAATCAGTCTTCAACTTGGAGGCGGGAAAGAAACCACTGAATCAGAAGGTTCTAACTCGGATTCTCGCATGTTGAATGTAACACAAAGGATGTTTATGGAAACTGTCAAAGAGTAACACGTTCTTCGTGTCGAGGTCAATGAGACAATAAAGAATGGAAGGAACTGTAGAAAGCTGGAGATGCATGTCTGGTGTCTGGACAGATTGACACTAAATTGCTACCATTTTGGAAAGGTCCTAGGTCACCAAAAGTTCCAGGTTCTCAGGAGGAGCTCCACATCTTTGTGTTTAAAGTGTCCAAAGTTAGCTACTGCTTTTTAAACATTGTATGGTCAGCAATGTACAGGCCTAACGCAACTTGTCTGGAGATCTGACAGGGCTTACTGGCTGCCAGTTTCCCACATTTGGGCTGAAATAAACTGGATTCAACACCAGAGATGGAGACATATATTAGAAAAAGAGTAAATCTTTGTTTAGAAAGGTAATTCAAAGTGGTAAGGATGTTGAGACAGCATAGATCAGCTGGATCACTAGGCCTTTTCCCTCTTTCTAAAGGGATGTCCAATTACTCTGGCCCTGTAGACATATTCAGATTGAGAAGTTAAAGGTCTTCCTTCTTTGGCCAAGTTTCCTTTCTTAGCCTTGAACTCTGACAGGGTCACATAAGGAGCCAGTTGATTCTTAGTTTTACTTATGAACACGTGTAATAATAATAAGAAATTTTATTTTTATTTAGAGGCTTTGTGACATGTACTCCTTTTTATAATTGTATAGCTTTACAAGTGATATTAATAGAAAGTAAATTAGTGAATTACAAAGTAATAAAAGTTAAAGAGTTTAATTTTCTTTACAGAAATTATATTTTCTAGAGCCTAATTCTATTTGCTTTAGTTATAATTCAGGGTTCTTATTACACTTAAAACAAAATTTCAGATAGACATGTGTGACTAAGCTTCTGAAAGAGTGAAATCATCACATTGCCAAATACTTCTCAGAGGTGATTATACAGATTTGAATATCTTAAACATATTTCAGTGCTGTGGATCATATGAAAATATATCTGAGTTCTCTAATAAAATTTAGAGCTGGGATTTAATAGATAAAGGGATATGTTAATAGTAAAACAGGGGATCAAGTAACTATTCAATATCTGAACAAAAATAAAATGATATTAAATTCTGTTGATTTTTGAAAAGATAGCATATACTTCAGACTGAGGTTTAGAATTTGTAGCTGCTTACGCTTCCATCTTTTTTCCTGTTCTGCTTTAAGCTTCCAACTGTTCCAAGTTTCATATCTTTATCACAGTGACAATCTTTTTTATTTCTTAATTTGCCAGTGGGAGGTTGATTGTACCACTTTGGCCTTTTTAATATTTCTAAATTTCACCAAATAAAGTGTTTTAAAAGACTTAATGTATTATGACCTGTGGTGGACTTAGAAATAAGAAGTATATTTGGATCTCTACCTGTTATTTACCTCAGTAGAGGGGTTTTCACCTAATTCTGTGGCCTTGCACAACTACATAGAATGGTAGGATCAAGATGACTGAATGACACAGTGATTCCAGAGTCAGTGGTTTAATAAAGTATTTCTGCATTGAGAAAGAAAAATCAGAAATGTGTTTCCCTGCTTGGCCTGATAGGGTGCCCCAGACACATAGACAAAATAGAAATCTTGGAAGCAACACCAGATTTATCACATGTATATGGTTTGTGTTTAGAAAAGATGATTGATTATATGCAAAAGTATATCATGGGAACTGAGTGTACTTTCCCACCTTCAACCTTCCTCCTGATTCTGGGTCACATTCAATGAAAAGGTGTTTTCTGAAGAGTTCATTAGGCAACAGCCCCATCAAGTCTCTAAGGACTTTTTCATTTACTATAAACATACAATAAAGAAAGAAACCAGGTTAATTCAAACATCACATTGATTTTTAGAAATGCTTTTTTCTGTAGAAAAATTCTTTTTAAATCACTTCTCTTTCCATTTCTTCCTTTTTGTTGGATTCCAAGCACACACTCTAAATAATTATGAAGCCTAAGACACAATTCAAAGATGGATATGTTTTCTTTATACTCATAAAAGTTCCAAAATACGTTTGGTGATATATTTGTAGCCTTTCTGAAAATTAATAAGGAGAAAAATATAACATTTTGGAGGTGATATTTTGGTCTTGGGAATGCTTTTGTATCAACTGAATTGTTTTCTGAATGGTTTCCTAGAAAAAATCAATTTCTCCTTGGTAAGGGTAATGAAAAGATATCTATTATTAATGATCTTCTATAACACTGATATTTTAATCTCCATAATTTAGCTTCATTTAAAGAACACAGTGGATTTTTGCATATGGGTGTACTTATATATAGGACTGTGCTTGTAAAAATTTTACAATATGAACCTTCAAAATCACCACATTATATTTCAGATAATTTCATGTCTTCCTGCATAATATTTCATATTGGTGGTAATATCACTATATGTAAATTGCATGAGCAATGAAAACATATTCTATACAGTATGATGCCTCTCAAAACATATTCTATACAGTATGATGCCTCTCAATACAGGATAGTTCCACAAAAATCCTTCTTCCAGAATGCTGGAGGAAGTGAACAAATTCAACTAATGGAGAATACTTGGACTGAGGTGTATCAAAACACCATTTTAGTATTTGACATTCTTAAGATAATTCATTTTGTTGACATTTAAAGTAGCTATAAAGAAGAGAAGCCCTCTTTTTATTCACAACCCTAGTTAAATTACATTTGCAGTGCAAAACGGTCGCATATTTAAATGCTCAAGGGACTGACAGTCTCTGTGGTGTGCTCTCTGCTATTACTCTTTTAAAAGAATATGGGAACTCTTCCGGTCACTGCAAAAAGGGATTCTCTCTTCTGTGGCCCGAAAAAAGTGATTATGTAATCTATGTTTTCCAGTAAGCATTCCAATCTCCCTTTAAATTCAAGGGGATAAGTGTGTGAAGAGCTTACTAAAACTGATTAGGGAATGACACTCTCTGACATCTGAAAAGCTCCCCACACAGACACACAAGTATGCATACACAGACACACATACTCTTCTTTTCTGATTTCTCTTTTCTAAACCTCTTCCTACATGATTATGAGTGTATAATAATTTGGTGTATTTGATCAGGAACCTAAAGAAGAATAAGATTCTTGTACGTATCATCTAACTCCTTGAAATAATGCATATTAAGAAATTTTAAAATTCCATTTGATTATTTTACTTGCCAATTAGAATATAATTTTCCTGATATGCAATTACATTTTTCTCTACCTACAATCTAATGTATTTATTTTAGATTCTAGTAATTCTAATATGTTTATTTTAATGTATTTGTTTTAGACACTGACTTGTGTTTAAAATTTTATATATTTTTCTTTTATATTACTATTCATAAAAGTAAATTCTTATGAGATGATGCCAAAAAATCCTGGAGGTAATTTACAAATTAGAGGCTTTCTCAAAATGGACCAAGGTAAATGGCAAACCTTATTAATAACTACAGTGATTCACCATAGGAAAATTAGTAATCCTTAAAACTTCTGTGTGGATCTCATATATTTCAAATATTCCAAAAAGGAATTAATCTACCCCAATTAATTAGATTTAATTAATTGATTTGACAAAATTAAATTTAATAAAAGAGTTAGGAATTAATTCTTAACTCAAATTCAGGACTCTCCTTTCTGGAAAAATGAAAAAAACAAATTTTATCTTGTGGTGATGCTTCGTTAGTCATTACAACACTGATTTCAGAGTAGCATCAGAATAGCTTTTAGCTACCAAAAAGGAAGGAAGGAAAGAAAGAAGTTAGTGAACTCAATAAGGAAAACAAATGAATTTGGAGCATTTTATTGTTTTTACTTTCATTTTATTGTATGAATGGATCTTGTTCTATTTCTATTTTAAAAGTTCCCATTGAAAAATACTACCAATCTCTTTCTAAATTAAAATGAGCTTACCATGCTACAGAAGGGGATTTCAGCATGCAGAATCTGAAAATAAAGTTATGGAAAAGAGGTACAGTTCTAAGCAGTGTTATAGAAAGTGTATCTGTCAGCAACGTACAGCTTAAAGCACATGGAGGGAAACTTCACAGTGTGTACTCAAGTCACTTGAAACATCAGTAAACCTAGAGCTAGAAAACAAGCAAACTGGAATTAGCCAGGAGGACCTGGGTTTGTGTGCTCAGGCCACGTTTGATTACTAAAGCTCCTGCAACTGAGTAGATCCTCTGTATTCTTTCTTTGTGTTGGGTTGTGTTAAGGTGATCAGATAGTCTCAGATCTATCTTAAGTGTAAGCATTTTCTCCAAAGAGATTAGTTTAAGCAATTGAGTTAGTTTAGTGAATGGCTATGACCCTTGACACTGGTTGGTTTCAGGGCCAAATTAATGCTTCTCAGAAGCAAAGCAACAATTCCTAGAAAGAACAGATCGTCTACAAGTGTATCCTTCCTCTGCAAGACTATTGCAGGTGTAGTTTATGTTGACCAATGACACATATATGAAATTAGGAGAGTATACTTCTTGCAGACTGTTCTAATTATATATATGTATAGAGGTGTGTACATATACATGCATATATGCATAGGTTCACATATATATGTACATACATAAGTACATATATTCATTTTTCAGAGGTTTAGTTTTTTTAACTTCTGCTTAATTAGAAAGATATTTGACTTTTTAACACTGATTTATCAGATATACTTGTAAACTAATCCTGCTAAAAAGAATTGGATTTCAAGTTTCAGCTGTTTGTTTGAATATGTTGACTTCTAGAGACAGTTAAATAGCTAACTGAATACCTTTGGGAAAAGTAACTAAGTAATTTGGCTCTATATCATAGCCCAGAATTCAAAATGATAATCTAAGATTTTTTATTGGAAATAAATCTTTTTGTAGTGGATTTACATATTTGATTAATGTTAATATTATACTAACTAGTGCTCTATCCCCCCAGACAGATTTATTTTTAAGAATAACTATGGAAACAAAATTTTGTAAATATAGAAAAAATGGTGCATAGACATATTAATAGCTTAAAATGATCTAACATTGAAGGATCTAACTTAAAAAAAGAGATATTCTTTATTAAAATGTCATCCCAAATTCTCTCTCTCTCTCATCTTCCTCCCCCTGACTCTTTCCCCATTTGGTGTACATACATTTGTTCTCTACATGTGTGTCTCTATTTCTGCCTTGCAGACTGGTTCATCTGTACCATTTTTCTAGATTCCACATATATGCATTAATATA
This sequence comes from Monodon monoceros, assembly GCF_005190385.1. Classification (NCBI taxonomy): domain Eukaryota; kingdom Metazoa; phylum Chordata; class Mammalia; order Artiodactyla; family Monodontidae; genus Monodon; species Monodon monoceros. The sequence continues at coordinate 88,148,253 of NW_021703772.1, forward strand.
CGATATTTGTTTTTCTCTTTCTGACTTACTGCAATCTGTATGACAGTCCCTAGGTCCTTCCATGTCTCTACAAGTGACCCAATTTCGTTCCTTTTTATGGCTGAGTAATATTCCACTGTACATATGTACCACATCTTCTTTATCCATTTGTCGGTGGGCATTTAGGTTACTTCCATGACTTGGCTATTGTAAACAGTGCTGCAGTGAACATTGGGGTGCATGTGTCTTTTTGAATTATGGTTTTCTCAGGTTATATGCCCAGAAGTGGGATTGCTGGGTCATATGGTAATTCTATTTTTAGTTTTTTAAGGAACTTCCATACTGTTCTCCATAGTGGGTGTATCAGTTTACATTCCCACCAACAGTGCAAGAGCGGTGCCTTTTCTCCACACCCTCTCCAGCATTTATTGTTTGTAGATTTTCTGATGATGCCCACTCTGACTGGTGTGAGGTGATACCTCATTGTAGTTTTGATTTGCATTTCTCTAATTAGTGATGTTGAGCAGCTTTTCATGTGCTTCTTGGCCATCTGTATGTCTTCTTTGGAGAAATGTCTGTTTAGATCTTCTGCCCATTTTGGGATTGGGTTGTTTGCTTTTTTAATATTGAGCTGCATGAGCTGTTTATATATTTTGGAGATTAAATCCTTTGTCCATTGATTCATTTGCAAATATTTTCTCCCATTCGGAGGGTTGTCTTTTCGTCTTTTTTATAGTTTCCTTTGTTGTGCAAAAGCTTTTAAGTTTAATTAAGTCCCATTTGTTTATTTTTGTTTTTATTTCCATTACTCTAGGAGGTGGGTTGAAAAAGATCTTGCTTTGATTATGTCAAAGAGTGTTCTTCCTATGTTTTCCTCTAAGAGTTTTATAGTGTCCAGGCTTACATTTAGGTCTTTAATCTATTTTGAGTTTATTTTTGTATATGGTGTTAGGGAGGGTTCTAATTTCATTCTTTTACATGTAGCTGCCCAGTTTTCCCAGCACCACTTATTGAAGGGACTGTCTTTTCTCCATTGTATATCCTTGCCTCCTTTGTCATAGATTCATTGGCCATAGGTGCGTGGGTTTATCTCTGGGCTTTCTATCCTGTTCCACTGATTGATATTTCTGTTTTTGTGCCCGTGCTGTATTGTCTTGATTACTGTTGCTTTGTAGTATAGTCTGAAGTCAGGGAGTCTGATTCCTCCAGCTCCGTTTTTTTCCCTCATGATTGCTTTGGCTACTTGGGGTCTTTTGTGTCTCCATACAGATTTTAAGAATTTTTGTTCTAGTTCTGTAAAAAATGCCATTGGTAATTTAATAAGGATTGCATTGAATCTGTAGATGGCTTTGGGTAGTATAGTCATTTTCACATTATTGATTCTTCCGATCCAAGAACATGGTATATCTCTCCATCTGTTTGTGTCATCTTCGGTTTCTTTCATCAGTGTCTTATAGTTTTCTGAGTACAGGACTTTTACCTCCTTAGGTAGGTTTATTCCTAGGTATTTTTTTCTGTTTGTTGCAATGGTGAATGGGGTTGTTTCCTTAATTTCTATTTCTCATTTTTCGTTGTTAGTGTATTCTGTGCGTTAATTTTGTATCCTGCAACTTTACCAAATTCATTGATTAGCTCTGGTCGTTTTCTGGTGGCATCTTTAGGATTATCTATGTAGAGTATCATGTCATCTGCAAACAGTGACAGTTTTACTTCTTTTCCAATTTGGATTCCTTTTTTTCTCTGATTGCTGTAGCTAGGACTTCTAAAACTATGTTGAATAATAGTGGTGAGAGTGGACATCCTTGCCTCTTTCCTATCTTAGAGGAAATGCTTTCAGTTTTTCACCATTGAGAATTATGTTTGCTGTGGGTTTGTCGTATATGGCCTTTATTGTGTTGAGGTAGGTTCCCTCTGTGCCCACTTTCTGGAGAGTTTTTATCCAGAAATAATTTTTCTTTGTCTTTAATTTTTGTCAATTTGATTACTATGTGTCTTGGCATGTTTCTCCTTGGGTTTATCCTGCCTGGGACTTTGTGCTTCCTGGACTTGGGTGGCTATTTCCTTTCCCATGTTAGGGATGTTTTTGACTATAATCTCTTCAAATAATTTCTTGGGTCCTTTCTCTCTCTCTTCCCTTTCTGGGACCCCTATAATGTGAATGTTGGTGTGTTTACTGTTGTCCCAGAGGTCTCTTAGGCTGTCTTCATTTCTTTTCATTCTTTATTCTGTTCCATGGCAGTGAATTCCACCATTTGGCCTTCCAGGTCACTTATCCATTCTTCTACCTCAGTTATTCTGCTATTGATTCCTTGTAGTGTATTTTTCATTTCATTTATTGTATATTGTATTGTTCATCTCTGTTTGTTTGTTCCTTAATTCTTCCAGGTACTTGTTTTTTAATTCTTCTATGTCTTTGTTAAACATTTCTTGCATCTTCTTGATCTTTGCCTCCATTCTTTTTCCAAGGTCCTGGATCATCTTCAGTATCATTATTCTGACTTCTTTTTCTGGAAGGTTGCCTGTCTCTACTTCATTTAGTTGTTTTCCTGGGGTTTTATCTTGTTCTTTCATCTGGTACACAGTCCTCTGCCTTTTCATTTTGTCTCTCTTTCTGTGAATGTGGTTTTCATTCCACAGGCTGCAGAATTGTAGTTCTTCTTTCTTCTACCATCTGCCCTCTGGTGGATGAGGCTATCCCATCTCTCTTCTTAACAGTGATTTCAAACTAACTTATACAACTTCAGTATTTTTTGACCAAATCTTTTACATGGTGATAATCCCGGTGCATTATGGACCTTCAATTGTTGTTGTACTCTAGTTTCAGGTGATTTTGATTTTTAAATAGATGCATGTCAAAAACCTGTATCCACATCTCACACCCAATAGAGTATTTATTTTGTTTGTTTGCTTAATATTTGTAGTAGAAGAGGTGACAATTGTTTTGATACAGAGCTTTACTCCTTGGTTCAGACAACTCTTATTATGCCTGTTCCTCAAACGTAACAGCCTGTTATATAGAAGGCCTGTATGAAACCATGAAAAGCCAAAAAATCAGGTTTACCACCTCCCAGTAATCTTTTCCCAACAGAAGAGACTTGTTAATATTTCCACCAATTTTGGAACTGTTAATTTATATGAATATTCATGGGCACCAGGGCTCATCATTTATCTGGATCTTTCCCTCACCTGCCTCTTTCTGATATGATAGAAAACAAAGAATAGTTTGTAAGAAATAATAAAGGGTATGAAGCCGAAAGGAATATTATAAATGTGCCAATAGAAACACAGTAAAGTTTTCCCTATATTCAATTCATGTATCAACTCCAGTAAACGTTTATTAAGCACTGACAGTATTCCAGGTGCTCACCTAAGCCCTAGTGATGTAGAAAGTCCTGTTTTCTGCCTTCATAGAATTCACACATCTTAATGGAGGAAGGTAAAAATGGCTAAGGTAGAATAAAATGAGGAGCATCTAATCCTGCTTGAGGGGATGTAGGAGAATTCCCAAGAGAGTTGATATGCATCTTACTCTAGGAGTTGAGTAGGCAAATGAGAGAAGGAAGAACATTTCAAAAGTCAGGAACTATATGTACAGAGGCACAAGTAAGAAAGCATTGTTCGCTCAAGAGAGCTCTAAGTTATTTGGTTTGTTTGAAGCATAGTGTCCTGAGTAGAGAGAGTTGAGTTTGAAGCTGAAAAAATACTTGGTATTAAACCTGGCGTGGTTACATTGGAATAAGGATGTAGTATGACCCACTTTAAATACATTGCATACAACTGTAAAGAGAAACAGTGTGAAAAATGACAGTAGGATATATTCTCAATAATATTATAAGGATACTATATTACACTGTTTTACTGTTAAGCGCATGAAGACTAGAATTGTTGCATATATGTAGCAGGTTATGTAACTTATTCTTAGAAGATTAAAATGCATTATTATAATCATGAAACTTTGAGCTAAACAGTCATCTATCCCTTCATATTGATCAGTTCCCAAAAGAAGACACGTTAAGTGTTATTCTTTAATGTGTCACTTGAATGTAGTTCATGTAAGGTAAAGTCAAAATAGACGACATGCAGAGCCATATTAAGTGGATTCTTTTTTAGACAAAAGTTAGGTACTAGGAAAATGTACTTACTGTATTAAATAACCGGAATCCCATCTTTAACAAGCTACCAAAATACTACCTTAGTTGATGCCTCAGTTTTATTTTATTTTATCTTAACATTGGGAAATATATAACTGTTTCAATATTATTCAAAAGTAAGAATTATAACAAACTCAGGTCTCTACTCAGCCTCAAATGTGAGGCCAAATCCCCTATGATTCATTATTTGGTTTTTGACACAAGCAGCTTGATATTTTAAAAAGTAAGAAATTAAAGCAGGTAGCTAAGGTTGAATGGCATCCCCAGGAGTCGCACAGAAAAGCAGTTTGAGAATAAAGTTTAAATACTGTGACCTTGAGTTTTCATTTTCATTTGACTACTGGGCCTTAACATATCAACTCAGAGTTATGCATAAAATCGTTATGCTTCAGCATCCTTTCTGACCTGTTCTTAAAGCAGCACGATGACTTGTAAAAAAAACTCTACCAAAAACCATTTTGAACTAACTATATGTTCCCTGTCAGTTTTATTAATTGACTGAGCAGGAAAAAAAATGTACTGAGTGAACAACAAGCTGAAAAACTATATAACAACGTTGCAGAATTGAATGTCTCAATTTGACTATTAGCTCTATCCCCTTGAGAAAATTAGTGCTTTCATTTGATGAGAAATATGGAAAGGAAATGCAGAAGTGCATTTTAACTCTTTAGAGAAGCTTTGAAATATTAAAGATAGGAAGTTTAAAAAAAACTCGTTAGGAATTCAACTTTCAAAATGGAAACTGGAAGGAAAAAGGAGAGATTTTCAAAGTCATTCAGTGGAGAAAGGTTACATTTTGAAGTAAAAATCAACACAATGCCATTCCAGTAAGAAGTAACTGATAAATAGAAGATTTGAGATTTGTTAAGCCCAATCTGGAATTCTAGTAAACCTTACAGAATTCTGTAGAGGGAGATTTTCTACACTTTACAGCCCGTATTTTCAATTCTGAATTTCTAATCTGTTCAAAATTGCAGAACAAACTAGTTCTGCTGCCTTTTCTTTGATCCACTGTTATCACTTATATAGTAAGCTCTATTCCACTGAATCACATGTGTATTAATGTCATCATAACTGAATATCTCAGTATATAAAATAATACTCAGAAAAACAAAATAGCTGTGAAACTGGGCTCTTCTGAGTTCCCCATAATTAGTTCATAATCAGACCAAATTATTATTTGTTTTACTCATGTGAAGATGTAGAGAAATATGCGTGTAAATTTTAAGTTTCTCCAAATCTTTCTACATATACTTGCATATTTGAGTTTAGACACAACAAATTCATTAAAGATTAATCTTTTGGGGGAAAATATACCACCCAGGTTTATTTACACTAACGCAGAATTTGCATTCTAGCTCTCCATTAGGTTTATGATTAAGAGAAAGCATGGAATTTGAAGTTTGGTTTCAAATAATTGACCTCTCTGTGCCACAGGGGATTGTGCACCAGTGCAGACAACCTGCTGTGGTTGTGGAAACCATAAGATGCTACCAAAGTGAGATCACTCTGCTCACAGGGCTTCTTCTGAATTAGGTCAGTGTGACTAGAACCAAGGCTTGAGTGTTAGATACAAGGAGAATTGGAAGAACAGGCTCCAAAGAGCATTTTTCAGTTCTATTAGCGGAAACGTGTGATGTGTTCTCATTCAGACTGTGGGTGCAAAACCGAGAGTGCCAAGAAAAAAAATCTATACAGTTCAATGAATGGCTCCGAGATTTATCTGATATTCTCAGAGCAGAGACACTAAGAACCTAAATTGTCTAATTTTTAGTTAGGTCAGTTAAATGTTACTTAAGAGGTCTCTAAGAAATTTGGAGAGATGTATTAGGTATAAAATGCTCTTAAATCTAAATAGTTTTATATAGAATATGTAAATATTATATAAAAATTGTATATAAAATTTATTGTCTATAAATGCATATAGAAATATATACATGTGAATATGTATTCTATTAGATTTTCCTAGCCTGTGAAATGCTTATTTCAGGGAGTTGTAAAAAAATTTATATCTTTATGCACTTCACCTATGTTGTGGTTCTTTAGTTCCTGTTTTTTAAAACCGGTGTAAACACAATGTTTCTACTAGTCATGTATTGATGCTTACCTTGAGTGCTGTGTCCTACTCCCAAATAACTTCCAGTTCCTTTCCTGTAAGTCAAGTTTGTATCCTACCCATTTAAACTAACAAAAAGTACAGAACTGAGAGAAATATGTTTGGGGTCAAAGCCTGGTATGCTTGCCCAACACAGTATAACTTACCTTATGAGGTGAACTTTGCAATGCAAATATACCTTGGTTTGATTCATCCATTTTCTTTCTATGTATACATCTTATACCCCTAATAGATCGGAATCACCTAAACAAACTTACATTTAACTTCTACCTATAAACAAACTTACGTTTAACTTCTACCTAAGTCACTTCACTACAAGGACTCAATCAACTGGGCAGAGAAGACAAACACACACAGGAAACAGAATGATGAAGTGCAAAAGTGTATAGGGCTCTGCAGAGTAACACCCAAAGCATACTTCACTGTATGCCGAAATTATTGGCCTCAAACAATATGCTCTTTGTCAGGAAAATTCACTTCTGCATTTTGCCTAAAGTGATTTGCTCCCTTCAGTTTTGTTCTTATTTACCAGAAATATCTGCAATAAGCAGAAGGGAAGCAAAGGTCTCCTCAATGACTATAACTACAAATAGAGTAGCAGCAATAACTTTCTCTCAGTGTGAAACAGAATTTTAAGATAATAGGGCCAGAAGGGACTTTCAGAGGTCATCCAGTCCATCCATCTGCCTCTAGGCTGGTCTGAACTCAAACTTGCCTAGACAGATTGCTATCTACCCAATTTGGAAGGCCTCCAGGGAGAGAAATTCTAACAACCATTTTTAGTAACACAGTCAATGCTTAGCAGTTTGCACTCTGAGCAAATGCTTGCATATTGCGTTGTAAAATTCCCCACACCCTCTCTTTTTAGCCTTTTCTCTCCAATAGATTCCACATTCCTGTGGCTTGATCATGTTTTTCTTGTGCTTCTCTAAATAGCCTTAAATTTTCAAAATCTCTAAAGTTATAAACCACCTGCCCCCAAAAACCAAGATACAGTTTAAGTGTCTATTATCCACTCTAATTGAATGGTGTAGCTCCCAACTCCTATGATTCTCTTTACATATTCCATTCTCTTTACATATTTTTTATATCTTAGTGTTGCCTTGCTCACTCACGTTGCATCAGTTAAGAATTGAATTTGGCTGTTAAAAACAGATCTTAAAAAGACTGGTAGAAAAAGATGGTAATTCATTTTTCTCTCTTGTAAGAAATGTCCAGGGATAAGTTGATGTGTTCATAGTGTGATCTGTGTCCCAGACTCCTATATTTCCCTTCTGCTGTCCTTGTCATTTGCCTTCCATCCTCAAGGTAGGCCAGTGGTCATAGATGGTCACTGCAGCTCCAAATGTAACACCCATATTCTGAAACCACTAGGTGGTGTTTCAGGGGGCTCCGGTTCTTTATGTCTCGGTGCAGAAAGAATTCAGTGGGAGGCAAAGTGATAGGTAAGAAGTGATTTATTAGAATAGGACGCTTGTGAGACTTATAAGTGAGTAGGCGAGAGGATGCCGAGCCATGAGAACTTAGTGGGCTACAGTTTTATAATAAAAAAAAAAAGTGGGGAGAGGAAAAAGACCACTTTCTTCCTCATTCTTGAATAGCCACCATGCTTCCATCATCAGTTCCTCCTCCAGGTTGGGTTGAAGAGTTTTCTTGTACCTGCATGGTCAAGCCAGGACTGTCATGGCACTATGGAAAAATTATTTCAGGTCTCAGTACAGTGAGGGTCTTTCACTTTGACATGTCACCTTTCCACAAATTACTGTTTTTTCTGTGTGCAGAGAGCATATCATAGGGGTCATTAATTTACTGAGCTCACTGGTCAGGATGCAGGTCTCATGCCACCATTGTTTTATTGTTTGGGGGCATGTCTTATGCTTCTGCTGCATGAGTTTTGTTGCTAAGCAAGCCTGCTTAGTTTTGTTTTGTTTTTGTGTTTTTTAGGTTTTTTTTTATTTGGCCGTGCCAGGTCTTATTTGCGGCAGGCAGGATCTTTTAGTTGCAGCATGTGGGATCTTTAGTTGTGGCATGCAAACTCTTAGTTGCAGGACATGGGACCTAGTTCCGCGACCAGGGATCGAACCCAGGCCCCCTGCATTGGGAGTGCAGAGTCTTAGACACTGGACCACCAGGGAAGTCCCCTTGCTTGGTTTTGTGGTTAAGCAAACCTGCTTTCTTGAGTGATCATTAACTTACAGGGGTCTCCCATACTTTTTTCTTTACTTACAATTCTCTAGTGGGATTAACTATTTAATTACCTACTTTGTCCCTTTACTCTGTCCCTATCAAGTCTAGGAGAAGAAAGAAGAATAAAACATCTCTACCAAGCAAATCAACCTTCTTAAGGAAGTTTCCAGAAGCTTAACCCCCAAATTTCTATCTCCATTCCATTGGCCATAATTTTAACACACAACCACCCTCAATAGCACGAAAGACTGGGAGATGTAGTTTTTCCATTGCACAAACACTGGTTCAATAGAATCAGACTTGGAAGAAGGGGATAATGGGTATTTGGTAGCAACTAAAAGTTTTTGCTATACGTGTTTTAATAGAGCAATCAGAAAATTGATTGGTCGCTCACCAGGTAAGTGTTGCAGACATCGACTAAAAAATTATTCATAACCTAGAAGTTGAGAGTTATGTTTTATTCAGTGGGAATTTTTAGGACTTCAAGCCCAGGAGACAGCATCTCAAGTAACCCTGAGAGAACAGCACGGTGGAGGCGAGGCCTCGGACCCAGGATATATAGGAGTTTTGCGACAAAGGGAAGGTAGTAGGAACAAAACATTACTGTTAATTAAAGAAAAGTAGAAATCTCAAGGAATTTAGCACTTTTCTATGTATGGGAAGATGCAAGAGTCTGGGCTCACTGAAATCATTCCTTTGATATGCACCTCAGCTCTCCAGGGCCAGTATCCCGTGTTTTCACATCCTGAGTTTCCTCAGGGCTTATTGTGGGGAGCGGCTACAGTCTGATGGCTACTAGATGGCAGATAATCTTTTCCTTTCTGAGTTCCCTCAGGGCTCACCAGCTCACCATTGGCAGTGGATGCAATCCCTAATGACTGTGACATCCTTTGTTTGCTAATATGGCAGGCAGTATTCCATTTATCACAGTTGTATTGTGTTTGGTAAACCTACAGGAAGATTCTAAAGGACAGAGAGAGCTAGACATCAGCTAGACCAGTGGCTTTGAAAACCAGTAAAATGAGATGTTTGGACATATTACTAAACCTTTTTTCGTGTATAATGTTGTATAAATTAATACGAAGATTCATTATACCTGGGAACTCTAAGAGAAGGGTCAGGATGTGCTATAGCAAAGGGTTCCCAAATACCTGGAATAGAGGATGGTTCCCGAGGAGCCAGTAAGGGCTGGCTTCTGTCTGAGAAAAACCCCAGAGAAATGTGGTTTACAGGAGAAAGATACTCTCCCTCCCGCCGTCCCATTCTCTCCCTTAATTTTTTCCCCTTTCTTCCCCATTTTCTTCTCTCTTCCTTTACTGCTATCCCACATCTTAAACTCTTTCAGCCTTTATATTTTTATTTCTTTAAATTTAGGCTTAAACTTGAGATTTGTTAAAAGCTATCTGAATTTCAAAATCTTTGCTATTATTTCATATCTCTGGTCAGTGAACCCTATTTCATCACTTATTTTTGCTATGTAGTTTGTCCTCGTGTATACATTTTTGTTTTATTTAATGTTTTGAGAATGCCAAATGATGTTAAATTGCTTTGTTATCTCATTCTCTCTTTGATGGTAAATATCCAATTATTTTGTTTTGTTTTGCTTTCCAAAGACTACCAATAGTCTCCAGTGAACCAAATACACCCCAACTATATTATTGCTTTTGACTTTTATTTTGAAGGGTCTAATTACTTTCTCTTTGAATTCCACATCCCATCAGGTGGTTACTTCTACCATTTTTTATATCCCCAAATAAAACCTTATCTGTGAGATCCCAATTAAGAAAGCAATTTTTACTACATGGTTCTAGAGAGTAAGTAGACATTATATAGGCACTGGAACAGATCTTAATAACAACTCAGTCAAAACAACATATTGGATAGTTTTATATTATTTATATATAAAGGGGGGGAAGGGAGGGAGGTTATATATATAGTATAGTATCACTTGAGACCCATTACAATTAGTTCTAAAATTAAAATCCTGATGTCTAAGTAAGTGAAGAACAAGATGAAGAATTCTATGTGTTGAGAAAAGTCAGAGAAAAATGTTAGTGATTGTATCAATTCTCTATGAACATAACTCACCCATTCTTCTCATTTTTAACAGTGGGTAAATCCACACCAGTATGGTGGTGTGCTTCTCTTTTGAATGGGCAGGTGTGGGGCTGGAGAACTCTTTGGGATGAAACTAAAGGTATCTTTCACCTCACCAGTCTGGGTTAGGAGGATCTGTGTGGGTTAACCAGCCAGGACAATGTGGCTTTTCTCGTATTAACAGTTTCTGTCTTTTAGGACGCTGGAATTGAGACAAATGTTACTGAATTGCACTCAGCGATATCTTCCAAACTGGAACTACTGTATTTCTTGTTTATACAATGCACTGAATTTCACAGCCCGAAAAATCAGGAAAAAAATTGGGAGATTGGGATTGACATATACACACTACTATATATAAAATAGATAACTAAAAAGAACCTACTGTGTAGCACAGGGGAACTCTACTCAGTACTCTGTAATGACCTATATGGGAAAAGAATCTAAAAAGAGTGGATATATGTATACATATAACTGATCCATTTTGCTGTATAGTGGAAACTAACACAATATTGTAACTCAAATATACTCCAATAAAAATTAATTTAAAAATTCAGGGAAAAAAACTTGTGTACATATAAAAACATAGATTGGATTTTTAAATTATTGATATATCTTGTCTTCCTTGCTCAAATAGAAATAATTAAATAATTACTATGGAAAAAATAGCACTCATTTTTTAAAAAATATCTAGATACAGAGACATTATTACTTTCAGATTATTTTTGTTTGTTTCTGGGCTAAACTATCTTCGTTGATAATTTTTTTTCTCTTTGATTGTTGGGTTTCTCCCCCAAAGTTTATTTAGTTCACGAATGTATATTTTCCTTTTCCTTCAATACCATTTTCATTTTTATCTGTCTTTTTTAATTTTGGACATGGAATAGTTTCTGTTTCAAAATTATAATTAGTTTAAAAGTACTTCTGTAGAGATCTAATCTAGTAATACAGAGCAGACTAGGTGCCATTAATTTGATCACAATTGATAGACTAGAAAAGGAGCTACAAATGATATAATGTATATATGTATGGTTAGAAGATAAAAGACCAAATATCATATGTCTGAGAGGAGGCTTTGTAGGGGAACATTGATTTGTACAAATTTATTGAAAGAGATTTGAAACCTGATAAACCTGGAGACCGTGAAGTTGCAGTAAGGTGAACAGCTAAAGGGCAGGAAAATGGCATAAAATGCAAGATATACTTTTGAGGTGTGTGTGCAGGAGGTTAATCTGGACTAGGTGAAGAAAGTAATAGTCTGATAGAGTATAATTTTTAAGGTTGACTTAATATCAACTCTTTTGTATGATCACAAAGAATCATTTACTCCAATATCCCTCTGTTAACCTTTGCAGTTAGGTAATAAAAGCCGTGTCTTAAGTGAAAAGGAACTAAGTTAGGTGTGAGAAGGGTAGGATCATGTCTTTCAAAAGAGGGGTTGGGGTCAAAGAAATATGTATGACAATACTATATGAAAGTACTTATTTTATACGAAAGCATGCTCATAAACTGTTTCATGGGTCAGTTATTTAAGGTAGCTTTCTTGGCCTTTAGCATTTCAGAGACATTTTATTCAGAGTCGTGCATTTATGCTAGTTTCATGCTCTTTTTCATAGAATCAGTCTTCAGAAATATGGTTTCTTTGTTTATTCTTTCATCTACTTATTGGATAAATATTTGCTAAAAATCCAATATAGGCCAGTCATTATGCTAAGCTCTGGGGATATTCAGAGGGTTCATGTCCTAAAGGGGTTCCCATCATTGTGTGTGAATACAACTGATTAGCAAATATTTGTAAACTAATGTAGTTAGCGAAGGGATAGAAATACATCATTACCTTTAGAGAAGCTACAATTGCACCCGAAGCTCAAGTTCCCTAGAGGAATATTGTCATGGATCAATTACAAATATAACCAGCACTTAGGGAATCTGGTCAGAATAAAGTGATTTTTTACCTTGAATCACATCATTTTAAAAAAAACCTTTAGGTATGAAATGACTGAGAAATCCATTGAAAAGTATTTCAAGTTTTACTTTCTACACCTCTTTCATCTGCTATCATCCATAGTACCTTCAAATGCCTTAAACAAAAGTGAGGAATTATTGGCTGAGATACCTTAATTTTGGGTCTTTCCCAGTGGTCCTATTGACTTCAGAATTAAATTCTCACTACTTCAAGTTCAGGGAAAATGAAGCTGATTTTGCTAAAATTTTCAAGAGAAGTCCTGGGCCTGAATTTCTATAGTTCCTCCCCTGTGCCTTCCATATCACTCATTAGGAATTAAATCAAAGTGCCAGAAATCCACTGCTGTCTATCCCTCACCATTCTCTGTCTTTTTTTTTTTTTTAACATCTTTATTGGAGTATAATTGCTTTACAATGGTGTGTTAGTTTCTGCTTTATAACAAAGTGAATCAGTTATACATATACATATGTTCCCATATCTCTTGTCTGTCTTAAATCTACCAGTACTTAACTTAGTGTCTGTATTATGTCCTTCCTCTCATTCATGCTCATCACCACAGAACTGTAATCATGCCAAAGCCTCTTATTTTGTCTTCTTTTCTCAGTCTTCCACTGTGCCCTCTATAATTCACAGTCCACTCTCTGCAGAACTCCCTGCATACTCAACTTAATCTTTCACAGATCCCATCAGCTTCTTGGTAAAGAACACCTGGCCCTCCCTGATTACCCTGCAAACCTCGCAAATGAAAATTGATTTTCCCCAACAGTTCTCCTACCACTGGGCCTAAAGTTGGGATCAGTTTTCTTCATCCTCCTTATTGCAACATACAGACCATTCTTCCTTCCTCCCTAAAAATACTCAGCTTTATAGCTCATGCCATCAGATTATTTTATCCACTACTCTTCATTTCTGTTATCATCTACCGACACCCAGGTCATTCCCTCCTCTTTGTCATTGATTGTAGCTCTGTCTCGCCAATACTGCCTCTGTCTTAATTCTTGGCAAATTCAATAATATTTATAATAACTTAGCCTCTCAATTTCTCTACCCAACCTCAGGTATTCACACCAATTGCCATTCTCTAGACTCTAGATTTTGCCATTGGTAATCATTGCAAGCCCTCCATCATCTCAATTTTTTTTTCAGCCTTCTTTGACCACTACCACCTCTTTTCTAGTTTACCACCTCTAGTACCTCTTATTACCTCTATTATTTCAACCCCAGTAACCTACCAGGACATTATACCCATTTATACTCCCAACTTCCCCCAGATTTAGACATCCTTGATATGTTCACTTTCCTCTTTATTCTTCTTCAGTTCCATAGTCTATCATTTAATCACTTCACTACATAGTACCTCAACCCCCCTAGCCATCTACTTGCTCCGTCATAATCAACTGGCAAAGTCACAACCCTAATTAAATCCAACTCTTAAATCCTGTTTTGTTCCTTTACCTGTGCGACTGAACTTAGCTGGAAGAAAGCAAATAACCACGCTGCCTGGTTTCACTTTCAATTCATGACCATAAAAACCTCAATTTTGCCCTAATGTTATCAGCCAATCATACATTCCTAGTTAATTTACCGTCCTTGAAGTCTATTTCACATATTGTTATCTATTCTCAAACGAGCACATTTTTACTCAAGCTCACTCTCAGTTAATGATTTTACTTTTCATGGGGCTGAAAACACTGAGGCAATCCCAGAAAAATGTGTACTGACTCCCATCTCGAGATGTACCCACTTTCTGGCATCTGCACTTACACACTCTTCATTTTGACCTCCCACTTATAAGGTCACTTATAGTGACCTATCCGTAGTCTTACCTGAAGCTAATACTGGATCTCGTCTGTTCTGAACTAATCAAACACATTGCTCCAGCTCTCCCTTCTGTCTCCTACACCAGTCATTTCTCCCATTTACTGGTTGCTTTTCATAAACATACAATCATATCTTCCACCTTAAAATATATATGTATTTTCTTTTCTGACTCCACTTCCCCTGCTGTCTATTGGGCTATGTCTTCTCTTCTATTCATTGTCTCCATTTCTCCTACTTTCATTCTCTATTAAACATGGTACATTTAGGCTTTCACTTCTAACCCTCCAATGAAACTGCTCTCATCAAGGTCACCAACAGCCTCTGTAATAGTATACCCATTGGTCAACTTAAACGTTGTCCTCTTAATTTCTGTATTAGTATTTTCTGACAGAGCTGATCACTTCCTCCTCCTTATTACACATTCTTCACTTGTCTTTTAGGATACCATCACACTCTGTTGGTATTCTTAGCTCACTGCTTGCTCCTTTTCCATCTCATTTACTCTTCCTCTATTTCTCGTTAAGCAACCTCAATCCTTGGCCTTCTTCTCTTCTCTACTTAATTACACTCATGGTGATCTCATTTAGTCTCATGGCTTTAATGTCATCTGTGTGCCAATGACTCCCAATTTTTTCTAGTCCAGACTACTCTCTAACTGCAGATATGTACACCTAACTGCTTTCTCAATATCTCCACCTGGATGTCTAATAGATATTTCAAACTCACATGCCCAAGATCTTCTCCAATCTTCAGAACTGTTATACCTATAGCTTTTTCCTTCTCGGTTGGTGACAAGTCTTAGTTTCTCACACCAAAAATATTGGCTAGATTTCTGACTTCCTTTTTAATCCCCCATAATGGGTCCTTCAGGATATATTATTAGCTATAATTTTTTAAATATATCCAAAATTCTATCACTTTTCACTAGCTCTACTGCTTCTATATGCAATTATCTCATACCTGGATGACTGCAATAGTCACATAACTGGTCTCCCGTATTTCAGCATTGGCATATCATACTGTATTCTTATCGAATTCACTAGATGACCTTTTAAAACTTTGTGTTGGATAATATCAGTACATATCACTGTCTTACTATAAACCTAATCCATGGGTTTTTTTCCATTATATTTAAAATAAAGTCTAAAGCCCCTCAGTGACATATGAAATCCTATGTAATCTGGTCCCCTTTTATTTGTCTGGCCTCATCTCTAGTTACTGCTCCCACCTCACAATTGCTTATTTCTTCAGGTATATTGGCCTTCTTACTATTTCTAAAATATATCAGAGATACTTCTTTCTTTGATCCTTTGCATGTGTTGTTCGATAAAAGAGAGGGGGAAAGGTTTTATTATTATTATTTGATTCTTTTAGAATGCTTGTAATCAGAAAGAGCTCAAGACTCTAATGGGTGGTTGCAATAGTGGAAAATTGATTACCTTGGACAATAATTAGATTGGCAATTTTTTAAAAGAAGAAAATAGCCCTCTGCAGAGAATGCAATCTGATGTCAATTACTTACAAGAGGAACATGAAGAAAACACCATGCAAAGTTATAGTAACTAGTTTAGATTTAAGAGGAATTAGGTCTCTGCGTGTTCAAATGCATTTATCTTAGTGTTTTATCCTGCTTTACAATTCTGAGATGAATATGGGACACAAAAGCATTTTGGAGTTTTAGTTTTGTAATTGCACAAACTCTCTTCATCTCCCTTGTCTTCTATCCATCTACAGAATCCTATTTTCCTGACACCACAGAAGAGAATGAAAGTGAAGGCGATTGCCCTTGCCCTTGCTTCCTCATCAGATTCAAAAGAAATTGCAGTCACCTTCAGGGTTAGGGTAAGGAACACCTGCCTGCACCAACATTTCAACTCAAGACATTTATTAACTATCATGAACTGAGTCATAGCAGGATCCATGAGGAGGTATAGCTATACCATACATAAGCCTTGGACTCAGAGCTTCCAGTGTATTTAGGAGATGGGCCAAGATATCCCTTTACAAGCTCATTTGCAATCAATCACTGTGTGTGTGTGTCTCTATGTGTGAGATATTTTTTTCTTTTCTTTTTTTACTATTTCTTCATGTTATGCCTTTGTAGCCAGTGTTAAAGACACTTGTGTAAACTGTTCAGTGTGCACTACTTAGCTGAAGAAATTGATTAGGGGTGGTTCCCTGGGAGCTTTTTCAGCTAGATACATGTTGAGCATATGGTCCTGTCCAGCTCTGTGAGTCAAGCTTTAGCTAAGCTTTATTAACCAGTAACTGGCGTTCTGAATCAGGGTGCTGCTGGACTGCCATTTTGCTTATCAGGACCATGGACAGCAGTTGTATACTGGCAATTTTACCACAGCCCTTAGGCAATTTCCTCTCTACAGATTACTATACAAAAAAAGTAGAAATAAATCATCTCTGTTTGAAAAGTTCAACCATTTATATTTACTTATACATGAATCCACACATGACACTAAAGATGGAGTATGAGGAGGAACATTGCAAAACAGAACCAGTTTACTAAAAGGATGGTTTTCTGTGTTCAAGAAAAAGTTGTTATTTTTAATAAGTGATTAGCTTAATGTGTCTGAATGCTAAGACAACTGGTCTGTAAGTAAGTGTGTTGTGGAAGAATTATTGGCTAAAAATTGATTTTCATTAGGGTGTAGTTTTTAACAAGTGAGTTAGAGAAATAAAATACAGTTAGATTTTTCTCCTCTTATGGTTGAGGAAAATAGCACTGAGTTAACCTTTATTTTTCTTTTTTTTAACATTTGTTTTGGATAGATACTATATACACTAACTGCAGCAGGACTATTGCTATGTCTTGTTTTTTTTTTACCAGGTTAGATTAGGCGTTCCTTCTCCGGCTCTGGAATGAATGATACTATAATAAATGTTTTGCCAAAACACAGACAATGAATTGGAAAAAGCAGTAGCTTTTCAAGGGCTCATTGACCTTGGTTTTTAATGGTTTGTCACTACCCAAGTGATCATGGCCCAAACAATACTAAGCCCTTTTCCTCAGCTTTTTCCATGGTCTATTCTAAAAACTCTGGTGTTTGTTCAAGAGGAAGAGAAGTAGAAAAATTTCAAACCACCAAGTGTCTTGGGTGTTCATATTTATTCTCAGTTTTTTTTTGTGTGATACGCCGGCCTCTCACTGTTGTGGCCTCTCCCGTTGTGGGATGTGCAGGCTCAGTGGCCATGGCTCACGGGCCCAGCCTCTCCGCGACATGTGGGATCTTCCCGGACCGGGGCACAAACCTGCATCCCCCGCATCGGCAGGTGGACTCCCAACCACTATGTCATCAGGGAAGCCCCTCAATTATTTTTATAGAAGACTGGGTTAAAGATAGGAATACGGGACCTACTATTGAGTTATGCCTTTAATATAAGACCTTTACCCTCCAGGAAATGCTCCTCTGTCATTTTTTTCATAGCCAGTTTCTTGGAGGGAGAAAAAAAAGCTTAGACACAGGACCTTTATTTTTATTTTCAACGGATGCTTATCTCTTTAATCTAAAGCATTTGAATTTCTGATCTCTCCCTCTATTACACCATACTTTCTCCTTAATTGCCTTGTGCCCTATGGCCATCTGCAAATTCTGCTTCACCAACTTTCTCACTCTTTACTGCAGCAGCTCCTGAGCTGTCATTCTTACCTGGGCTTCCATCTTCTGCCTTGCTCTCCTTATTTTACTGTCCTTTTGAGTCATCCTATTTATTCACTTTAGCTGCCACCTGCTTACCCATAACTCCTACCTCTACTTTTCCTTCTCTCCAGGCATATATTTCTGGCTATTTCCTACACACTTTGTATGTATGCCAGCCACACGGGTATATGAAGCTCATGTCCAAATCACAGCTTGTCATTTTTTTTTTTTTTACTCTAACCTGCTATTCCTTCTGCCTATCTTATGAAACTTTGTCATGATCCATAGAGTGATCCAGACCAAGCTTCTGAAACAATACTAGAATATTCCTTTTCCCTCACCTTACCCAAAACACTCACCAAGTTCAAATTATTCTCACTCTTAGCTAACTCCAGAATCCACCAAATTCTGCCCATCTAAACTGATTCTAAGTTCTTCTCATAATAACACTTCAAGAATTTAAGGTAATGACCTGACACTTTGTTTCTGGCCACCTTTACTAACCTATTCCAATCCATACTCTATTTAGTCAGCAAAACTATATTATTATCTTTATAAAGTACAGATTGAATATTCAGTCCCTTGCTAGTAGATGAATCATAAAGTCCTTAGCAAAGCAGATATATGGTCCCTGTGTATTTCTTCAGCCTCATCTTCTAGTCTTGCTTCTTTTGCACCCTGGATTTCAGATAAACCCAAACTTCCTGGATCCGTTACAATTAATCAATGGCTTTTGGTTTTATATATCTTGTTCTCACTCCTTGAAACATCTTTACTATGAGATCTTGTTCCTGTTCACCAGAAAACATTCATCTTTGGAAACTCAGTCCAGGAATCTTATCTCTAGGAAGATTTTCTGCAACTGAATTGCCCTTGTACATCTGCCTACCCCTGCCTTAAGGTAGCATTACATTTACTCATTCATTACTTGATTCATTCAACAAGAAATTTACTGAGCATCTGTAATGTGTTTGGCCATGTGCTGGGTATTGGAGATTCAAAAATAAAATGATGACTCTAATCTCAGATGTTTGCAGGCAAGGAGAAAACAGACCTGTAAACAACCACAAAGTGATATCAACAATTTTGCAAAGTTGCATTTGAAATAGTGTGATGTGAGACAAAGATCATAGGTATCTCAATCAGGATCTGTACAGAATGATAGAAATCACTCTGTATTTAAACAGAGGGAATTTAAGGCAGGACATTTTTACATAGTTGTTAGAAGAATTTAAAAGTTAACAGTAGATAGTGAGGTAACCTAGAGAACAGGAAGTCAGTATCATCTCCAGGCTGGAGGGGCAAGGGATAATACTGTAGTACTGATCCCAGTTTGTCCCAGGACAACTAGAGTCATGGAAGAGATGGAGCTGGTGGCAGAGATATGGAATAAGATAGAAAGGGGGAGAGACAAACTCCCATTTCTTCTTCCTTCTAGTCACTGCTTCCCACTGGTGAACCCAGAAGCTGTTAGGTACAAGTTGGAATCTTGGAAACGCAACATTGAGCCTTGATTTTCTCATTTATTGTATGGGATAGTAAGGCCTACTTTGATGAGCTAGTGTGATAATTAGGGATAATGTCAAATAGCTTGGTAGTGCACTGGGAAAACAGTATTCTCTGAATCAAAGATAACATATCTATCAATTTGCATATATTCAAATTTAAGTGGCAACAGTTTCAAAACAAAGTATTTACTGGTCTTCCTCATTGTCTGCACTTCTCACACTTAGTAGATTGTCTAGAAGATAATTCTTATCTATAATTATTATTAGTTTTTGTGTTCATATATTCAAAACCTTTATGGTTGCATGTACTGAGTTAGATGCTAAGGACACGCAGTGCATTCTTGCTCCATAACACAGTGGATCTGTTTAGATTTCATGATGAGCGACACCTTGTCCCCACCCCTGTCTCCACCCTGAAGTTTTTAGTAGTTTCTCACAGTCTGCATTCATAAAACAAAAGAAAAATGAATGTAACCCTGAATTAAAATCTTCTGCAGTGTCTGCTGTTCCTGTACAGGCTGAAGTTTTTCTGGCTGGGACACTTCAGGGCTGAACTCTGAGAAAATGCTGACTGCTGAACAAGCAGCAAAGAGAAGAATTCTGTGCCTACTGGGCATGATGTTCTCCATCCATTAAAGCAAGAGAAGAAAAAACTAGGAATCAGCTCTTAGGAAGATATGTAAATTGAATTTTTCTCTCTCTCTCTCTCTCTTTTTTTTTTTTAAATAGATAGAAATCAGATACCTTCTATAATTGATTAAATGGAGCGGTGTTTTAAAAGGTTTTTGACCAGACATAGGTTTACATCACATATGGGCATTTTCTCCCATAAAATAAGAAACAGTTTAAGTTCATATTCACAAAAGTTCCTGGCAGTTGCAATTCTGCAATATAAGGTTGAGTGATCATTTGTGACTAGTTATTTTCTGTCACATTTTGAATGCAAATCTGCTGCTGAAGCTTAAAAGGAAGATGTGTTTGAAAAGCTTTGGCCAATATTATTGGTTAATTTATATATAAAAGAAGTGATACAAGAGGATTTCCATAGCCCTCTTGGTCTGGGACAATAGCTCTTTGTAGAGGTGAGGAGAAAAATCTTCTGTCAAGTAAAATTGATCAATCTTCATCTATTTCCCAGAATACCACTCCTCTCTCTTCTAAGATGTTTACAAGGTAAAGAGATTTGTATTTAAACCTAGACTGGAAAAAAGTTGTAACCAACCGACACTCACTGAAGAAAAGTTATAATGGCTGTATTTTAAATGGAAAAGAAAAGACCTCAAATAGCTGTCCTAAGACGCAAGAGGAGTGGTGAGCAAAGATATAAATAAATATATAGGTAAATCTAAAGCAATATTGTACTGAATATTAATAAAGTTTCATTTAATTCAGAATTAAAATAGTAAATGCCAATGCAAGTCATGGTGGAGGGGTGATTGGAGATAGTTTTCTTTGGTTGGTCTGTAAAAACCATTTAAGTGGTCTCACAGTAGTGGTCCCCGCAGGGCAGTGGGCCTAGGGAGGCACCAATTTTAATGAGAGGTTGGAAGTTCCTGCCAGCACAATCCTTGTTTTGCTCTTACCCAAGAAGCATCTCTTTTATTTGCTCGTGAGAGAAACTTTGTGAAATCTTCACTCTTGAATATCAAATCAGAAAATTTGTGGCTAAAAGACAGAACATTTTTGGCAGCAGAGTCTGGGGAGGTCTAACCTATAGGGCTGGCGAAAAAAGTTCGTTCGGGTTTTTTCATACCATCTTATGGAAAAATAAGTTCCGAATTAACTGTTTGGCCAACCCAGTATAATAAATAGGTCATTCTCAATTTTGGTTTATAAAATTATATTTTGATTTATAAACAGCCTGTGTACTTTAAATCCTGAAGTTTCTTTTTTTCCTACGAGACAAAACTTAAATGCCAAATTTCCATTTTTAATTTTTTTTAAATAAGCATTTCAACCACGTACTTGGGAGCAAAATTATGAGAAAATTCAATGAATAGTATAGTACATGATTCTTATACTTCAAAGCACTTACCTTAAACAGTTGATGAGAAGATATACACTAGAAAGGTCAAATACTAATAGGACTTTTAATATATACATTTCAAAATAATTGCAGAAGGAATTTCATAAGATGATATAATATTATTCATCAAATTTGTTTACTTATTTATTTATTTATCACCTAGCACAGAACCTGGTCACAGTACCTCAGTAAGCATTTGTTGCATGATCTGTACAAAAACAGTTCGGATGAAGGTACAATGGAAATTGGAGGACTATAGAAGACTAACAGAAAAGTGATTTCAGTTGAGAAGTGGGACTGAAATTTGTTTTTGAATAAATGGAGGGAAGGAAAGAGGGATGTTCTAGATTGATGGAATAGTGTGATTAAAACCAGAGAAACAAGAAAGCAAATCAAAATCCGTATTCTTTTTACTGCATCCCTCAGACTCAGGATAATATGGTATTGTGAAGGACATAATGAAACAGACTTTATGTGATATAATAAGTTCATTCAGTTGTAGCATCTAGAGAATAAGAGTGGTTACATCCAGGATGTACAAGAAATTAGGATAGGAAAAGTAGGTTACATCCTGAGAAAGAAATGACTTCCTTGGAGAACTAGCAAGTGTTCATTGGTATGGTACCAAAGGATGAAACTTGGCTTGTCAGCCCGAAATAACTAAGGAATAGCTACCGGGAAGCAAGTAGATTCTAGAGTGGTGACAAATAAAACAGATAACATTGCAGATACCTGGAAAACTTCTTACTGGGAAGGATTTCAGGTGTGTTGGCCTCATTCCAAGATCTCATGCTTGCCATGTGGTAGACACTATGTTTGTTTTTTATTTTTGAGAAAAGTCATGCTAATGAAGATGCATCTCGTACTTGCACTGTATTTTATAAATGGTGTAGAACTAAGCATTGAGGCACTTGATCAAGTTGGTGGAATAATGAATTTGTGCATTTATAAACTAATCGATAGCAAATGTATTCTGTTCCATCTCCAAGAAATACAAGAATTTCTGTAAAAAATGCCTGCCTTCAGGCATTACGAATATTCCAAGTTAGACCCAGTTACACCAGTACCACATTATTTGTACCAAAACTTGAAGGTTGCTGCTTCCTGGGCTTGTGTTAGAATTATAGGCATTTTTCTTAGTATAATTGCCAGTTTGGAGAACTATCCAGTGGTGCTCTACAACTCTTACCCTTTCTTTTCAGCCTCCTTAACTCAAGTTGTTTGAAGAATGCTGTACAGTTATCTCATGTACTCCTAGTGAATTTTTTTTTTTTTTTTTTTACTTTGTACAGTGTTACATCTTGGTAATGAGTTACATGGTTATAGAAAAGTCTTTCTTTCTCGTGGATATTATTTAAAATAGCTACAAAAGACACATTTACTAAATATTTGTTGAAGGGATGAATTAAAGGTAAATTCTTCGATCTCACTTGATTAATTTACCCAAGAAAATCACTAAGGAAAATTCAGCTCATTGCCTTTCTTTGTGTTCCTTCCATCCCTGCAACAGTTCTACTTGAGATTGCTTTGAATTTTGGAATTTATTGAGTTGTGGTTTCAAAACGAATACTGGCAAAATACTCTAGGATAAAATTTTCCTGTGATAGAAGCTCCAGGATGGATAATTAAGTATATATTTTTTAATCAGGCATAGTATAAAAGTGTAGGAGATAATTGAAGATCTCAAGTACATGATTTTGTATAAAAGAAGACCTCTCTTTGTGACGACTCTTTTTTTTTTTAAATAGTTTACACTTCCTTCTATGAAGAAAATACAATAGCTGATTCACCCAACAGGTATAATTATACAGGTGAATCCACAAGGTCATTTTTTGTTGTTATTGTTTAATGAATTACCACAAACGCCTAGAGTCCTGACATGTAGTAGGCATTCAGCATCTATGTTCTGAATTAATTTGTATATTGGTATCTATATAAAAGCTTAGGTAGGTTATAATTATTAGTGTGGATTATTTTGGAATTTAAATAATCTATCTCTGCTCCAGGTAAAGATTATATTTTTCAATGTTGAGTCTCTAAAATGATGCTACTGGCTCACTAAGAGTATAAACTTAAATCACTGTATCTATACAAACTGCTTAAATTTAAAGTTTACAGATTGTATTCTGTTTAAGAAATGCACAGATGGGTTAATGTTTCATATATGCACACACTCAGGGCATGTTCTACAAGTGTAAGTTCCTTGCTGGAGAATATTTAGATTATTTTAGTTTAGAAATTCATTTGCATGGATTGCAGGGGCCAAGTAGACAGCTGTGTTAAAGCAATTTTAAACTGCTATCTATTAGTAGAAACATGTTTTGTTGGAATATGGAATAGTTTATAAACACTTCAGTACTTTTAACCTAGACCATTACCATCACTGCTTAAAGAATTCTGAGGGCTGAGTCCTTGGAGTTAATGAAAAATACTGTATAATACAAGAAAAATACCTATCTCAGCCATGAAAATTATCTTTTAAAAAGTAGACCCAGTTAAGGTTTCACACTCCCCTCCACTAAATCAGTTCAAAGTAAATGAAGATTTACTTATGTGGATCAATACTCTTAAAACTGTAAATTGATGTTATGGGTCTCTTAAAGTATTTTTATTCTTTGTTATATTTTGAAACATTAATATTTGATCATTTCATGTTCTCCCTAATTATATATATTTATTTTAAAATATAACCTTTTCATTTTTACAAGTAGGATTCTGATTCATTAGTGATGATTTAGGTGATGGTGAGATATATGTAAGAAACAGTTTTGAGTTTACTCTGCATCTAACTATGTACTTTAGATGGATTCATATTATAACCACAGAATTCTGTGTACCAGTACTACTATAATCTGCATACAAATGAGGAAACTGTGGATTAGCAAGGTTTATATCTTTCCTGAAATCAGAGATTTACAAAGCTGGCATACCCTGGGAACTGGGATTTCATTCTTAGCTCTACTCTAGAATCTTTGTTCAAACTCACTATTAACGTGGATATCAGAACTTAATAAGTGTGTGTTAGGCAAGAACTGATAAAAATGAAAAAAAAAACAGACAGAAAGTGTGCAGTGCACCCGTGGTTACGAATTTTCTCTCTGTGTTCTCTCTCTCTCCCCACCCCCCCCTGACCCACCCCTTTCCTCTCTTCTCTTTCTCCCTTTCTCCTTTTAATAATGAATGTGTTTGCACCCAGATATAGCTGTTTAAACCCACGGTTCTCAACTAGTTGATATTGCCACCCAGAGGATATTAAGCAATGTCTGGAGGTATTTTTGGTTATCATATCCTGGGAGATACAATTGGAGTCTAGTGAATGGAGGCCAGGGATACTGCTGAACATCCTATAGTATACAGGGCAACTGCAACAGCAAAAAAAAAAAATTATCTGGCCCCAAATATCAATAGTGCATGTGAGAAACACTGGTTTAAACTCAGAAAAGTATCATATCATCTTCGGAAAAAGAGTGTATATCTGTCCATGTCTTCATAGCAACTATTATTATTCTGTTTAACTTGAAAGAAAATACATGGTTTCAACCAAAATAATTTTATATGTGTGCTATTTCAGAATCAATGTAGGTCTATTAAGTTAAATGATTTCCCCTGTTAAAATTGTCTGTGCTTTGTATACCTTAGTCAAAATGATCACTGCTCTTCCTGCCCTCTTTAGCCAGTAAACTGGGAAAAAAAATATAGGGGAGGGCAAAGTAGAGTTAGGGAAAGATTGGAGGAGAACCAAATTCCAGCAGAATCAGAGGTACAAAAAGACGTAACACTTGAGGAAGCCCCTTGGAGTTTATCAAACACTGATTCCAAAGAAATGTTTCTCTTACAGTAAAATATTTAAATAAATTTGTATACTCCAGAGATTATTCACATTTGCATGCAGCTTTCCAAATGCCAATTTCAATAGTCATAACATTGTAATGGAAATTATATGCTGGAAAAGGTCATAAGTGTGCTGTGCAGTGGTGGGATTCATATGATAATCAAGCAAAAATACAGACTGTATCGAGTATACTCAGTTTAACACATTTCTATTTTGTTTTTGTTTTTTTTCTAATCTGAAAAACAAAAAAGGAACATCTTTCCAGGTAGTAGATTACTTGATTTAAAAAAAAAAAAAAAAAAAAAAAAGGTAGTGGCTGTTAAAATTAAGGAAAGACAGTTTCATATAGTTTTGTTAACTACCACATAAATGTTACCTGTGCTATGTCATTTAAAGCCACAAATCTTCATTAACAAAGGTTCTGCAGTAAGCATATTGCTCCAAAGTTTAGCAGCCTCATTTGGTAAATGGATAGCTTTCAAAATGCAGAGCACCTTAGAAAGCCTAAAAGTTTTTATGGAAATCGGAAGATTAAAATTTTTTTAAAAAGTATGGAAATTAAACATACAGAACTTTCAGAAACTAGTAGTATATTTTCCATTGTTCTTCACATGAATTTTTATGATTTATTCTACCTATTGTGCTATAAAACTAAATCTTATGGAAAAAGTAAGGTATGAAAAACCTTTATTTTCTCATAAACCATTTGACATATTTATGAAGTATGGACTTTTCTGCATATACTTTTATTTAAAGCATCATAGAGCATTGCACAATCAGCTTTTCATTCTTATTTTTGTAAACTATACAATTCATAAATAGGAAAGAGCATTTCCAGTCTTTTAATGAAAGTTATTATTAGAATCAATAACAGTAATAGAAGATTTTACAATGTCTTTCTCCAATGATTTTCAAAATTTGGGTAGCTTCCCATGTACTTGCAAAGGTAGGATAACTGCTCCTGGTTGATGTTTTAACAGCTCTTTTGACACTATCATTTTCAGTTATGCTAAGATAAAATTTGTGGGTTAAATGTATAGAAACTAATTGAAAACCTTGATTAACCAGAATTGGATGCTCTGACAAATTGATTTCTCTGGTTAACACAGTTACCTAAAATGTCTCTTTTGTTTCAAGTTGCATTGTTGAAAATATTTCTAGACTGTAATGTTCAATTTCCTTCGTTTCATAATTAGACTACACAGCTAAAAGCGACTCTCCATGTTGACTGATGGTCTTGAAGTGTCCCAGGATAATTATTCTATATATCAGTTCCCATTATAGAATATTGCAGACGTATAATGTGTAAAGGCTGGGAATGATAAGGCAATGGGCTACTTTTTTTTTTTTTTTTAAGAAATTTATTTATTTTTGGCTGCATTGGCTGCACACAGGCTTTTCTCTAGTTACGGCGAGCGTGGGCTACTCTTCATTACAATGCACAGGCTTCTCATTGCGGTGGCTTCTCTTGTTGCAGAACACAGACTCTAGGCGCGCGGCCTTCAGTAATTGTGGTGCGCGGACTCAGTCGTTGTGGTCCGCGGGCTCTAGAGCGCAGGCTCAGTTGTGGCGCACGGGCTTAGTTGCTCCGCAGCATGTGGGATCTTCCTGGACCAGGGCTTGAACCCATGTCCCCTGCGTTGGCAGGCGGATTCCTAGCCACTGCTCCACCAGGGCAGCCATGGACTACTTTTTAAAACAAAATTACTGAAGTGAGCTTTTTTTATACTCATTTGTCTCGCTTTTTTAAAGCAGGGATCTCCAACCCCCAGGCCACACACCGGTAATGGTCCGAGGCCTGTTAGTAACCAGGCCACACAGCAGGAGGTGAGCGGTGGAGGGCAAGCAAGGAAGCTTCATCCGCCGCTCCCAATCGCTCCCCATCGCTCCCATTACCACCTGAACCATCCCCCGACCCCCCCTTCGTGGAAAAATTGTCTTCCACAAAACCAGTCCCTAGTGCCAAAAAAGTTGGGGACCGCTGTTCTAAAGTATAAAGCAGAGAAATATTTTTAGTATGTTTGGACTCTGATTATTTGGTCTCCTGATGTTTGAGGTTTGAATGTGCTTCTAAGTTACCTGAGACTCTAGGGATCAGATGGAAAGCCAGTAATAGCAAACAGGTGTTTCTGTAACCCAGAGCTTCTCAGCCCTGCATGATTAACATTTTTGGCCAGATAGATTTTTGTTGTGTTAAACATAATGCTGTTAAACATTATGCAATGCATAATGCAGTATTTAAAAGTATCCCTGTAGGACCTCACTGTCCTCAGTCTTGACAACCAAAAATGCCTTCTGACATAGTCCCCTCTGAAAACCCCTGCTGTAACCTGTTAAAATTAAACCTACGTTTTCACAACATCAAGAGATGTATGGACATAGTACATTCTTTTAATGTCTCGCTCCTATTTGTTCCAGATTTGTGTTGAAAAAAATGGGAAAATACAATGATCTAGCTAATTCAGATGGAGATTTAGGTCAGGTATATAAAGTGTCTAAATGGGACAGATCAGAATGCAGGCAGAGAAAGCTATTGCACAGGATATCAGGGTTGCTGGCCCTCAGCTGGGTTGACTGTGTAGGCTGACGGTGCCTCACCTGAAGTGGCTGCAGGATGGGGCAGGGGCGAGGAGACATGAGGTGCTGCAGGATGATGGTCTTGTAGTGCCGATTCTCTCAGTAAGAAGGAATGATTTCTTTAAAGCCCCGGGAGCGGAAGGGCTGGCTAGGTGCAGATCCTGCCTTTCCCCCACTGTGATGGTGCTCAAGCCGCTGACCCACCTCTGCCCCATCTTAAAACATACCAGAGATGACGGTGCCACAGGGAGGGCTTTTGTGGACAAATAACAATATGCGACGGGATCTGTAATTTTTAACGTGCTCTGCAAACAAACGAGGGGTTATTGAAATATTTCTTGTGACTGTTACGTGTTGTGGACCAGAAAAGTGTGTGGCTAGCATGAGTTGAGTGTGGGGAAGTCCGGATCGACACTTTAGTCCCTTTTGTTTTCTGGGACTGTCCTCCAAGGTACTGAGGCTGAGTGTCTGAAATCCCATCCTGGACGACTGTAAATATTTCCTATTAACCTTCCTTTTATTCCTGTCACACAACAAGAAATATGATCCAGGCCTTTGATGTAGGGAAACTGAGGCGTGGAAAAGTTGGCCTTATTACCATGAATTAGGTTGAAAGTTATTACAGAATTTAGCTCTAGAATTTGAATAAGGGGATATAGAAGTTCAGACTAAATCGCTGGGCAGTTTAAAGGTGAAAGAAGCTGATTAATCAGTAATATAAGATCATATCCTGATGTTTTTCCTCCCATAGAGGAAATAGAGTTTAGAGTTTCTCCCATAGAGTTTCTTTGTGGTTGTCATAAAACCGTAGTCTTAGTTAATTCATTTGTTTAATAAAAAAAATTTACACAAAATGATTTTTAGACATCTTCTCTGGACACATTTTTAACTGAAACAAGAGAGTAAGGTTTGTTATTAAACTCCTTTTTTTACTCAGATTCCTTTTTTTAAGTCTTTCCTTACTATGCGGATATGTTTTGGTATTCAGTCCTACACATCAAAGTTTTGTTTGTTGGTTGTTTTTTTCTTCTTTTAATCATGCATTCCTTGATTTTTTACAGAAGACTGAACACAGAAAAAGAGCTTAATTAACCTGTAACTCCTTACACTGATTAACTCTACCTACTTTGGGATCTGAGTTTGAGCAATAAATTGTACACATTTCTGTTGACCTATTACACACTGGCGTTGATTTAAGACTAAGCCATGTAGTTAGGTGCATAATTAGAGAAAAAACATGATGTAGAGCAGTAGTTGTGGTTTATGTGCCGTTAAACTTAATTTTAGTATAAAATTATTCTTGTCTACCTCAAAAATAACCAGTTATTTTACCAGCAAATGGGTGTATTCTGGAATAGCAGAGAATTGCAATTTGGGACAGGCAAGCAGTGGTGAATCGTAGGCAATTCCTAAGAGACCAAGGGAGGGACAGTTTTTATTAGGCTTTAGGAGGAAATTGGGGAGGGTTGTTTTGAATGAAAGTTCACTGGAGAAGAACAAGAGCTTGGGGTTGCAGCAGTTTCTTACTGGCTGCAAGCAGTGGTTAGTGCATTATTACTGGGGCAGGGAGGATCCTCCTTTTCTTAAAATCAGGAAATGAAATTCCCATGTGAAAAATGTCCTCTCTTGTGCAAGAAGAAATGTAACATTCTTATCAACATGGAAACAAAGTTGAGACCAAGAGAATTT
The DNA here is from genome assembly GCF_005190385.1 of Monodon monoceros. Classification (NCBI taxonomy): domain Eukaryota; kingdom Metazoa; phylum Chordata; class Mammalia; order Artiodactyla; family Monodontidae; genus Monodon; species Monodon monoceros. Next base: position 88,177,855 of record NW_021703772.1, read on the forward strand.
TATAGAAAGAATTCTATACAAACAGACCTTGTTAAAATAATTCTTATCTTCCTTCTTACTGGTTATTCAGGCTACAGCGAGTGGTATGTACCCTAGAGCTCTTGCTTCAGGGCTTCCTGACTCCATTTTAAATTTAGTTTTACATTGTAAAATGGTTATTTTTTTAAAGTTATTAATTTGCTTTGATTATATTACAGTTGTTTTGTCTAGTTCTAAAGTGGAATCCTAAAGGACATCTGCCAGAGTTTTAAGAGAAAATTTTGTATTACTTCAGAAACAAGTGGGTTTAAAACTTTCTTCTTGTTACCTTTGATAAACACTGCAAGATAATTGAAGTACTAAAGCACATGTATTTTTGAAATTTAATACGTCTGCATGTAGTACTTCATAAATTATTTCATAGCCAAAAATAGGGAAGCTGATGTAAGAAGAAATCTACTTTCTTTCATTAATGCAAAACAATTAGACATCATGACATTAAAAAAATTAGATTATTTTGCTGTTTGTGCTGGTTTTTTAAGTTTGTAGAATTTTATACTAAATGGTTGAAATTCTACATTCCATCTTCTAAGTATTCTTAAAAAAAAACTGTTCATACTACTCAGTGTAAAAGATTGAAATGTTATTAGCAAAAATTCAGGAAGACCTTGTTAAATCCTGTCTTTCTTCCTAAAATATGGTCTCTCTAAGCAAAAATTCAGGAAGACCTTGTTAAATCCTGTCTTTCTTCCTAAAATACGGTCTCTCTAAAATATGAAATACATATCCAAACGTTCTTGACTAGGTCCTTTGCTTGTCTGTGCAGCTAAAAGCTTAGCTCCCTATCTTAATTGCTCCCCAAGACCAAATCTAGTTCTTGTTTCTCTTATTGCCTCTTCTTTTTCTCAGCTCAGTTTAAAGCCTTGGCTTTCATTTATGTGCAATCCTGACTTCTCATACTGATCTGCTTCTTCTGGTTCTCAGCCCAGAATAGATCTTGTCCCTTGTCTCTGAGATTTTTATGTTCTTGGTTGAATCCTGAATTCTTATTCTGTACTCTGTTGAACCTGTCTCCTACATAAGTCATGTCACCAGTTCTCCTTTTCGCTGATCTCCCATAACTTATAGCTGCCCCCTAGGAACACTCCCCCAGAAAGGCTAAAGGAAAGAGAAGACATGGAGGTTGTTCTAACAAGTGGCAGACATTTGTGTGGTTAGAAATTAATAAATGTGTATGTACTAATTCTGAGTCTGGAGGTCAATAGTTAGAATTATTCAGATATTCATTCATTCATTTATTCACTTAACACATACTGGGGGGGGTTACTGTGTTCTTCCAAACACAGGTGCACACAACACAGATACGCATAGGCATGCACTGACACACACCCCCCAAATACACTGTAGTAAAACAGATATACAGAAGATACTATGGAAACATAGGAGAAAGAGACTCCAGGGTTGACCTAAAGCATCAACTACCCTGATCTAATTAAACCCTCCATAGTGCTTATCATATACAGAGAAAGAGTTGCCTAGATCAAGATTAAAAATCTACATTTAAGTGTTACTTTAGAAATATCTACATGCTGTGGGAAATAGTTTAATTCAGATGCTTCACTTCTGAATGCTATACAATTAATGCACCCATGCCACCCAGAATCCCCATGGTGAGAAGAATTTTATGCATGATGTATAAAAATTGGAGAGTACTCTATAATATGCAAATAATTACTTGCATTTTAAATGCAAACTCATTAAGTACACTTAAAGTCTGAATAATCAGCTGTCCAGATCTTAGCTCCAGTAGTTTGCATATAAAAATTTATAACGGAATTTTTCAGGGTTTTGAATGTTCTTGGCATGGGGCATATTTTCCTTCCTCCTTCTGCTTGAATATTCTGTGACTATAACTGTAGCATAGTTTGAATTAAGATGCTGAGAAGACATTGCTAATTTTGTTTCTTGTGACAGTTCTCAACACCAGTATAGTTTGAAAAATACTGTAGCCCTGAGGTGTTTCCCTAGAATAAAATTTTTAAAAAATTAAGCTCATGTTATTGGTAACAATTTAAATTAAATCTTTATATTTAGAAATCTGTTGAAAGCAGGGACTAAAGTGACGCAGAATAAGAATATAATTTTGGTCAGGTAAATACACTCTGGTGGCTAAGGAGCAATTTCTAAATAATTCAGGATCTTTATGTGTGGTTCTTTTATACCATGAGGGAAATTTTTAGGCCATAGAAACACCTTCAACTTCTCTTTTTTCTCTTCATTCCCTTTCTCCCTTCTGAGCAGTTAGTACCTCACTAATATCATTAAAATTCCTTTCAAAACTCCTTCCCCTTCCTTAGTTAAGGGTCCTTTTCAACCAGTTCATCAATTCCTCCTGATTCTGAAATATAAACCCTCTGAGAGAAATCCTTATATAAGACTTTCTTAGCAGAAAGAGGTGTGTGAGTGTGTGTGGTGGGGAGGGAGGGGGAATAATAGGAATATTCATACATTAATAATTTGTTTCTATTGTCATATATACATCAGTGAGCTTTGATTTATGATAATTTACTGTTCTTATGCTTAGCAAGAGGAGAAAGGTTTAAATAGCCTGCGTGTGCTTTAGAGTATTAGTTTATTTAGACCCAGTAAAATAGGGGTCATTGATGCATCCATTTCCATTAATGGGAGTTAGCAACTGCTGCATATATCTATAATTAGATTTATAGAAGTGCCAAGATCAGAAACCCAGTGATGCAGCACAGTATATTATCCTCATCCAAAAGGTGCTATTCATTGTCTGAAGAGACAGATGCCATGTTCTGATAAGAACTATGTGTGTAGCTTTAGTTCCTAATGTAAATTATTCAATACAAAATGCTACCAGTAGAAGTGGTTTACTTTTTTTTTCTATTTATAAGCGTGAACTGTTCCTTAAAAAAGTAAAAAATATATTTATTTACAAGAATCTAATTAGAAAATTTTTCCATACAGTAAATATATCTACTACTAATTTTCAAGATAGGGTCAGAAATCAAATAAAATCATAAAAGTGCAGTGGATTAAAAATATATATACCTAGGAAAGGAAGGACTTCTGGAAGGAAGTTGGCAGACCTTCTCCCCAGGAGAACAGCAATGTAACTGAGAAAATTACGTTTTAAAAATTCAGTCATAAAATGTTTCTGTAAATTGTCCTAAAGGCAATTCTGTTGCATTTCTATACACTGACAACGAACTATCAGAAAGAGAAATTAAGGAAACAATCACATTTACAATCACACCAAAAAGAAAAGAAAATGCTTAGGAATAAACATACCTAAGGAGGTAAACGACTTGTATTCAGAAAACTGTAAGACACTGATGAAAGAAATTGAAAGCAGCACAAAGGGATGGAAAGATATACCATGTACATGCACTGGAATAATTAATATTGTTAAAATGACCATACTGTCCAAGGCAATCTACAGAGTCAGTGTAATCCCTACCAAAAAACCAATTGTGGTTTTCACAGAACTAGTACAAATACTTCTAAAATTTGTATGGAAACATAAAAGAACCCAAAAGCCAAAACGATCTTGAGAAAGAAGAACAGAGCTGGAGATATTATGCACCCTGATTTCAGACTATACTTAAAAGCTAGAGTAATCAAAACAGCATTGTACTGGCACAAAAACAGACACAGAGATCAATGGAATAGAATAGAGAGCCCAGAAGCAAACCTACACACTTACGATCAATTAGTCTATGACAAAGGAGGCAAAAATGTACAATGGAGAAAAGACAGACTCTTCAATAAGTGGTGCTGGGAAAACTGGACAGCTACATGTGAAAGAATGAAATTATAACATTTTCTTACACCATATACAAAAGTAAACTCAAAATGGATTAAAGACCTAAATGTATGACCAGAAACCACAAAGCTCCTAGAAGAAAACATAGGTAGACCACTCTTTGACATAAATCATAGCAATAATTTTTGGATCTATCTCCTAAGACAAAGGAAACAAAAGGAAAAATAAACAAATGGGACCTAATTAAACTTAAAAGCTTTCGCATGGCAAAGGAAACCATCAAGAAAACAAAGAGACAACCTACAGGATTGGGAGAAAATATTTGCAAATGATATGACAAATAAGGGGTTAATATCCAAAGTATATAAATGGCTCATACAACTCAATGTCAAAAAATATTAAGACAATCCAATTAAAAAAATGGGCAGAAGACCTGAATAGACATTTTTCCAAGGAAGACATACAGATGGCCAACAGACATATTGAAAGATGCTCAGCATCGCTAATCATCAAAGAAATGCAAATCAAAACTACAGTGAGATATCACCTTACACCTGTCAGAATGGCTGTCATCAAAAAGACCACAAATAACAAATGTTGGAGAGTATGTGGAGAAAAGGGAACCCTTGTACACTATTGGTGGGAGTATAAATTAGTGTAGCCACTGTGGGAAACAGTATGGAGGTTCCTTAAAAAACTAAAACTAGAGCTATCATATGATCCATCAATTCCAATCCTGAGTATATATCCAAAGAAAACAAAACACTAATTCAAAGAGATACATGCACTCCAGTGTTCATAGGAGCATTATTAACAATAGCCAAGATATGGAAACAACCTAAGTGTCCATCAACAGAGACAACTGGATAAAGAAGATATGGTGTGTGAATGTGTATGTGTGTGTGTGTGTGTGTGTGTGTACACATATATACACAATGGAATACCATTCAGCCATAAAAAAAATGAAATTTTGCCATTTGCAACAACATGGATGGGCTTGGAGGGTGTTATGCTTAGTGAAATAAGTCAGAAAGAGAAAGAAAAATACTGTATAATATCACTTAAATGCGGAATTTAAAAATAAAACAAATTAGTGAATATAACAAAAAAGGAACGTACAGATATAGAGAACAAACTAGTGGCTACCAGTGGGGAGAGGAAAAATAGGGGTAGGGGATTAAGAGGTACAAACTACTATGTATAAAATAAGCTACAAAGATATATTATACAGCACAGGGAATATAGCCAGTATTTTATAGTAACTAAAAAAGGAGAATAACTTTTAAAAATTGTGAATCACTATGCTGTATACCAGAAACTCATATAACATTGTAAATCAACTATACCTCAATTAAAAAATTAAAAAAAAGGAAAAGCTTAGGTCCAATGGCTTCACTAGCAAATTCTACCAAACATTTAAAGAAGACTTAATACTAATTCTTCATAAACTATTTCAAAAATTAGAAAAGGCAAGAACACCTCTCAATTCATTCTATTAGGCCAATATTACCATGCTTCCAAAACCAGATAAAGATATTAAGAGAATGCTACTGGCCAATATTCCTTATGAATATAGATGGGAAGATCCTTAACAAAATGCTAGCAAACCATATCTAGTAACATATAAATATGATTATATGCCATGACCAAGTCGGGTATATCCTAGGAATACAAAGTTGGTTTAATATTTGAAAATCAACTAATGTTAACAGAATGCAGGGCAAAAATATGATCATTTCAATTCATGCAGAAAGCACATTTGACTAAATTCAACAGTGTTTCTTGATTAAAACAGTAGATAAAACTGAGTAGAAAAAACTTTATCAACTTGGTAAAAGGACAGCTAAAATACCTACAGCTAACAAGAGACTTAACTAAATGACTTCATCCTAAAATCAGGAAAAAGAGAAGGATGTCTGTTCTTGGCACTTCTATTTAACATTCTACTGGAGGTTCTAGCCAGGTCAATTAAACAAGAAAAATAAAAGACGTCCATATTGGAAAGTAAGTAAAACTATCTCTATTTGCATATGACATGACCTTATATATGGAAAATCATAAGGAATCTACAAAAATCCTATTAGAACCTGTAGGTGAGTTTTTACAAGATCAATTTGTAAAAATCAATTGTATCTCTATAAACTGGCAGTGAATATTCTAAAAATGAAATTAAGAAACAATTCAGTTGTTTTGAAACAACAAAACTTATATGTGGGATCTAAGACACACATACATAAAACAAAACCAGTGAACAAACAAAACAAAAACATAGATACAGAGAACAAAAACAAACTCATAGATACAGAGAAAAGAATAGGTTATGAGAGGAGGATTGGGGGTGGGCAAAATAGGTAAAGAGGTCGACTGTGTGGTGATGGATGGTCACTAGACTTGTGATTGTGATCACTCTGTAGTGTACACAGCTATTAAACTATAAAGCTGTACACCTAAATTTATATGATAAAAAGTGGCATCAGAAAAGATACTTTGTCGGGCTTCCCTGGTGGCGCAGTGGTTGAGAGTCCGCCTGCCAATGCAGGGGATGCGGGTTTGTGCCCCAGTCCGGGAAGATCCCACATGCTGCGGAGCGGCTGGACCTGTGGGCCGTGGCCGCTGGGCCTGCACATCCGGAGCCTGTGCTCTGCGGCGGGAGGGGCCGCGGCAGTGAGAGGACTGCGTACCGCAAAAAAAAAAAAAAAAAAGAAACTTTGTCAAAAAAATTTAATGAAAGATATGAAAGACCTGTACACTGAAAACATTGTTGAAAGAAATTTAAAACTACCTAAATAAATGTGATATTCCAGGTTCATGGATGAGAAAAGTTAATATTAAATATGATTATTTGAAAAATTGAGATTTGCACATATTTTCAGATCATCCAATTTATACTGAATTTATGCCAGTCATTTTATAAGCTCCAGCTAACTGTAGAGTAATATCCCTAATTGGTCTGGTTGGCATTTGATAATTAATTGCCTTAGATATGTTATAGCCCATTAATTGTTTTTAAATTAGATCTCATTTTATTTTGGATTATTGGTTTATTTTAATTCTTGATAATAAAATAATGTCTTGATGTCATAAGGGATCTTGAACATTAAAAATTGTCTACTGCAGAACTAGAAAGACGAGACTGAAGTTTATTCATTAAAATGCTTCACACGAGCTAGCATAATATTTAGTAAGATGTCACAACTCAGATGACATTTATTTGGGGAAACTTGTGGTAGACACTGGATAGTAAATTTTTTTTCTTTTCCTTTTTTTGCACTTTGTGTATTCTATACATTTAGTTTCTTAAACTTAGATATGTACATTTTGGTCAGGGTGGTGGGAGATGGGCTATACACAGAAAAACATAATCTGCAAAGTGGGAAGAATGAAGCAAATGTGAAAGAACAGAGGGCCTCAAACTGATAGAGAGGCTTCCCAAATTCAGCCACTTTCCTTGATGCTCCTACATCCTTTTAATAATTTCCACCATTTTACTTAACCCTCTGTATACAGGCGACTGTCCCTTTCATCTCATGAAGTCTTAACCGAGACATGATTTCCCCCCAAAAGTGATCAATCTAGATTTTGTTAACTTCTGGTAAAATGTATGTTATTATTGTGTCATGCAAAATCACCTGATACTTAATTCTACAATTGTTTGTTATTTTGTTGACTTGATTACTTGAGAGTGTTAGTAGAAAATAGTATGTGTAGATGTTTCTGAATCATAAGTGAAAACTAATGAGGCAGTATTTTTTAATGGAAATTTAATTTTTAAGGGTCTGTTTGTTTCAAATTGTTTAAGGAAGCATAAACCATGGGGCAGAAACAGCCATAGTTGCTGCCAATCCAACAGTCTGGCTGCTTCCTCTTCTATGAAACTCACTTGGAATGCCTAAGAATTGTTCTCACACATCTGTATAGCAAATTTTCTTCTGTATGGTGAAAAACCAATCTCCTAGATGTAAGAGTGAATGCTAATCAAGTGTGCCATAAATAGCACCAATCATCGGTCAGCCTGCTAAGAGATCCCTAATCAGACCAGAGGTCATAGTTTAGAATATACATCAGTAATCTAAATGCAAAAATCACTGCTTCAAGGAGTATAAAGCAAACTCCAATCCAATACAGGCAGTTTACATCCAATTCATTTATATATGAATTATTCTCAAAGAGGGTAGTATACATTTTTTAAAAGTTTTGGGGAGAGGCAGTTCTAAACATCCTAGTAATTGGAAGGGATGAGAAATAATATGCGAGATACCAAAGAGTGACTGGCAAAAACCATGAGAGAAGTTTAGATCCATAACCTTCTGGCAAAGTGTCACATCAGGGCTTCCCTGGTGGCTCAGTGGTTGAGAGTCCGCCTGCTGATGCTGGGGACACAGGTTCGTGCCCCGGTCTGGGAAGATCCAACGTGCCGCGGAGCGGCTGGGCCCGTGAGCCATGGCCGCTGAGCCTGCACGTCCAGAGCCTGTGCTCTGCAACAGGAGAGGCCACAACAGTGAGAGGCCCGCGTACCGCAAAAAAAAAAAAAAAAGTGTCACATCAGTGTTTCTGTCTGTATATATAGAACAGAGAGGAGAGTTGACTCTGGGGAGAACCAAAGCATCTCAGGATCTAAGCTGGCCTATGGGAAGCCTGTTGTAGAATGGGCTCAGCATTGGGTCCTAAAAGACATTCTGATACCTTTAATGTTTTAACTTGTCAAATGGAAAGGTTGGACTCAGGAGATGAACAATAACATTGACTTGGTGAAACTGCAAATGCATTGCACAAAGTCAATTTGAAGGAATCACTCATCACAATTCAATCAGAAAGCCATAAGGGAAATAGATTCAACCAGTAAATGACTTTATTTAATACATGCTGAAGCAAAAAAATCACTTTGATAGTTAATAAATTAAAAAAAATACAGATATGAAATGGTAGTGGCATTATGCTTCCAACATGAAAAAGCAATGTGTTCTAAAAAATGAAGATGCTAATAATGTTATTACAGTGATAGCACCCCTAAGATTTGTTTTTTGTTTGTTTTTGTTTGTTTTTGGTGTGTGTGTGGGGTTACCATGTTATATTGTCCCTGAAACTTATTATACAGTTACTAATAGTGAAACTTATACTCTTAAATTTTAAAAGTTTAAAATAAAAATACTGAATATTTCATTTATATTCACATGATGACTTCTTTCTTGACTTATTTTTGTGTACCATCAGTATAATAATAAACTATTTTACAGCTTTTATATTGAGGGAAATGTACTAATGACAGCAACAAGTGTTTCAGCCATTTATTTAATTCTATTTTATTTATTTTTTATTGAAGTATAGTTGATTTACAATGTGTTAATTTCTGCTGTACAACAAAGTGACTCAGTTATACACATATAAACATTCTTTTTAATTTTCTTTTCCATTATGGTTTATCCCAGAAGATTGGATATTGTTCCCTGTGCTATACAGTAGGACCTTGTTGTTTATCCATTCTACATATAATAGTTTGCATCTGCTAACCCCAAACTCCCAGTCCATCTTCTCCCTCCTCACCTCCCCTTTGGCAACCACAAGTCTGTTCTCTATGTCTGTGAGTCTCTTTCTGTTTTGTAGATAGGTTCATTTGTGTTATATTTTAGATTCCACATATACATTGTATCAAATGGTGTTTGTTTTTCTCTTTCCGGCTTACTTCACTTAGTATGATAATCTCCAGTTGTACCCATGTTGCTGCAAATGGCATTATTTTGTTCTTTTTTATGGCTGAGGAGTATTCCATTTTATATATGTACCACATCTTCTTTATCCATTCATCTGTCGATGGACATTTAGGCTGTTTCCATGTCTTGGCTATTGTGAACAGTGCTGCTATGGGCATAGAGGTGCATGCCTCTTTTTGAATTATAGTTTTGTCTGTATATATGCCCAGAAGTGGGATTGCTGGATCATATGGTAATTCTGTTTTTAGTTTTCTGAGGAACCTCCATACTGTTTTCCGTAGTGGCTACACCAACTTACATTCCCAACAACAGTGTAGCAGGGTTCCCTGTTCTCCACACCCTCCCCAGCATTTGTTATTTGTAGAGATTTTAATGATGGATATTCTGACCAGTGTGAGGTGCTACCTCACTGTAGTGTTGATTTGCATTTCTCTAAGAATCAGTGATGTTGAGCATCTTTTCACATGCCTACTGGCCATCTGTATGTCTTCTTTGGAGAAATGTCTATTTAGGTCTTCTGCCCATTTTTCAATTGGCTTGTTTGTTATTTTTGTTGTTGAGTTGTATGAGCTGTTTTGGAGATTAATCCCTTGTCCATCGCGTCGTTTGCAAATATTTTCTCCCATTCTGTAAGTTGTCTTTTTGTGTTGTTTATGATTTCCTTTGCTGTGCAAAAGCTTGTAAGTTTGATTAGGTCCCATTTGTTTGTTTTTGTTTTTATTTCTATTGCCTTGTGGCACTGACCTAAGAAAACATTGGTAAGATTTATGTCACAGAATGTTTTGCCTATGCTCTCTTCTGGGAGTTTTGTGGTGTCATGTCTAATGTTTAAGTTTTTAAGCCATTTTGAATCTACTTTTGTGCATGGTGTGAGGGTGTGTTCTAACTTCACTGATTTACATGCAGCTGTCCAACTTTCTCAGCACCACTTGCTGAAGAGACTTTTTCACATCTTCATATTTTTGCCTACTTTGTCAAAGATTAATTGACTGTAGGTGTGTGGATTTATATCTGGTCTCTCCTGTTCCATTGATACTTATGTCTGTTTTTGTACCAGTGGTTTTGATTACTGTAGCTTTGTAGTATTGTCTGAAGTCTCAAAGGGTTACGCCTCCTGCTTTGCTTTTTTCCCTCAGGATTTCAGCCATTTATTTTAAAGTAAAGATGATCTTTACTTTAAAATAAATACATTACTATTTACTATTTTGTAATAGTAATGATTTGGGGCCATGGTTAATTTCAGAGACAAATAGCCAACCAAATAAATAAACAAACAAAACAGCAATTGAAAATGATTGATATATGAAATAAACATATTTTATAAGTTAATATATACACATATATAAGAAACATATTAAACTTATTTGCTGACAGGTGTTGGAGAGTCTTACCACATTTGTTCTATATTACAGTAAGAATAGGGGTGTTTTTGAGTATTGGTGATTTAATCAAGTTAGCAATTTTGCCACGAATTTTGAAATCTTACAGCATGATGAAATTCATAGTCATAAGCATCATATTTTTCCATTCATGTCAAGTATGTATTGGTCATTTTGCCATATTTTTTTTCATGGCCTTTTATTGATTTATTGGTTAAATTGAGCATTTGTGACTTGCTTTTTTATCATTATCCTATAATATAATTCTTAAATTATTCTAATATGGATACATATTTAATTCAAGTTTACACATAAATTTATATAATATTTGCATCCCCAAAGTTAAAAATCAAGTCAGATTACAATCAATCAGATTTTAATGGCTAATTGCTCACTGGGGTCAGGGTAGAGAATTGTAGCATAAAAATTTATGTAGTAACAGTCTGTTTTCATGAAATCTAATAAGGAAATAAAATATTGGAAAAGTTCTATATAAACTGGCTTATTTATCTTGGTTTTGACCTTCACTTTTCTGCTCCCCTTGGGGATTCCAACCCAAAAAATAATTCACTAACTACTACATAAATATATAAATGGGAAAATCACTGTCATGAAAGTACCTAACTGTCTAAACGAAATGTACAGGTGATGACTGGAAGAAAAAAGAGCAGGTGAAAAATCACTTGCTTCTAAACTGAGAATTTTTATCAAGCATTCAGCTAGATCTATTATTTCTTTGTCATTGCAAAGAAGCTTTGCTGGTATGTTTTTATGAGATGAGAATAAGGACATAGGCCCAATCAGGAACTTGACTATTTCATGTACTTCAGAATACTCAAACTGAATGTCATTTTTTGAAAATCTATATTTCAAATATAAGTAATTTCCATGCTTATTTTATTTAAAACACCAGTACTGCCATTTCTTATTCCTGTGATTTTTCAAAGTAAATCGGGTTCATTGATACCTACTACAAGGTTACCCCAAGGGCTAGTGCCATGGGAATGCATACTGTGAGTAAATTACTGAGAGATTCATATAGTGTTTCGATATGTTCGTGATAGTTCTGGCTTTATACTGAACCTGGATGTGTAGAACATTGATTGTTATAGCAAGGCTTATAGTCAAACATAGTGTTAATGAGATTGATGCAGTACTTGAATTGAAGCAATGAAAAAGATGGAAGCTTTTAAATACTTCATATCACTAAAAATCACAAAGTCATGTAATGTGTGAAACATATAATTATTTTTAATTTAATTTAATTCAGATTGCCTTTCAAATCAGAGTGGGCATAGTAATGAAGATTCAGAAAGTCCAGTCCTTTAGAGTCACTAGTCCTAGAAGTTAAAATTGTTTCAAGTGATGAGTGCCTTGAAATAGTTATTTAATGAGATGAAGGCTTAAAGCTCCATCAAAACTTAGAGACTACTGATTCTTAAGCTTGAAGGTATCATCAACCTAATCTGAAAGCAATTGTGCTACTGGTTTTATGTAGATATTATGTCTTTTGACTGAATCACTTTTTAAAATAATTTTATAATATAGCTGATATGTCTAAGTCACTGATAATAAGACATATGGAAAAATCAATGTAAATACCTTTTATTATATTTAGTGTTCTTTTCTTAAAGATCCAAAAGCACTTTTACATTTATAACTAAAATATGTATGTATATAAATGTAAGTATTATAGATAGTGAAAAGAATAGCCAAAATAATGAAAACAGTAGTGTATTAAATGTATTAATTTAGAGATAGAAATATCAGTGTTGATTTCAAAGCATAGATTGTACCACAAAGTAAGAATCAGCAAATTTTGAAAAAATATTTTAAATCTACTATAAGCATTTTTATTTTAAATCTATAAGCATAATGAATTCTAGGAACCTATACAAAGGCAGCAGTTATGAGGTCTTTGTTGTTACCTCTGACTTTACCAAGTTATAAACCTGTCCTTTAATTTAAATAGCTCTTTGGATATCTATAAAAATTTTGGCTATGGGAACAAAGTAAGATGAGTAAGCTTTTTTCACTGGAAAGAATGGCCTAGAATATTGGGGGAGGGGTGGTGATGACTATTCTGCATCTTATAAAGTTAGATATTTGTGCAGGCAGCTTAAATATCCCCACTTCTCTCAGTCGCTGTGGTGCCAGCCCTGAGCCTGCTGTGGAAAACAATTATTATTCTTGCCAGTTAACTGCTCTCTCTGTCTGTGTACCAACCGTGGAAGATATCTGCCCCAAACAAAAATCTCTGGCTGTTGCCTGGTGAGAAGACAATTATAAACAGCTGCTTTTCAGATAGGTACAGTATAGTCATGTGCATCAACCAGTGCCAATGCATCTGCATAGTGTAGTACCACAGAGACGGTGGTTATCTGCCAGGAGGGATGGGTTAGGGAAAGGAGTCATTAGAGAGGGAAACAAATGACTAGGGCAGCAAAATTAAAACATCCCTCTTCTCCTTTTGACCTTTTAGCACCCTCTGTTTCCTCCTTCCAATTTCCAACTTTCATGTTTTTCCCTTCATAAAAATAGAATAGTCTAGAATGTGATAGATAGCATCATTTTTATCAACACTTTTTTTTTGCACTGTAACAGATTCAATTCAGTTATCAAGCAGCATAATTCCTTCTCTTTCTTAATATTTTTAACACCAGTTAAAGCAGTTGAGAAATTGGTGGAACACTTCCAACTTCACAGATATTCTATGCTACGAAGAGTCCCATGACTTACACAAAGTAGCTTGATATACTAAGAAGTAGGGAGTTTTTCAAACATGAAACGAAACAAGAAAAAAGAGAGGAGAGTTAGTAAGGGATGATAATATCATCACCAATAAGTATATAAGCATGAATGTCATTTTGATCTGATGAGAAAGGATACATACACAGAGGTTAGTATGTATATATCTAAAGGTTGTAGATAAAAAGTGACCCAAAATGGAGAATTAATGTGTATGTGTGTGTATATATTTTGTGAAAAGCCATTTTTATATTATTATTCTTATAATTTTTCATTAAACAAAAAAATATATCTGTACCTAAAAAGCTTATCATCTGTAAACTTTCTAAGGTATGTTTGTGGTTTAAGCTGAAATCCATAGTAGATGTGAACACAGGAAGACATTCAAGAAAACATTCTCAAAAATAAAGTAGAATTTTCAGTGCAGGTTCATTGACTTATGATTTTTCCACTCTCATTTGTCCTTCTTTGTTCAGTAAATTTTTTTGAAATTCAACTATGTTCCCAACGCATCCTAAGGTTAAGTACTACGTGAACATGCATACATGGAAAAGTAATTATAATAATAAGAGCTAATATTTAATGAGTGGGTCATGTTCATTAATTCATTTACCTTTTGTTATAACCATATGCAATAGGTACTACTATTATCCCCATTTGTAGATGAAAAAAAGTGAATCCTGGAGTCACAGTAAGGTTATATCACTTGATAGAAGTCATTCCTTCATTCAAAAATATTTACTGACCATTAGGTATACGTCAGATCTTATTTAGATACGTTAAATATAGTAATAAAAAAAAAATCCCTGACTTTGCAAATTCTGTATTGTGGCGGTATGATGTCTGTCCTCAACAACCAAGACAGAAACTTAAAGCTAAAAGTGAAAATGAAAGGATGGAAAATATTCCAAGCAAACAGTAACCAAAAGAAAGCAAGGGTAGCCATACTTATATCGATCCAAAAACTGTCAAAAGAGACAAAGGGTGTTATCTGATGATAAAAGGGTAAATTTGCCAAGGAGATATAGCAATTTTATATCCACCCACATCGGAGTACACAAATATATGCAGTCAATTTTGGCAGAACTGAAGGGAGAAATAGCAATAACATGATAATAGGAGATATCAATACTCTACTTCCAATAATGGGTAGAACATCTAGGCAGAAAATCAGCAAGGAAACAGAGGACTTGAACAACACTACAGACAAAATGAACCTAAAAGAAATATATAGGACATTCCAACCAACAGCAGCAGAATACACATTAATTCTCAGGTACATACAGAACATTCTTCAGGATAGAACGTATACCTGTTATTTCCCACAACAAGGCTTAACAAATTTAAGAAGATTGAAATCATACCAAGTATATTTTCTGACCACAATGGAATGAAACTAGAAATTAATGGCAGGAGAAAGACTGGACAATTCACATAGATGTTGAAATTAAGCAATACACCCTTAAACAGCAAATGGGTCAAAGAAGAATTCCAAAGGAAAGTCGGAAAATATCTTAAACAAACAAAAACAAAACATACTAAAATGAATGGGATACAACAGAAGCTGTATGAAGAAAGAATTTTATAGTGATAAATTCCTACATCAAAAAAAAAACAAAAACAAAACAGAACTCAAATAATCTAACTTTTACCTCAAGGAGCTAGAAGAACAAATTAAGCCCACAGTAGCAGGAGGAAGGAAATAGAGCAGAAATAAACAAGGTAATAGAAAAACGATGAAAAAAACAAAACAAAACTAAGAGTTGTTTTTGTAAGATCAACGAAATTGGTAAACCTTTAGCTAGATTAAGAAAAAAGACTCAAATAAAACAGAAAACATCACAACTGATGCCACAGAAATTAAAAGGATCATAAGAGATGACTATAAACAATTACATGCCAGCAAATTGCATAACCTAGAAGAAATGGATAAATTCCTAGAAACATAAATCTACCAAGACTGAATCATGAAGAAATAGCAAATCTGAACAGACCCTTAACTAATAAATTACATGCTACAACATGGATGAACCTTGAGGACATTATGCTGAATGAAATAAACCACTCAAAGACAGACAATATTGCATGATTCCACTTATATGAAGTATCTCTAAAGCAGTCAAACTCATAGAATCAGAAAGTATAAATGTGATTGTCTAGGGGTAAGACAAGGGGGTGGAAATAGAGAGCTGCTGTTCAATGGGTATAGAGGTTTTGTCATGCAAGGTGAAAAAGGTTTAGAGATCTACTGTACAACATTGTGCTTATACTTAACAATGCTGTACTGGCCACTTCAAAATTAGTTAATAGGGTTGATGCCCTGTTATGTGTTTTTCACCATAATAAAAATCAACCTCTACATTTTTCCTATATTGGTACATATGCCTGGGTAAGATTCTTTTAATATGCAAATTAAATTAAATTCTAACATTATATATTCATGTCCCACTTAATAAGACTTCAAAGTAAAGATACGAAAAAATATATTAACCAAACTTCAGTTGAGAATGAAAAAAACAAGGTGAATTTACTTCTCACCATAAAATTAGTATTACTCTTTATAAAGGAAATTAGAACATTAGATCGAACTTTGGTAATTATTACATAGTGACTTTCCAACTTGTTCCCCAGTAGAACTATTTTACATTCACCCTCTGCAGAGAATCCCATTTCAGAAAACAAATTTAAGTAGTGTCCCTCTCCTTGAAGAACAGGGCTTGGGAAAGGTCAAGTTTATATGTTAAAGCCTTTCCTTCTTTACCTGCTCCAAAGACCCCACAAAGTATTGTTTAAAAACGGCTATTGTAAACATAATAATGTCATGTAAACATAATAATGATATAAATAATAGTTGTAAAATATTGAGAATTTGTTATGGGCCAGCTTTTGTGATAAGCAATCTATATATCTTGCCTGAATCAATCCTTATAATAATCTTATGAAGGAGAGATTATTATTTTTGTCATATTATAGATGAAAAACCAGAATCATTAAGTAAATGGAAAAGTTACCTACCTCATGAGGTGCAGAACCAAATATGACCTCAGTCAGCCCCATGGAATCTAGCTTACTATTTTAACTACTGCTCTATTGCCAGGCAGAAAGCTTCAGTGATTAATACAGCTCCACAACTGAATTTTCTGTACCGAATGATGTTTTCATTGCAAGTATTGATCAGATGGATTGAAAACTTTGCCTAATTTTCACTTTTTTGGTTCCTGTAGACATTTTACTTAAAAGTAGTGGTAATTCATTATCTTTGCTACAGTTAGAGAGGTCATATTCAGAAGAAGAGTCTGGAGACTAACTTAAATTGCATTTTCTATGTATTTTTAAGTTTGTTTTTTTTTAACAGCTTCTGCTTCTGTTATATTTGTTAAAATCAGCCTCTGAATTTAGTGTTCTGATTTTTAAGATCTTAATTGCTTGAGTACCCTGAGAATGTTCTTTAGTACATCTCCTCTTTCTTTGCAATCACCTGTGCTGCTGTCTTAGCTCAGGCTTCTATAACAAATTAATATAGACTGGGTGGCTTAAACAACAAATATTCCTTTTGCACAGCTCTGGAGCCTGGAAATCAGAGATAAGGTTGCATTCTGGTGGGGGCCCGTTTCCTGGTTTGTGGATGGCTGTCTTCTTGCCATGTCCTTATGTGGCAGAGAACAGAGAGAGAAAGCAAGCTCTCTTGTTTCTTAAGAGATCACAAATCCCACCCTAAGGGCTGTAGGCCCATGACGTAACTAACCCCCAAAGGCTGTACCTCCTAATACCATCCCATGGGGGTTGGGGTTTCAACATAAGAATTTGGGGAGGGGGCATAAACATGGAGTCCATACAACTATTTTCTGAAGTAAGAAAAAAAAGTGATTGAGGGGAGAGAATTCCTTACAAGTAATCTTTAAAATTAAAAGTAGAACTGAAATGCATACATAGCAAGCTTATTTGTCTGCAATTGTTTGGCCTCCCATGAAGCTTACTCATGAATTGCCACTTTCTTAAGAATTAAGAAGAAAGTGAAGGACTGAATTTCCCTGAGAAAATAAAGTAGTATGAGGAGAAATAAAACTCTTTTTTTAAAATAAAGTAAAATTAATCCATCATGCTCTGGCAGGTAATCAATTGTTATTAATACCATCATTATAGATTTGTGAAAAATGAGTTTCATTTGGGGCTGTCTGGGCATAATAGTACGGTTGACCCTTGAACAGTGCAGGGGTTAATCCACGTACAATTTATAGTCGACCCTCTGTATGCAGGGTTCCTCTGCATCCCTGAATTCAACCAACCACAGAATGTATAATATTGTAGTATTTACTATTGAAAAATATCCAAGTATAAGTGGACCTGCATAGTTTAAACCCATGTTGTTCAAGAGTCAACTTTATATGTATTTAGGATGACCATCCACACCTCCTAATGTAGTTTTTTTTTTTTAAGATTAGCTATTCTCTTGAAATATGAATGACGGAGCAGTCTACTTTTGATGAGAACTAAGGTGCAATGTGGGAAAAATCAAATGAGTGGTGTGTGTTAGGCATTAAGTCTAGTGTGGGAGCTACACAACCAAGGAAGGATCTTAAGAAAGAACATTATAAGAAAATATACTTCAGTTATATCAGACTTGTCAAAATAAATTCCGTTAAGGCCCAAATATGTGCATACTTATTGATGCAAGTGCTGTGTAGATCATTTAAGGTTTTTTGGTTGCAAACCAGTTCTGGTTGTAAACAATAATACTATTATTTGGAGAAATATCAGATGAATATTCAGGAAAGTTGTATATTAACGATTGTAACTGAAACAGTATAGAAACCAGAGTAGTTCTGGGAATGTGGACTGTGAAAAATGGTTCCCTATCTCTTTTCCTTCTTTAATTCCTGCTCAAGAATTAAAACCCCTGGAGAGAGAGAGTTTTATTTGCTTGGTTTGGATAACATGCCTGCACCACCCTAGCAAGGGCTGTTGGAAGGAGGAAAGTATCTGATTTACAATTTCACTAAGAAGGTACACAATGAGAAAGAAGCTCCCAAATTTGGATTTTATAAAGAGTGGAGAGGGGATACTGGAGAGACCAAAATTAAATGTCCACTTCACACTGTCTTTCACAACTGAAGTGAAATCTTCAGATAATAGCCTGTGAGCACACCACTGTCTACCTCATCTTTTAAGATGTCAATTAGAAAAACAGCATAGGGAAGAGGTTTTAGTTTTGATCTTGTGTTTTTTATTGCTCTGTAACAAATTAGCACAAACTTATAGTTTAGAACATTACAAATTTATTACCTTACAGTTCTGTAGGTCAGGAATCCAATACAGTCTCCTGCTGAAGGTGTAGGTAGGGCTACCTTCCTTTTGGAGGCTCTAGGGCAGAATCCATTTTCTTATCTTTATCAGCATCTAGAGACCTCCAGCATTGCTTGGCTCATGGCATTGTTCTTTCATCTTCAAAGCCATCAAGATCTCATCTCTCTGACCATTATTCCATAGTCCTATATCCCTCTGACCACAGCCAGGTAAGGTTCTCTACTTTTAACGATTCATGATTAGATTCATAATCCAGCACAGTCTTCCCATTGCAAGGTCCTTAATCTTCAGCCTCTAGAAGCCCAGTTCCCTACACACTGTGGCACGGAGTCACCTAAGGTCCTTAATCTTAATCACATCTTTAAAGTCCCCTTTGTCTTATAAGGTAATTTATTCATTCACAGGGTCCTGGGATTAGGAAATGTACGTCTTTAGAGAGCAGTTATGCCACCTACCACAGAGCCTATTTTATGCTTGGAAAGGCATACCTTTGGGGGATTCAGGATTTATAATCTCTATCTGCATGGATTTTTTCTCTTCGATTATTCCCTTTATTACTACTGTTTTTTATTTTTTCTCTAATTTTTTAGGAAAATTCTGGGAGGTTAGAATGCATAACATTCTTTTGGAAATATGTTGTCCATGATAAAAGTGTACTTTTAATAAATTACACAAGAGCACAAGAAATAACTGTTCTTGGCTACTCTTCTAGCTGTGGTGAGCACAGTACATACACAAGGTCTTGATAAAACATAGTGCTTGATGATGACAGTGACATAGTTGAGAGAAAGTACTCAACTCCCCTCTATTGGTTAATGGGAGCTAAAGACCAGCATGACTATGTGGTTTTGCTTCGGAAAGTTACCTTTGCATTTATCAGGAATAATCCTTTATGTAAAATACATCATTGCATAAGACTGTTTGGAACCAAAGAGAAACTGCAGGTGGGAAAAGAGCTGATTTGTATGAAATCTCTTTCCTGCTGTGGAACCCGAGCATGGAAATCTGATTAATTTAAGAAAATGACATCAGCAGGGCTTTAAGCTATAAAAGTTCTTTCAAATGAAGAGGTCAGTCTGCCCTGGAATTAAAAGTCATAATCGGGGGCTGGATAAGAACTGTAGGCATAACCCCTTTAGCCAAAGCTGATAGTTTTACAATTTCCAGATAGTTGCCTGTTGTGGTAAAGTTGCCTGGTGTTTGCTGATTAGCAGTAGGTTATTGCGGATTGTTAATTTTGCACAACAGAAAGGAAATTTTGAAATACAGTAATGGTCCTTTTCATATTTCAAGACAGCCTGGTGTGAGGTGTAGTAGTTTTCAGAAAACCCAGTGAAGATCTTGTTCTATTTATATTCTGGTTCAAAACCAAATTCTCTGCATGAAAAAAGAAATTTAAAAATTCTTATCACAGCAGTCTTGTTTGTGCTTTTAACGAATCAGTACATTGTAGCACTCTTTTGCTCAGCTTAGATTTTTTTCTCTTGACATATTTAGGGTAATGTTTTGAACAGCCAAGCTTTATATTCCATTGTTTTTCTTGTCTCTGATAATAATCAATTTTTGACACTGGAAGTCAGAGGAAGTCAGATAGAAGCCAACTGAATTTGTTGGATCAACTGCATTAGCAGTGCATAATACACAGACACACACGTGCGCACATATATATCCTCATGCACAGGCAACAGCTGTAAATGTTCAAAAGCAGCTGAAGTTTCATATTGCATCTATTCAAGCAAGTCTGACACCTGCAAATGTATCAACATAAATCCTGTTTTCACACTAATTTTCATGTATTATTACTCAATTCCATACCTGTTTCAAGGGGGTGAAATGGGTAAGCAGTTATTTTAAGTTTCTTTTAAGAACCTTGAAATTTTCTGGTTTTCTCCTTAAGAGGTGTCACCCCATCCTTCCCAAGTTTATATGAAATATAAAGAACAAACATTGGAGATATTTACACCCGACATTGATCTGTTCCCAAAGTTGAAACAGATGTTACATTTACTTCATTGAATTTTTAGTTTAACTTTAAGTTTTCTGTGACCTCATTATTTCTTGGTTTTACCATAGGCTAGGGATACCCTTAGTCCATATTGCCAAAGCCTAATTTGAACTATGAGGACTAAGTATTATTCTTTTGGTGTCTGTAGTATATTTTTTCTTTTTCCTTATCTGAGACTCAGTGATTAATAAGAGCATTAAAATAAGCGTATCTTCTTAGAAATTAGGGCTGAAATTATAGATCTGTAAAATTCAAAAAAAGTAAAAATTTCAGCAAATTGTTAATACTTAAATATTCTTTAAGAGGGAAAACCTGCATAGCTAACAGGGTTTAAAATGTATAATGAAAGGACATTTTTTGTGCTTGTATAACGATATCCTAATTGAAATACATTATCACTGAAATATGCCTTAAAATAATGGAAAGCTGTCATAAGAGATGTAATTCTGTGAAATATTGTAAAATCATGATTTAATTTGAGAAATAAGCCAAAATGCTTATTATTAGGGTCTTTTATTTATTTTCAAAATTCAGGGACAATATTCCATTTTGGCTACATATAATCTTATTATAAGCAAAATCACATCATAGGACATAAGTTTTAAAACAAAAATTCCATCAAAAATGCCATTGCCTGAAGATACCCATGATGAATGTGTTGTATTATTGAATATTCTTCCAGATGTAGAAATAGATAGCTATGATTTCATACACACATACATGCTTGCATGTGGGCATGCACACACACACACACACACAGAGTGGTGTATAAAGAAAAGTATATTTTTACATAAATTGCATTAAGCTGTATGTTATGTAACCTAATGTTTTATTCAATTTATTGATGATAATTTATGTTAATATAGACCTGCATCGTCTTTTCAAATAGCTATATTATATTCCTTTGTATGAGAAAATCATTGTTTATTCAATGTATTCTCTACTGCTGATTATTTAGGTTGTTTTATTTTTTTCTTATATAATTGTCACAATTCAAATTATTTTATTTTATTTCTTTTTTTTAAATAAGTGATTATGTTTTTTGTTTTTTAAAAAATATTTATTTATTTTGGCTGCACCAGGTCTTAGTTGCGGCACGTGGGATCTTCGCTGTGGTATGTTTAGTTGCGGCATATTTAGTTGCAGCATGAAGGATCTTTTAGTTGCGGCACGCAGACTCTTAGTTGCGGAATGCGTGTGGGATTTAGTTCCCCGACCAGGGATAGAACCTGGGCCCCTGCATTGTGAGCGTGGAGCCTTACCCACTGGACCACCGGGCAAGTCCCTAAAATTCTTTTAAATTCATTTTATCCTTTCATCCAGTGGTTTCTGGATGAAACCATATGCATCACATTCCTGACCACCCAATTTAATAATTGCATTTCCTTTTCACATAATTATTTTTTTTATCACATCACCCTCATTTTGTTTATGGCCTTTATTACTGTATGGAATTACTTTGTTCATTTATTTGTTGACATGGTTGTATTGATTTGTAGAATGTTTCATAAGAGTAGAGAAATTGTCTCTCTTTTGCACTACTATATCCACAGATATTGTATATGCATCTGTGTATCTTGTACATACTAGATGTGCTATAATATTTCTTGAATGAATGAATAATTTGCAGGTGTGTGCAATGGGCCAGAGTTTATACTCTATAGAAGGAGAGGGGAAGGGAACCTTACACTTACTGAACGTTTTTTGTGTGCTATAGCTTTATAGAAGTTGTCTCATGTAAATCTTACAATAATCCTCTGATAATGATTTTGTTTTCCCAATTTTTCTAATGAGCAAATGGATGACTGAAAAATGTTACATAAATTATTCATGGTAACACAACTCTGATAACTAACGGAGCCAAGATTCAAACCCAAGTATGCTTGTATGAAAAGCCTGTATTCTTTCCACTGTGCACACAGCCACCTACTTAACTAACATATTTTGTTGGAGATAGGTCAACATAACTTATTATGTTTCAGGGCTAGTGCATATTTTTCCCACTTAATTTAATACTCTGAATCACTTGAATGATAGGTATTACTATAGCATGTTTGCATTGAGGAAACTAAGTCTTTGAGAGATTAGTAACTCATTCAAGACCAGGAAGCTAGTAAATGGAAGTCTGAGTTAGATCAGTCTGACCTTAAGACTCTGTATTGTACTGTATCCCATGCAGAGAAATTTGTTGTAATAGTGCTTGCTGCAATCTAGCTTTATCTATCTTGCTATATATACTTAAGAGAAAGTCAGTATCTTTGATCAAATACCTTGTTTAATGCAAACATAAATCTCATGGAAATACATAGAATTTAACCGGTAAGGACCCTGGGGAAGAATAAATATATATTTTTTATGTTATTTATATATAAAATGACAAAGTAAAAGAGAAAGAAAGGGAGCAGATGATATGATGGTATAGTAAATGACATTTAACATGGAATAAACAAGTTTTCAGTAAACTATTTGAAATGAATAGAATCGAATGGCTAAATTTATTTTGAGCATTCATTTATTAATAAGAACTTTACTTCTGATATATATGAAAAAACATAGATTTTTTGGTACCATGTTTTCTAACTTTATTGAACAGTTTCATAGAAGATTCTCTAGTTGTGATAATGAATATGGACCTAGCTTTCTTGACTCACTGCTACTTTTCAGATATTTTTAATGGTCAACAACACCACCTATGGCAAAAAGAAATCTCCATTTAATCAAGGTTCTGCCCAAAATAAAGATGAGAAATAATTGCTTCCATTTTTCACAGGTTTTGTGTTACTCTAATCACTTGCATTGCATTCTTACTAGAACCACTCAAATATGCTGACCTGAAAGAACACTGCTATGAGTCCCATCCTAATAAGCCTGTTGGGTCAGTATTAATAAAACCATAGGAACTGAAAGTTTATTCATTTCTGTTTCAAGTTATGCTCTTATACATTCCCCACTATTTCAATGTGATGATAACCTAGAATATATTCAACTCTGTGAATTTTTTTCACTAGAATATCTGTATTAACTTATTACGCCTGTACTCCTAAACCTGTGTTTTCAGAAAAATAAAATTCACCTCTATAACACAAAACATCACTCCAAAGCTAAAAGGCATGTATTAGATTCTTAGAAATTTTTATTAAACTTTCTTTCCTCCTTCATGTTCTGCTCTCCTTCCTGTCTACTTTCTGTTTAGGATTATTATTCTAAGAATTATCTGTACTTTTTGTAAAAGAACTTGAAGTAAACATGGCACTTGAAAAGCAAGAAAAATGAAACTGAGTTCACTTCAAGCAACTGCTACCATCCTCATCACATCAGTGAAACATATACATGATTGTTGAATTTCTAAGCAGATTCTTTATTCTGAAAACTAGCATCAGGCCTACGGTGTTGTGTGCTATTGATTGGGACTTTGAACAGTTAATCACCTGTTTGTTTGAGATGAAGTGAGATTGGGTAATTGTATTGACAAGTAATTTACAATACTTTTATCTTAATTTTTGATGACAGTGATTTAGACACATCTGAAACCTTTCTAAATTTCTTTCTATACAACAGTATCTACACTGTATAGGTTACCTGAAGGATTTGGAGACCCAGGAAGAAGGATGCAAAAGAGCAGGAATGTCCTCTCATTCCACAGAAGGATTATGAAACAGACTATATTCCCAGATGATGGGAGTGATCTTTAGAATGGAATCAGAAGTAGGGCAGCAGTAGCCTAGGGGAGTCTATGTATACAGAAATGTGGGATGAAACAAAGCCACACTCCAAAATAATCTTTGAGAATTGAATTAGCCATAAAAGCTCTTTACTTGAGCGCTCCAAATTTAAAATAGATTGTTATGGCATATAGTGCAATTAGGGGTTTTCAAAGAATCTGAAATCAGTATCAGTAATAGATTAGCAGCTTCTGAAAAGTTTTAAGGTCAAATATAACTAAGCCACTATCTCATTGAAGTACATATCAGTTAATCCCAGTGTTTCATGAATCATGCGCTGAACAATTGTTTGAAACCCTAGCTAAAACCCCAAACTCCATTTGTATGTTAATAAAAGTTCTGAGAACGGTGGAAGCTTATTTTAGACCTCATGTAAAATTCAGCCACACATAGATGAAATGACCAGATTTTCACATTCCTAAAATAATTAAGATCACATGCCCTTACTTAAGAGGGCCTTTCATAAAATGTAAAGGGTTGAATTAAACAGGGAGGAAATGAAGTGCAGTGTTTATATTTAGTTTTGCAATTTTTAGATGTCCCTTTTAAAGAAATGCAAAATAGTGACTTAATTTATTCTAAAATATTTTAAGCAACTAAATCTTCTAAAACATATAAGAAATAAGCTTTGTCAACATCACCTTAGCTTCATGGATAAATCTGTTACTGAACTAGACAGAAGCTTTTTTTTTCTTTTTCTTTTTTTTTTTTTTTGCGGTATGCGCGCCTCTCACTGTTGTGGCCTCTCCCGTTGCGGAGCACAGGCTCCGGACGCGCAGGCTCAGCGGCCAAGGCTCACGGGCCCAGCCGCTCCGCGGCATGTGGGATCCTCCCAGACCGGGGCACGAACCCGTGTCCCCTGCGTCGGCAGGCGGACTCTCAACCACTGCGCCACCAGGGAAGCCCCAGAAGCTTATTTTTGTAGGTTTTAACACAGGGTCTTGATTGTCAGCCTCAATACACTTTACTTTGCACTCAATTCTATAAGGCCAGAAATGAATTAGTTCATACCATTGTAGTCCAAAATCTCAGGATATGAAGGCATTTATCTTTTTCTCAGCGTCTTCATTCCAGGAAGCAAATAGTGATTTGTCCCCGTCCTCCTCATCTCATAGCCAGAAGTTAGATGACTAGTGGGAAGTTAAGTGGGAAAGAAATGCTTGGATATAAGTGAAATAGAAAGGAGTTCTCTTTCAAATCTAATAAAATGTCAGTATTTTCAGTATCTTGATATGAGTGAAGGTATCATTCTGAAGATGTAGATTTTTTGTAGTGGAATAGATTATTTTGAAATGTCTCAGTGGATCCTCCAAACTTAAGCTAATGATCCATTTAGAAAGGTCTGAGCAGTGTTTCTTAATCATGATGACATGAACACCTTTACAATGCTTTGGAACTTGCAAATGTTTTGATTGTAGGTATAATAACATAAACATACTATATTTCAGGAAATACTAAAATATACAGATAGATACACCTTTAGTTCACCTTAGTTTTCAGTTTCATTGTAAAATGTTTCTGTAGGGTTGCCTTGGAATATTTACATCAAACAGTTAATTATTTACATAAAGTACTATTAAAATAATCCATTGGATGTCTATTTGGAAGCCTTGGACACTAATACTTCTTGGTTGACTGATCTACTCTGTATTGTATTTAATTCTCTGCACTCTGAGGAACTTGCGCTCTGGGCCAAGGAACATCGCTGTATATAAAGTTCACATTCACTATATAGGTTTGATTTGGTTATCCTAACACAGGCATGAAGGACCATTCTAATATTAATAAAAATTTTGACTAGTCTGTAAGTTAGAGGAAAAAACAGCTCCTGCTTCAAAACAGAACCAAAAAATTACAGTCTATGCTAAAATATATGGGTGCAAACTTACCTGGTTGAAAGTGAGAAAAAAAATTATACTCTGATTCAATCTGACATAGAGCTAGGCTCAGGTTCAAAGAACAATGTAACAGAAGGCTGAAATATTCCACATTGATCATTTATTTTCCACAGCTGCTCATCATTTAGTGGCAAGACAATTGATTTCCTATGGCATATTTAAAATTTAAAGTACAAAAGGAAGGGTGCATTGTGCATCCAAATACATAATACACACATACATATGTGTATATATATATATATACACACACACACACACACATTCACACCTATATATATACCTGTATGTATGTATATAGGTGTGTGTGTGTATATATGTATATATAGTGATACAGTTTACATGTTTAAAAATTTGAAAGATTGCTTAGGCCAGAAAAACCTATTAAAGATTGATAGCTCACTATAGGGTCTAGAGTAGCAGAGAGTGGTCAATTGGACAAAAATATAACTGGAAGTCCTCCAGGAAAACAGAGAACTTGAAAAAAATAAGTCTATGGTTCTTATAATATACGATAGTACCAGGAAACTTTCCCCCACTGTCTGAAAATATGACAAAGAAATGCATTATGAGTTATAAAAAAAAATATCCAAAGCCAAGGGTGTTGCCAAGTTGATACTTAACTGAACAAATACATATTTTAGAAATCCATGGTTGTCTTTCTTGTCAGAAAATAATGATGACAATGTGAGAACGATTCCCAGCCTCTCTGAAATGTGGAGTATGAGCTGATGATGCACGCATTGCTAGCAGAAGCAAATGCAGTGTAACACTGGCAGGCATGCTGGCTACAGACATTGACCATCTGCCCAACACAGACCTCCAAAAGATCATCGTGTCTTGTGATGGATAGACATGATGCTTTCAGTATCCTGACAAACAGTGTAAAGCAAGGCAGTTAACGATCAACAAAAAATATAACAATATAAAGTGCAGATGTTTTAGTACTACCTACCCTGATATTCTGTATAGAAGATTTGTTCTGTAACCACGTTTGTAAGAGACTAATAATATTATCAGTGACCAGCTTTCTGGATAGTGATATCAAGATTTGAGATAGTTTTGTCTTTCAGGTGTGTTACACAATAGCTAATTATATAATAATTGTAAGCAGATAATTGAAACTACTCTCAGAAGTATTATCTAAAAGCATCTCAGAGTGAAGTAAGTCAGAAAGAGAAAAACAAATATCGTATATTAACGCATATATGTGGAACCTAGAAAAATGGTACAGATGAACCGGTTTGCAGGGCAGAAATAGAGACACAGATGTAGAGAACAAATGTATGGACACCAAGGGGGGAAAGCGGGGGTGGTGGTGGTGGTGGTGGGATGAATTGGAAGATTGGGATTGACATGTATACACTGATGTATATAAAATGGATAACTAATAAGAACCTGCTGTGTAAAAAATAAAATTCAAAATTTCAAAAAAAATAAAAGCATCTCAGTAGAAATTGGTGATTATAAATTGGTGCTTTAATGTTAACAAGAGGATGTTCTGTCACCTTTTATGGGCTTGCCAGATAGGTCACAAGATGCTGAAAAACACTATGCGTTTGTAAGTCTAATTGCTAATTTTTTTTAAAAGAAGGTGATTCGAGTGAAGCATTTTCTCCAAAAATGAAATAGGATGAGCAAAAGTACAGAGAGAAAAGGAAACAGAGTGTTGAAAAATGATGCTGGTCTGACTGGAATGAAGCATTTATGTTGGAATAGTGACATGGAAGGCTTGATTGATAATTAAACATGGACCATATTATGGAAGGCATAGATGCTAGGCTATAGGAATTTGGCCTTGCAAGGGGGCCATTGCAACATTTATATGCAAATAAAAGATTCAATTAAATATTTTGATATGCCTAGTGAGAAGTTTCATTTAAATAATGGAGATATTAAAACTATTATATCCAAACAAAAAATTGTACTGATTTTTTTTTAAATAAAGGGACCATTTTAAGGAATTTAGCTTTTTCTAGAGAAAGCACCAAAGTGTCTGGGGCTCTATGGTAATGCTGTAATGATCCACTACAGTACTTAGAGCCAACGTTTGGCTCAGGTGTTATGTGTATCTAGGGTAATGTCAGAAATCACTGATTATGGACAGATTTCTCCCAATTTCAGTAGTCATTACTTTAGTTCCTTTGGCAGATCAGCAGAAAAGAATTTGGGTTTCAAAATGTCTGAACTTGAATCTAAGCTCTGTCATTTACTAACTTTATAATCTTAAGCAAGTTACACATTTGACTCTAAGGCTCAGTTTTCTTGCCGTTTAATTCATGAAAATAATGCTTAAGCCATAACTTGATGTGAGGATTAAAATAATAATGTAGATAAAATGCCTAGCAGTCTCTCACACATAGCCAATACTCAGTAAATGGTAGTTTTCTTATTACTGTATTATTACTACAACTGTGTAGCAGTTATTCTTGTTCTTGGTATACCATCTGTAGGCACTAGCACATTGTGGGTTCCAAAGTCAGACAGACCTGGGTTATATTCCTAGCTCTGAAGCCTACTAGTGGTATGATTTTAAATAAGCCACTTAACTGCTCTAAGCATCCATTTCTTTATCTGTGAAATGAGGACAATAATAAAGTCAATTTCACAGAATTTGTCTGAGGATTAAATGAGAAAATGTCTTTAAAACACTTTGTACGGCTATTACTAACATTGTTTTAGACAGTTCTTTCTGGTACAACTGCTTACTTGCTTACAATAGATAGGCGTTTCTATAAGTTTGGGGGTTATAGTTGATTAGTTCTTTTGGCTATACTTTGAATTTTCTTTTGCCGTATTCATGGTGATCTGCACTGTAAGACAGTTTTTACAAACACTTGTCTATTCTATTACAGTTGGTGGTAGGACATTTTAACTTTTGAATGAATGAATGAATATGATTCACTGGATTTACTTGTGTTCTCTTTATCCATATAAGAAAGCCATTCTTGAACATCTGCTTTTAATTCAGTGCTTATTCTCGGTGTGCTCTCTCTGTATCCATATCTTCATTTGTTTATTTATTTAAGATATATTTATTAAGTAGTTATCTAAGTTTCCACATAAGAAAAGGAGATACAATGCAGAGCAAATTATAATGTTCCCATTCTTCAATGAGTATGCAGTTTTTATTTGAAGTAAAAATACTGGTCTTTGTGTATACTTTTTCTAATAGACTTTAAGCCCTATGGCATTTAAAATACATATTTATTTTTACCACCAGCCTGCAGCACAATGTGTGGGGCTTTGTAGACATAAATGTTTGAACTGTTCTTTTATTAATATCATGTGAGAATAAACCATGTTATTTCAGAAAGCTTACACATGGAGATTCAATTATTAGGGTCATTTTAAAATATAGTAATACACGCATAATGTCATTTGACCTAGCACAACAGTTGCCTTTTATTCCTATTTTTCCCATTAAATTAGTTTCTTTCAATGCAGTACTGTAAAATTAAATGTTAATTTTTCCCCCAAATTTCTAATTTGGTTTCATATTCTCCTGGAGACAGTTATATTTTATAATTTATATTTTATAATTTGTGATATCAGGGGAGAAGTGCATATATAGGTAACTATATGCTATGCACAGTAATATATTGATTGACACTGATTTTAACTGAGGAAATACCTAAAAAAGAAGGAAGAAAAATTCAACTTAATTGGATTTTTCTCTTTATTATACCTACTCTGGAAATTTATTTAAGTCATATCTATGTGACATTACTAAGAAATACAAAGTTCCGTCTCCAAATTCTCTTCTTCTACACAAGTTAGTTTCTAGAGAGTAGAACTCACGTCTTTTATTTCTACGTCTGGTCTGCATATCTGCATTTTTTTCTAGGGATATTTTCTACTATAAATATGCCCACTAAGATAATATGTGTGCTAATTGTATATGAATATCATATACTTAGTTTTTTTTCTATCCAGCATTTATCAAAATGCCAGCTCAGCAAAGAGTATTTATAAAAGAGCAAAGATACTTCTATCAGGATCTCCAAACTCTCTTTTGAATAATGGTAATCCATTTTAGTTTAGTACTTCAGTGAAATGCCATTATATTATTATGATTAAAAGTTTTATAATTGATTTAGTCTATAGTCACTAAAAGTACTGTTTCATTAATCACAACAATTACTTCAAAATATTGCCCTCTTCATCACTTGATAATCCCATTAACAATGAGAAATTTAAGATTCAGTTCTAAAGAAAGTTTTGCTTAGGCCCTGGTGCTTTTTGTATTTTTTAATAATGAGAATGAAATAATTGACAAGGCATCTTTTTTCACATGGCTGAAAGGAAGATCTACACCAAGCTTGAGAATCAAATGTAGAAATTAGATGAGGCCTCCAGTATTTGTTCTGTTCTTCATTGACTCTATATACTGAGTTATATTTTTGTATGATTTCTCTATAGAGGAATATAAAAATGCATGCAGGTGCAGAGAATCATTTGTGAATCTATACATTTGACCAAAATAATGATAAAAAATAATAGGCTTTCCAGCCTCCAGAACAATTGTACCACTAATGAGTACCACAGAGGTTGTCTGGATTATTCTCCCTAATTAAAAGATGAGGAAACTGAGGTATACAACTGTAGATGACTTGCCCAAGGATATACTTTTACCTAGCAATTGCAACCTGGGATTCTTTCCTCTCCAATGTATACTGTCACTATGGGAAAGATGAAAGAATATCAAACAATATCTAACAAGTAAATGAAAATATTTTATCAGTACAAAGAAATGTTTACAATTTTAAACATGCTTCAGAAATGATCTGGTTTATGTCTCTTACCCTCCACCCTCCCTTCAAGCTTAGGCATCAGTGTTCTGAAATACTTGTCCTTTAGTGCAATATCTGTTATTCTTGTCTCTCTGCTTTTGTTTCTCATACTGTCTTAAAATTCTAGGTTTCCTTTCCTCCTCTTATCTGCCTAGAAATTTTGTAGTTGTCTTTCAAGAACCTACTCAAAATCTTTTCCTCCATGGAGGCATTTGTCCTCAACCCAAACTATACAAGTAATGACTTTCTTTTTGGAGTACTCATAGCATTTTAGAAATTTTTATGAGTACTTATTTAAATGCCTTGCAACTAATAGTTTATATGTCCATGTCTCTAGGAACCTGCAAGTTCCTTAACTGCAGAGATCATGTCTTGTCTTGAATTAATTCACTTTCTCATAGAGAGTCTTGGAGTCAGATGACAAGTAATAAAGATGGACATCTAGCATATAAACACTGTTATCCTTGAATACCAGGAACAATTTATGTTATTTTTCAGTTTTCTGAGATTTAAAGCTCAAACTTTAAAACTTAGACAACTGGAAAAGAAGGTATATTTGTACCATTAGGACCAATTATCCAGGTCCCAGACTCCCTTTAACATGTGCTGACACTGATGCGTCATTTAGTATTCGGATCAGAGGCAATGTAGTGACCATAACTCTTACAGTTAGACACCCTGAAGCCTGAGGGGATTCCACCCCACATGGCTTGCGAAGGGAAACAGATGCCCTGGTAGATGTATAAGCAGGAGAAATTTCAAGATATCAAAGGTTGTTTTTTTAAACATATTTACCAATTGCTATGGTAAACAGACTGTCAGAATTTCTATCTTGAACCTAATTTGTAGGGTTTATTATGAAAGCAGTTTTCAATTACAGCTGCTTGGCAGTGGCAAAGAAAATTCATTCAAAAGGAAGGTTAACCCATTTTCATGATCTCTTAAGATGAAAAGTGTTTTATTTTACTTGAAAAGTCCTGAAAACACAATTATTTAAACATGAAAGAAGAATCCATGGATGCAGTTTTAAAGTAAAATTTAAATTCTACATGAGATGGTTTCTTGTCATTATGCAATTAAAAGTAAAGAACACTGATAGTTGAGATTTATATTTTAATAACTGTTCAATATTTAAAGTTGGTGATTCTAACTTAGAAATCATAGTATACCCATACCAATGCATATAAATTTTTTTAAAAAATCTAATATTAATATAAAAGGTATCACAGATATAGATTAGGTACATTAAATGAGGTAAAACTACTAGTGCATATATATACAAAATGAACACAATACAATAATGTTTCTGTATTTTTGAGAAAACAAGGCTGGAATATTTGTCAGAAAAAAATATGTGTACGTATATGAGAAACTTGTTATTTTTACTTTGTTTTAACTCTGTATTCAATGGGCATTTTAATTGCTATCGCATAACCTTTATTCTTCTGTAGCATTTTTCTGCACATGTTGTTTTCCAAACTAGAATATGGATTATACTATTAAATTTGTTTTCATTTCTCTGTCCACCCAAGCCAAAGCTGAGCTCAGTGTATTTTCGTTATAGTTGTCATTTTCTTTTGATTGAGTGAATACGTATACTCACATCAGGAAAGCCATGAAGTTGAGTGCCTTATGAGGGAATGTTTTTAAAAAGATGAGAAAAAGGAATGAATGTTTATTTCATGTAGTAATTTACAGTCAGGAATTGTTTTGTATGGGAAAATTTCACTGGGTAAAAAATGCTAATTGGGTCTGGGAATTGGTTTAGAGGAAATAAGCTTAGGCAGGATGAGCTCAAAGAAAGTGCTACATTTATCTGATAATGGTGAACAAGGTAGGGCTGACATACTCCCTTGTGGTGGTATAATCAATTCACATTTCAGTGTTCTTAGAGTTTTATAGACTCTTCTTTAACCCTGTTTCTAATCATCTCCTTCCAAAGATAGGCCTGTGTGTGTGCGTGTGTGTATGCGTGTGTGTGTGTGTGTGTGTGTGTGTGTGTGTGTGTTTTGATGGGAAGGCAGTTTGGTTTTGGAATTTCATATGGAAACTTAGTCTGTACATTTAAGTTTCTTACTGACCTCGCAGCGTTTGCCCAATATAATCTTGCATAGTATGGACCTTTCTTTCAAAATGGGTGCGGTACAGAATCCTTGTTAAGTACTAGACTAGGAGCTTTTGAGTCATAACCAGATGGGCAGATTTTCTATTCTAGAAAGCCCAGGCTCATGGTGCTCCAAAAGACTGTAACCTAGATCTATTCAGAGGGACTGTAGATAGAATCGTGTGAAACTGAGAAATTGCTTGATGCTCATTTGTCTGTGGAGAACCGTTGGAGTCTCTCCAGAGCTGGCACTGTATTCCACAGACCAATTTCTATGTGCCGCCTGTTCACTTAAATGACATGACAGGTTGGAAGGTCTTCATCTTCCTAGAAGTATAGACTGAGCTAAGTCCTGATAGGAGGCAGAATTTGTTATCAGCCTTTTCATGTTGACACCATGACTCAAAAAACACTGCTGAGATTAAAGAGTCTCAGAATAAATCCCTGTTTGGGGCCTTATGTCTGTGTCCTGCTTCACGTGGCTTCCAGTAGATCCTGTTTTCTTTGTACTGTTACTTAGAGTCACAGAAGTTACACGTGGCCAGACTTACTGAGTCATCTGCTCTTCCCCCTCCCACCCTTGACACATTGTTTTCATGAGTGATATTCTTCATTATAAGAGAGCACAATGCTGACAGTGGGGACAGACTGGCAGGATTTGCAAGTCAAGCAAGACGACTTGTGTTATACCACCTGCATTTGCTCACTCATCACCTGGGTTCCAACAGCCTATTAAAATAATAGTTTGCCCTTCAGGATTCCTCCTTATTAGAAAGCAGCTCTACTCTTTAAGGTATACATAATTTCTTCATCTAAAATTACATGTGAAATACCTATGGTAAATGGTCTGTAAAATAATAGTGAAAACTTTCTGTGTAATAACCTAAGTAATAGAGACTATTTAAAACATATTTAACACAACATTGTAAAACAAGTATACTTCCATAAAAGAAATTTTTAAAAATGATAAAACATATTTAAAAAACTGGACTGTCATTAGTAACCCATTCTTCAGAGTTTCCCTGAGACACAGCTTAACCTGTCATTCAGAGGTCATAATAACTTTCAATTGGCTTTTAGGTATCCACACACCATGGTCAACTGAGGAACTAACTGCAGGGTCAGTCCCTTCCTGATATTTTGGATTAAGGTGGATTTTATCTCAGGCATAAACCTGGGAGTATATTTTTTAATTTAATTATATGTAAACACAATAGCTAAAACTCAGGATTTTATCTCAGGCATAAACCTGGGAGTACATTTTTTAAGTTAATTATATGTAAACACAATAGGGTACATAGTAGAAGTAAAACCCAGAGAGACCTAAGGGACTATCAGAAGTACGCTAATAGCAACCTCTAGAATAATTAGAGAATTCATAAAGACTTCTTTGTTCTGGAACTTGATCCTGTCAATTCTGTCTTCTAAAATCTAAGTCACCTGGTTGTATTACCTCCATTGCCTTGTTTCAACCTAGGCTACCTTTATCTCCTTGGATGAGAGCAACATCCTCTCAACATTTCTCCTTGTATCTAGTTTTTCTTTCTTTCAATCTTGTTTTTTATTTTGGCTTTCTTTTTTCCAGATTTATTGAGCTATAACTGACAAATAAAATTGTAAGATATTTAAAGTGTACATTGAGGTGATTTGATATACATATTTGTTAAAAGATTCCCACCATCTGGTTAATTACCATATCCATCACCTTACATATTTCTTTTTTTTTTTAATTTGGTGAGAACCTTTAAGTTCAACTCTCTTAGCAAATTTCAATTATATAATAAAGTGTTGTCAACCACAGTCATCATATTTTACAGTAGGTCCTCAGACCTTATTCATCTTATAGCCGAACGTTTGTATGCTTTTATCGACCTCTCCTTATTTTCCCCAGCCCCTGGTAACCACTTTTCTACTCTCTGCTGCTATAAGGTGATTTCTTTTTTTAAATTCCACATGTAAATGATGCCATGCAGTATTTGCCTTTCTCTGGCTTATTTCACTTTATGCCCTCCGTAATCATCTATATTGTTGGAAATGACAGGATTTTTTTTTTCAAAGGCTGAATAATGTGTGTGTGTGTGTTTGTGTGTTTCTTGATCCATGCATCTGTTGATGAACTCTTGGGTTGCTTCCATACCTTGGCTGTTGTGAATAATGCTGCCGTGAACATGGGAGTATAGATATATCTTTGAGATAATAGTTTTGTTTCCTCTGGATATGTACCGAGAAGTGGGATTGCTGGATCATATGGTAGTTCTACTTTTTATTTCTTGAGGAACCTCCATACTCTTTTCCATAGTGGCTGTACCAGTTTATATTCCCACCACCACATCCTTGCCAGCACTTTTTATCTGTTGTCTGTTTGATAAAAACCTTCCTAAAAGGTGTGAGGTGATATCTCATTGTGATTTTAATTTGCATTTCCTTGATGATTAAAGATGTTGACCACATATGCTAATTCTATGCTTAACTTTTTGAGGAACTGCCAAACTATTTTCCACGGCATATGAAACATTTTATATTCCATCCAGCAGCATATGAGGTTTCCAGTTGCTTCACATCCTCATCCTTTTTTCTTTATTTATTTCTTTAATTTCTTTCATTATTATATCCACTGTAGGGGATGTGAAATGGAACCTTATTGTGGTTTTGATTTGCACTTTCCTAATGACTGATGATGCTGAACATCTTTTCCTGTGCTTGCCAAGAATTTGTATATTTACTTTGGAGAAATGCCTATTAAAGTCCTTTCCCCATTTTTTTAGTTGGGATATTTGTCTTTTTGTCATTGAGTTGTAAGAGTTATTTATATCTTCGGGATACCCTATCAGATACATGATTTACAAATATTTCTCCCATTCTATAAGTTATGTTTTCACTTTCTTAGCAATGTCTTTTTGTACACCCCAATGATTTCTTCTAAGAGTTGTATGGCTTTAGGGCTTATATTTAGGTCTTTGGTCTATTTTGAGTTAACTTTTGTATATGGTGTGAGGTAGGAGTGCAACTTTATTCTTTTGCATGAGGATATCCATTTGTCTTAGCACCATAGGAGAGACTATTCTTTCCCCCACTGAATGGTCTCAGCGTTTTTTGTTAAACACTCCCCAAAGATTCATGTATGTAAAGTTTTCTCTCTAGCCTCTAAGCAACAAGATATCACCTTATCAGAATGGCTATCATCAAAAAGTCTTCAAATAACACATGTTGGGGAGGATGTGGAGAAAAGGGAACCCTTGAACACTGTTGGTGGGAATGGAAATTGGTGTGGCCACAATGGGAAATGGTATGGAGGTTCCTCAAAAAACTAAATATAGAACTACCATATGATCCAGCATTTCAACTCCTGGGTATATATCCAGAAAAGTAAAAAACACTAATTCAAAAAGATACATGCATCCCCATGTTCATAGCAGCACTATTTACAATAGCCAAGATATGAAAGCAGTCATAGTGTCTGTCAACAGATTAGTGGATCAAGAAGATGTGGTGTGTATGTATATATACATATATTAAAATAATGGAATATTACTTGGCAATAAAAAGAATGAAATTCTGCCATTTGCAGCAATGTGGATGAACCTAGAGAATATTATGCTTAGTGAAATAAATCAGGCAAAGAAAGACAAATACTGTATGATATCACTTATATGTGGGAATCTAAAAAATAAAAAAAAATGTATATAGCAAAATAGAAACAGACTCACTGATACAGAAAACAAACTAGTGGTTACCAGAGAGGGGAGAGGGAGTGGTGCATAAGGGGTATGGGATTAAGAGACAAAAACTACTATGTATAAAATAGATAAGCAACAAGGATATATATTGTATAGCACAGGGAATCATAGCCAGTATCTTATAATAACTTTTAATGGGCTGTAATCTGTAAAAACACTGAATCACTATGCTTTACACCTGAAACTAATATAATATTATAAATCACTATATTTCAATTAAAAAATAAACAGTCTCTCAGTTTTATTTCATTGGTTTATATATCTGTCCTCTACCAGTACCACTGTGTTTTGTTTTTTGTAGCTTTGTAGTTAGTATTGAAATCAGGAAGTGTGAGCCCTCCAACTTTGTTCTTCTTTTTCAAGACTGTTTTGCCTACTTGGAACTATTTTTAATTCCATATGAATTTGAGGATCAGCTTTTCCATTACTGAAAAAAAAAGGTGTTGGAATTTTGATTAGGGATTGTATTGCATCTGTTGATCTCTTTGGGTAATATGGCCATCTTAACAATATTAAGTCTTCCAACTCATGAACACAGGTAACTTTCCATTTACTTAAGTTTTCTTTAATTTCTTTCAACAATGTTTTGTAATTTTCAGTATACAGATCTTTCATCTCAGTTAAACATATTCCTAGTTATTTTATTTTTTGGATGTTTTTATAAATGTAATTGTTTTCTCAGTTTTCTTTTGTTCAGTGCTTGTATATAAAATCCAATCACTATTTGTATGTATGTATACTGCATATTTGTTAAATTTTTTTATAACAGTAATTTTTGTGGATTATTGGAATTTTCTTTAGATTGGATCATGTCATCTGCTAATAGAAATAATTTTACTTCTTCCTCTCCAATTTGGAGGACTTTTATTTGTTCTTTTGCCTAATTGCTCTGACTAGAACTTCTAGGCCAGTAGAATAAGATTGGTGAAAGTGGGCATACTTGTCTTGTTTCTGATCGTAAGGTGAAAGGTTTCATTCTTTCAGCATTGAGTGTTATGTTAGCTGTGGAATTTTTTTGGGTAAGTTTCCTTTATCATACTGAGGTACTTCCCTTCTATTCCTAGTTTTCTGAGCGGTTTTATCATAAAACAGACTTGGATTTTGTCAAATGCTTTTTCTCTGTCAATTGATATGATCTTTCTGTGTTTTTCTCTTCATGTTTTAATATACTACAAATAATATATGTTAACAAAGTGTATTTTATTGATTGATTGCTTTACATTGAACAAAACTTGCATTCCTAGGATAAGTCCCACGTGACCATAGTCTATAGGCTTTTAAAATATGCTGTTAGATTTTTTTTCTTGGCTAGTATTTTGTTGAGGTCTTTTATGTCTTTATTCATAATGGATATTGTTCTGTAGTTTTCTTGTGGTTTCTTTGAATTTGGTATCAGGAAAATACTGGCCTCATTGAACAAGTTAAATATTGTTTCTTCTTCATCCATTTTTTTCAGAAGAGTCTGAGAAGTAGTGCTGTTAATTCTTTAAACATTTAGTAGAATTCACCAGTTTTCTTTGTTAGAAGGCTTTTAAATTATTGATTAAATCTCTTTATAGGTCTGCTGAGATTTTTATACCCTCTTGAGTTGCTTTTGGTAATTTTTGTGTTTGTAGAAATGTATCCATTTATCTAGGTTATCTAATTTGTTGATGTAAAATTGTTCATAGTATTCTCTTATGATCCTTTTATTTCTATAATGTTGGTAGCAAGGTCCACATGTTCATTTCTGAGTTTAATTATTCATATCTTCTTTGTTTCTTTAATATATTTGTTAGTCTTGCTAAAAGGTTGTTAAGTTTTTTTAAATCTTTTTAACAAACCAAGTCTTGTTTTTGATTCTCTGTACTTTTCTATTTTCTATGTCATTTATCTTTGTTCTAATCTTTAGTCTACCCTTTCTTCTGCTAGCTATGTTTTAGTTTCCTCTTTTTTTCATAGTTCCTTAAGGTGTAAATATTGGGTATTGATTTGAGGGTTTTTTAAAAATGTATGTGTTTACTAATTTAATTTTCCCTATTAAAACTGCTTTGGCTACATCTTGTAATTTTGGTATGTTGTGTGTTATTTTCTTTTGTCTCTAAGTATATTCTAATTTCCCTTGTGATTTCTACTTTGACTTATTGGCTGTTCAAGAATATGTTCTTTAATTTCCACAAAACTGTGAATTTTCTAGTTTTTCTATTATTGATTTCTAGCTTTATTTCATTGTGGTTGGAGAAGATATTTGCATGATAGCAATCTTTTAAAATTTATTTCAATTTGGTTTTTTAGCCTAATATATTGTCATCTTGGAGAATGTTCCATGTGTGCTTGTAAAGAATGTGTATTGTGCTGTTGGTGGTGGAGGTTTTATGTATGTATTAGGTGTAGTGGGTATATAGTGTTGTTCAAGTCCTTTATTCCCTTATTGATCGCCTGCCTAGATGTACTATCCATTATTAAAGTAGTGTACTAAGGTCTCCAACTATTATTGTAGAAGCATCTATTTCCCCCTTCAATTCTGTCAATGTTAGCTTCATATGTCTTGGAGTTCTGTTGTTTAGTGCATATATATTTATAATTGTTATATATTCTTGATGACTGACACTTTTATCAATATAATATATCTTCCTTTGCTTCTGGTAACAGTTTTTGCCTTAAAGTCTGTTTTGTGTGACATTAATATAGCTACCACCAGCTCTTTTTTTGGTTACTATTTGTATGAATATACATTCCATTCTTTTACTTTAAACTGATATGTGTCTGAATCTCTCACAGACAACATATAGCTGGGTCATGACTTTTTAAAATCAGTTTTGCTAAACTCTGTGTTTGGATTGGAGAGTTTAATCCATTTGCATTTAACATAATTACCAATAAAGAAGGGCTCCTGACATTTTATAATTTATTTTCTGTAGGGCTTATACATTTTTAATTCCTCTTTTCTTCTATTACTGCCTTTCTTTGTGGTTTAATTATTTTTATAGTGTACTTTAAAAAATTTCTTTTCTCTTAGTTTTATGTATATTTTTTAGATATTTTATTAGTGATCACCATGGAGATTACAATTAAAATCTTGAATTCATAGCAATCTAATTTGAATCAATTCCAACCTAACTTTAGTAACATATAGAAATTCTGTTCCTATAAAACTCTGCCCTCCTGTGTTATTGTTGTCAAAAATAGCATTTTTATGTATTATTTAGCTATTAACTTAGATTTTAATTTTTTATCTATTTGTTTCTCAAATCATATAGGAAATAAAAAGACAAGTTATAAACTAAGAATATGATAATAGTGGATTTTAGATTTAGCTATATAGTTACCTTTACTAGAGTTATTTTTCTTCATATGGCTCTATTTTACTCTCTAATGTCCTTACACTTCAATTAAAGGATTCCCTTTAATATTAGAAGAAATTTAATATTTCTTCTAGGGCAGGTCTACTATTAGTGAACATTTTCAGCTTTTGTTTATCTAGGAATGTCTTAATTTCTCCCTCATTTGTGTAGCATAGTTTTGGCAGATATTGAATTCTTGGCTGACAGGACTTCTTTGTTTTTGTTTTAAGTTTTAGCATCCTGCTCCCTTTTGGTCTCCATGGTTTCTGATGAAGAATCTGCTGTTAATCTTATTAATCCCTCACAGGTTATGAATGCCTTCTGTCTTGCTGTTTTCAAGGTTCTCTTTTTGTCCTCAGATCTCCACAATTTGATTCTAGTATATCTAATTGTGGAACTCTTTGTATATTTTCTTTTTGAGTTTGTTGAGCTTCTTGAATGTGTAGATTTTTATCAAATTTGGGAAGTTTTTGGCTATTTTTTCTCTCTGGTGTTAATATATCTAATAAAGCATACTCTTTGTTATTCAGCGTATATTCGGTTGGAGATAAGAAACTTAACTGGCTTAAGAAATAAAGTTAAATTAACTAAAATTAACTATAATTAAAATTATTTTCTTCAGTCATGCTAGCTATATTTCAAAAGCTCATTTAGTCATATGTGGCTAGTGGCTTCCATGTGGGATAGCATATATATAGGACATTTTCTTCATCTCTGAAAATTTTAATGAATAGCATTGGTAGACAATACACAGTCTTTTATGTTCTTACAGCTACATAGAAATATATGCCTAGAGAGAAGTTGTTTCTGAATCATTGTTAGTTAAAAAAA
This sequence comes from Monodon monoceros, assembly GCF_005190385.1. Classification (NCBI taxonomy): domain Eukaryota; kingdom Metazoa; phylum Chordata; class Mammalia; order Artiodactyla; family Monodontidae; genus Monodon; species Monodon monoceros. The sequence goes on from NW_021703772.1 coordinate 88,219,173, forward strand.
GCAAAACCAGTATTAATCCACAAGATTTGGTTTTGAAATTTGATTTGTTTCGTATTCATAACTTAAATTACAACTTAAAGAGCAGTTTTAAAAATATGCAAACACAGTAATTTTAGAAGGGTTAAATTTGGGAATATATGAAAAGAAAAATGATCTTTTTGGTGAAATCAAAAGTTTGGTTAGTCCACTTGAAGATTGGCACAGTAACTTCAACACACTGGTAGGAAACAAATAGATGAGTTTAATAAAGACAAATTATTTCTATGAGTTGTTTGTTTATATTTTTTATTCTGCTGAAGGTTCCAGAATTGGGAACAATATAAGACTAGGAGTTAAGGTCCCAAAATGCAGCTTTAGATTAAGAACTTCATGGGAGTAAAAACCAGAAAAATGCATAGTCAGTTGCATAATTTTCATCACTGTGGTGGGGGGAAGGAGAGAAATAAAAACAAAAAAGTTAAACAAAGTAACCATTTAGTGAAAGCACATATTGTCCTAATTTCTAAAAGGTATTTCTGGTTTGGTGGAGCTTTATATAGTTTAGTGGTATGGTAGTACAAAGATATTTCTTAAAATGTCCCTGTTACAAGATTATTGATTATATTAAAATGCAGTTCATTATAAATATAGGAAATGTAATGTTCTATGAAAGGAAATTAAAAGATATGAAATATGTTTTGCTATATCCAATAATTAGATTATTACATCTCAAAGAGTTTGTAGTGGATAATAAGCTAGCAAATCTTTCAAATTTAAAAATATGAATTAAAATTCAATTATGCATTTTTCCTTATATTACATATCCAACACAGAATTTTTTTAATCTGGATGGATTATATGTTTTTAGGTATTTTAAAAAGAGATCTGAGGATAACTAAAGAGTTGGAGTGGATATTGCACTCTTCAAGTCTTGGTTTAGCAAAATAAATTAGATCCTGTCTTAAAACTACGTCCAGCAGGACAATCCATGAGTAAAAAAGGGAAGTGCAAAGTAAAAATAAGGGATTTTGTTTACATAAAAGAAATCTGGTCATTGAAGGCTACTATATATTTTCACAGGTACATCTTTAAAAGACTTGCCTATTACATACTTGTAAAGTATATACATTTCCTAAAATTTCTCTAGAAAAGGAGATGCTTCTTTGGGGACACACACACACACATTTATATTTCTTGGAGATTTAAAGAAATATGTTGAATAAATGAAAGACCTAGACTCTTTTCAAGCATTCAAAACCTAATATGAGCCCAGTTAGACAAAATAAGATAATCTTAAAACACCCCTTTAGAAAATTTGATGTAAATAAAATGGTTTAGAGACTTTATTTTTTATTTTCAATTCCTTATATTGAGATTACATGTCATAATTTATCTATGTTTTATCTAGTTTGATTCATTATCTAGTTTGATTAATGTAGGAGGTGGTAAGGTTCAATTGATAAGGTTTTAATTTTTTTCTAGTTCTATGATTTAAGCAATTTAGTTTTACTAATATGAACATCAAGGTAATTCTTTTTAATTTTTAATTCTTTGGAAATAATGTACGGATTTTTATTTTTCTACATTTAAAGTTATGTATTCAATTTGCCCATTCAGTTTAATTTTTTTACATCAGACTTCAAATATTTTGAAATGGAATCCTTAAAACTTATCCTGCATGTTGTAGAAATATTTTGTCTCCACAAACAGATCACAAGTAGCTCATACTCTAATATATCTTGGAGGAGTTGTAAAACTGTTTGATTATGATGATAGTAATGTAGTAGAAGTCTAAAAGTGAATAAATGGAAAGTAAAGCATAAAACCTTGTGTGAAGAAAGGTAAAATTTGAGACAAAAATTTTAAATTTAAAAAACTCTGCATTGACTCCTACATGATATATAATATTTTGGACCCTTCAATTCACTATTTCTGAAACTGTGAAAAAATGGATTCATTTTTGAAAACATGTATCTTGAATTTTAGTGTTATTATTTCAGTTATATTATCTTTTTCAATGTTAATGTCTGAAAATTAGGTAGTAGTCTTTCATAGCAAATTTTCTATCTTGGTTAGAGGCAGTATTCACTCAAAGGAAATGGCCTATATGAAATTAAATATATTTTAATTTAGACCTTAAATATAGTTTACATAACCTTTGCTCCTACTTGGAGAGTTTGTTTTGTTTTGTTTTGTTCACCTTATGAATGGCATGGGTGTTGGTACTGATGTTTATTTTGTGGTTTGTGGTTCCTAAATGACACCAGTTGATACTGCTGGAGTCTGGAGAATAAATCAACAACATAATGATAATTATATTACTAAGCACTTTGCATACAGTCTTCTTAAAATCAGCATAATATCTCTCTTTATTACTTGAAAAAAATTTATTTCCAGCAAATGAAGATTCATTGTAGTTGAAATATGTAATGTTGCTAAGCTTTAGAGAAAAAAATTCTATATAGCAGTATTTTTAATAACGAAACAACTATACTTTAAATAATTAAGTATATTTCAATTAAAATAATTGTCAATAAAATTCACCTTATCTTACATAATAACTTTCTAAATTGATGTGTACAATTTTCTAGTTTAGAACTGGAAGGTCTGAATTGAATGTTTTATAAGAAATCACAACTGTAGTAGGGTATCATCATTTCAGCAACTAGCAGCCTGGGTATCATTTTCAAGCTTAAAATCAGCAAAACTAATTAGAATAAAAGCCACATGTGAGATATCCATAATGCATTGACATTTAAAATCTCTCCCTTATTTGTATTCAAACTACTATATTATACAATGCAATATTTATCTGTGATATTTTCTACCTTGACATGATCTATGCATAGTACAAAAAAGCCCAGGAGCTTCTCCACCAACAAGGAACTTTTCCCCTCTGTAGTATAACATGTTTGATAAATGCTTACCCTCTTTATGCATCCTCCTCTTCTGCAATTTATTTTTCAGTGCTTTACGCTTTTTTGTTTTTTTCCTTTCCCCCTTCAAGTAGTACAGTACATTTTCAGTCAGACCTTGTCTCCAACACCATGTGTAAATTCCCGCCTCTCAGACATTCACAAATTAATCACAGATATGCACACTATAAACAAGAGACCTTGATGAGTGGCTTGAGATGTTCTATAATTTGTGCTTTGATTAACTGACTTTCCCACTTAATTTTAGATGACATTAAATATCCTATTTTAATCTTACATTTTTCCACCTGCAAAAACCTGATTTTTTTTTATTTGAAGTGTTAATGATTTAGTAACAAACTAAAGAATCTATAAAGAGATAAAAATACGTATTTAATGGCATGGTGAAGTATAAACATTTAGATTAGCTGCATTGTAGTGAAGCTTTTATACCAGTGTTCATATGAAACAGTTCTAGAATTGTTATTAAAACTACATTGAGCACATACCCTGAGAAAACCATAATTCAAAAAGAGTCATGTACCAAAATGTTCACTGCAGCTTTATTTACAATAGCCAGGAGATGGAAACAACCTAAGTGTCCATCATCAGATGAATGGATAAAGAAGATGTGGTAGATATATACAATGGAATATTACTCAGCCATAAAAAGAAACGAAATTGAGTTATTTGTAGTGAGGTGGATGGACCTAGAGTCTGTCATACAGCATGAAGTAAGTCAGAAAGAGAAAGACAAATACCGTATGCTAACACATATATATGGAATCTAAGAAAAAAATGTCATGAAGAACCTAGGGGTAAGATGGGAATAAAGACACAGACCTACTAGAGGATGGACTTGAGGATATGGGGAGGGGTAAGTGTAAGCTGTGACAAAGTGAGAGAGTGGCATGGACATATATACACTACCAAACGTAAAATAGATAGCTAGTGGGAAGCAGCCGCATAGCACAGGGAGATCAGCTCCGTTCATTGTGACCACCTAGAGGGGTGGGATAGGGAGGGTGGGAGGGAGAGAAATGCAAGAGGGAAGAGATATGGGAACATATGTATATGTATAACTGATTCACTTTTTTTATAAAGCAGAAACTAACACCATTGTAAAGCAATTATACTCCAATAAAGATGTTAAAAAAAAACAACTACATTGGTATTCTTGTTGTATGATGCTCTGTTTTGACAAGAGGATATTTTTCTTTGCTAAATGTAGTCTTGCATTTTCCAAACATTTCATACTTGAATTCAATGACGTTTATAAATAGGCATTGATGGTTAGGAAAATTCATTTCAAATGCCTAAAAACACATACCAACATACTTTAAAAATTAAAAAAATGTGCTACCATTAAAAGTGGGAAGTTTAACCATATCAGTCAGGCTTCTTATTATGAGAAGTTTTTATGCCTAGTTTAAATCTTAATTTTTATTGTTTAAATTATATATGGTTTTTATTTGCTACTAACAAGCTGTGTGATATTTTGAAACTCACTTAGCATTAACTTTAACTAAAGGAGTTTGACTACCAAAAGGCCAAAATTTTCTGCAATTCTAGCATTCTATTACATGTTTTATTAATGACTAAGAGAAACAACAGTAGTTGTTTTTATTTTTAGCTTCTGGACATTTTATAAAGGCTCTGGTAAGTGCATAATCACATACCAACAAGAAAGCCAATCAACTCTTCTATGATCTTTAGAACTCATCAGTTATTCCCTTCTCCTATCATCTTCAAGATGCAGTATTTTTAATTGAATTAAAAGATGAATCAACCAAATATCTGTTGTAATAGGATACCAAAGATTGAGTTTAAATTTTTGACAGAGATTGAGAGAAATGACCCGGTATTTTCACATAGCGAACTATATCTTCTCCTTAGTCATAGTGAGGATTCACTTTTTCCTCAATTGATGGTTAAACAGTAAAATAAGAATTCTGAGAACAGAATTTGGTTTTGTTCCTCATCTTGAAGATTTTTTTCAAGTAAGGAGATCTTTATGTAATAATGGTCAAATCTGTAATAGACGGAAACTCTAATATGACAGATTTTGAGAGAAAAAAAAAACAGGAACAGAGGATGGGATAAATGGTAGAGTTCTAATCTTGTTTTCCAATTAAATATTTGAAAATGCAAACTGGAATCTCACTATCTGAAATTAATGGCTAGTTTCCAGTTAGCTAGTATCATTGAGATTGATTAAATATTCAAATAGTATCTTCAGGACTATGTAAAACAAAATAGATTTATTTAACCCCTTGAATTGAAGGATGCTCCAGAAGAAATTAGGCAACATTTGTATATGAAAGCTTCATTCTTGTGTTTATTCCAACTGTATAATTTATGATAAATATGAGATTTCAGATCACAGGCATAAATTGTGCTATTATGTGATTTGTGTATCTCCCTTTAGTTATCTGAAAGGGAAGATCCAAATATTAATAGACATAAGCAACTCCTTGCACTTTTAATTTAGGAAGATTATTTTCTTATATCTACATGTACTGGAGAATCTAGAACCATAAAAATGACTGAATAATCTCTAATTTTGAAATACATCTATAGAATAAATTTGTTGCTATAGTGTGAAAAACAGAAGGAAAATATTAGAGAAATAAGAATCAGTGCTTTCATGTTTATCCAACTCATAATAATGATTATTTGAATTTAAGACTAATAAGAGAACTAACTACTATATTTTTCAGTAGCTGGAGATTATGTGGGTTTTTCCACAAATAACTTATTTCCACAAGTAACTTATTGTAGTATAAATCTTTACAGACATTCTGATCATTATATACAGAAGAGTACTCTCCCTTGAACTTGTATCATGCTAAGGACTACGTGGTGGATGAGGTAGAAGTATGGTATAGAGAGGCAAGTCAAATTGTGTCTAAAAAGCCCTAACAGTTGGATTCTACCTTCTTAAAGTTTATAATTATTTGAAAAAAATATATGCTGAAGTTATCTTTGTTTAGAAAACATTTATTTATAGAACATACATTTTAATAAATTAAAATTGGAGGAAATATTTTCAATACACTTTTCAAAAAGTTTTAAGTGTTCTCCAATGTTTTATAAGCACCACCTTATACAAAAAGTGTATGTAAAACAAGTCTTAAGAAAGTAGCTAAAATACCTCTATTAGTATTGTGTTAGATTAATTTGAGTTATTGATTAGATATAAAAATATTAGATGGTATCACCTTTTAAAAACTTCTCAGTTACTCTGAATATATGCTCAGAATATTCTCTGAAATTTATCTATCAAATATTTATTGAACACATACTATGCTTAACACTCTGTGCTAGGCCTGAATTAAAAATTCCTGAAGGAATTTGATTTACTAACAGAAACAAAACATTGTTTTAAATTGCAGTAACAAGTAGCATGTTATATGCCATTAAGAAAATTTATAGATACTGCAATGAGAATTGGGAGAATCAAGAGATATTCATTTAAAATATTTGAACTGGGTTTTGAAGAATAGTTAAGACTGGGCAGAAGTGGGTTGTGAGTCCTGGCTGGCTGAAGAGACAAACATGGATGCTATATTTGGGAAAAAGCAACAAGTCTAGAGCTTGTACAAAGCAGTTACAGGATATAACGACCCGAAGATGCTTTGGCACCAGATTGTGGAGGACTCTAAATTTGGGTTACACAATTTGAACTTTTTTGATTTGGGCAATTTATAAAGATTATGCTTGGGACTGAAATAATCAGTTCTGTGCCCGGAAGATTAAGCTGCTGGTAGTGCATCTAATAAAGTATTGACATTTCCCCCAAGTTTTTATTTTGAATGGATGAGTCAACACTTCCATTAGATACATGCCAAAATGAAACACATAATTACTCTTTTTTTTTTCCTGTTAATGTCAGTGGATGCTTTAAAAGATTCACTTTGGCTTTCTGTCTAATGGTACACTGGATGGATCTTGACCCCAGTTTCACAATTATTATGTGAGTATGAAGTGCCAAAACCTTTTGTGAACCCTAAAGAAGAGTAACCCAACTTGTTAAGGCAGACTTTGCAATATTGTCTGTGAAAACATTGCTGAATTTTGAACCAAATGTCACATGCAGATTTTAGAAATCTCTCTTCCTGACTTGGCCAAAAACTTCGTAGTACAAATTCCAGCTGATGTAATGAGCATCCTACCATATGCCAAGTGGCAAAGTTTTACTGCTGGTTTAGTTACTCAGTGCTCACGTGGAATTGCCTTTCTTCTGCTGTGTCCATCTGCTGATTACCTGGTGGTCCTCTCCCACTGCCGTGTCCATCTGTTGGCTACTTACAGATGCCATCCTAATGCCCCATGCACCTGTTTATACTGTTCTTCCCAGAATGCAATGCATCTCATCATTACCTATCAAATTGTAAATTAAATATATATGTTCATCTTTTAGGGAAGGGGATAGAAGGTTGTTTTTTTTTTCATATTAATGGAGCCAAAACAAATTTAAATATTGATCAAGCAGATCATACAAACAGGTATATTAAAGAAGGGGTTTTTCCCAGTGTGACTATAAAATGCTCAACAAAGAACTCATGGAATGTCAGAGAAAGTGTATATTCAATTAAAAACATTCCCTTTCTTTGCTCTTAGATTCTAAATAGGAACTTCAAGCATTCTACACAAGAAATACAGAATTGATTTGGCTCCTGGAAGCCATTAAATCTTCATCTCTTAATATATCTCAGTTTAGTAGGATGGTTAAATGTATCTGAAAAATACCCCTTCCCAGGTCAGAAACTTGTGTGAGGGTAAGAAGGTGGCAGAATAAGTGAAAGGATAGAGTGCTTCTGGACTTGCTCTTACTGAACTAAAAGTGACAATTGAGTGATGAAATGGAATGAAATGAATGATAAACATTTTTAAAAGTTATATCATGTAAAAAGAGTCTATAAAGACTATGGTCAAATAGACCTTACTAAAAGACTTAGACCATTCTTCTTCAGGTAACTCCAGATTATTTATTTTGCAAGGTATTAAAAGGTATCTTGGAGGCTTAAAAGAGGAAAACTCCCTACCTACAACTAACAAGTACCTCAAGCACTGAGATAATTACTTTAAAAATGATAAATAATGCTAAGGAAAAGGATATGATTTCCAATAGTGCAACACATTTAGATATGTTGTACTTTTGAGTATTTATAATTTCCATAGTTTGTAAAACATTTTAAACCAATTTATTTCACAATATTTTTTTTCACTAAGGAACTCACTCTTGAAAGTAATAATTTTTTGAATAGAACTTATATATGTGTATAGCAGCATATCTTCTTTAAATATGTTAATATGATTTGTACATTTTAGACAAGGAAGAAGTAAAAAAACTAGTCTGATAGAAAGGATAGAAATAGTTATCATTTCTTAAGACTAAGAAAACATGTATTTAAAAATTGTTTCAAAACACAAGTAAAGGATAAGTTTTGTACACGTGGAAGATACCAACCAGGTGCATCTTTATGTAGAACTAACCTTCGGAATATCTCTGTTGTAGCTGAAGTTGTCATGTATTTTAGTATCACATTTCTAATAAATGCTAGTAATGAAGTTTTCATATATTTTTGTATCTTGTTTTAAAATTAACATGAGATTGAGTAGCCTACTTTTTAGCATCCTTTATCTAATGTAACAGCTTTCCAGATAATCATCTTAATATCAATTAAATTACATGCTTTATTTACTCAAAGTGTCCATTTTTGAAGGTTCTTATAACGACTTTTAAAAATTCAGAGTATAAAAGACTTGATATTTTTATATTTCAGTTTAATGCTTTTACATTGCTTCATTTGCTAAGGAAACACAATTTTAAAATATACTATATATTCATATACTTGTGTATTTGGATCTATCCAAAGTTTTACTTTCTTTCAGTAAATCACCCTAGTCTTTTCTTGCTGTATAACAAGTGAAAGGGATATTTAAATATGCTTACCACAGTATTTGCAGACATTACAGGGAGCTGCACAGAACTTCCTCCAGGGAGCTGTCCTTCTTTGAACACCATTCTGATATTTTCATTTCCATCCCATCCTGAATTTTGGTACACTGACTAAGCATTTGACAGTGAGGTTCAGTTATATCACCTTTACATTACCTGGAGTATGTATTTTTCTTTTTGTCTTGAGGGGTTTTTAAAAAGAAGAAAACAATAAAAGTGGAGAAACACTTAACTCACATTGAGGAACAAATTAGATATTAATTTGGAAAGTTACATTTATATCCACACTGTATACTGTCAAACATATATATTTATACACACAAGTATCAATTCACAAAGGATATACAAGTATGCCTGCAGGATAATTTTGACTTGAACTTCCAGTACTGAGTAGAATGAATGTCTTAGCTTGGAGCCAAAGTATTTCACTCCTGGTCCTGATTTGGATATTTATCCTCTTCCATTGCCCTAATTGTCATGAGCTGTTGTTCTGTATCTCATATTGATCCATATTATTCTAGAAGAGTCACTTTCTCAGGTCAGAGCCAAAGTACTAATAATCACTAAAGCCCTGTCTGCTACGGTTGCTCAAAATTTAGTCCATAGAGCTTAGTGGCCCTAAATATTACCTAATATTATAATTATTTAATATTTACTTCATTCTTTAAATAAATCATAAATTATAAAAGTTATAAAATTATTTTCATAGCAGGGATCTTGTTTTTAAATGTCACTAAGTGTGCCACGTAGGCATTAAATGTGTTGAAAGGTGGCAGTAAGGGAATGGAGTATCTCTTTTTTAATTAATGAAAAGAGTAAATATAGCACCCTCATGTTACATAGAATACTTTCCTAAGAAGAATCATGTTCAAATGAGTAAACTCTGTCACTTATGCTTGGAGTTAGCAGGTGAAGGAATTTTTCTCTGTGTGTTTTGGATGTATAACTGAAATATAAAGGAAATACATATTACAAACAGCATGAAAAACAACAAAAAATCTATTAAGATGGCAGTCTAAAAATTATTTACAAAATCAGACAAAAATAATGGATATGTTTCACGCACTTAAGCCAAAATAACCTATTATTCTATTTCATAATTTTAAAATTTGTCATATTCCTAAACCTCTCTTTCTATACTTTCTTACCTACAAAGATATAAAGAAATAGTTATAATTTATTTCTATATAGGTATACTTAATAAGCAGAACATATATCCATTTACACTGTGAAAATTTTCAAATTATCACAGACTAGTATTATGTATAATAATATGCAGTATTATGCAATAATATGCAATAATTATCAGAGTAACATTATGCCACTGTCATTGGTATGTTCCCCTTTTTTGTATGTTAAAATTTTTGTGTGTTATTACCCTCCAAATTAAACCATGACGTGTAATACTGAGCTAATACTGCTGCTAAAAAGCTCTGAATTACTGTTACTAAATTGAATCTGAATGAAAGACAGTTCTCCAATGTATATGATCAACAGATTTATCTCATAAGGAGTCAAAGATGAGTGGCAGGGACTCTTGTTGCTTTAATCTTGCTTAAGGGCCTATCCTTAAATGAACCGGCAACTATATACAGCCAAATATCAGCATCACAGTGGAGAGTCTAGTTGATATATTAAATTCAGAATATTAATATTCTTTGACAAAGAATCAATATCTCGACTCAAATAATTTAATATTGCTTAATTTGAAACTAATTCAGACAACTTAAGAATTACAGGAAGCTAAAGTGGAACTGCTTTGTGTCAATGGCATAAGAGCAGTTTATCAGTAATTCCATCTACAGCTAGGAGAGTCTATAATTAATACTTAATTTTGAGGATAGTTTCATTGTTTTGAAATTTCTAAATGATTTTCAATTTTGCATAAAATGAAGTTACGTTTCAATGCAGTCTCCTACTTATTCCCACCCTTTTTCCTGCCTCCCATTCCTCTCCAAGTTCCTCCCCTCTGTTTTTGCATCCATCATATCTTGGTGAATAAATTGCTTTCTACTTCGCATTATGCCTCATTGCCATCTCATTGTTATGTATAAGTATAGTCAAAATCTCCATTTTCTAAAAAATAAGAGATAAGGTTTGCTTCATTAATCTGTTATTGCAACCTGGACAAATCTGAATGACCAGAAACATCACTCAGTTTGGCTGGTATGTAGTATATTCTTTACTTTTTCTAGAATAACCCAGTCTACTTCAAATTGACAGTCTATATTTTTCTACTTATATTGCTAGAGAGAGAAAAATTGGCAGATATACACCTAGTAGAAAAAATGAAATATATACATGTGGACATCTGTACATCTAAATATATTTCTTTTGCATAATTTTTGATACTCTGCCCAAAGTGTTTTATTTCAGTGAGCTTAAACTGCACTAATAACAAGCTGTAGCCTTAAATACTTTTTTTTTAAGGGAGGAAAAAAATGAATGAGTGGAAAATATTTACAATTTGTATTCTAGCAATCTAAAACGTCTCAATTTACTCTTCTTCCTTTATATTCCACTGGGAACACTCTTTAAGGTCATTTAAATTTAACTCCTGATCCTAGTACACCCATGAATGTTGCAAAAATACTAAGCAATATCTGTATTCATTCAAAAACTAAATGAAATAAGCAAAAACATAATTTTCATTTTTAATCATGCTTTGAAAGACAAACTAATGTATTGCTTTTGAAATGAAAAAAATATTGAATATGCAATGTTTTATTTTTGTTACCACACAATATTTTGTTCCATTTTTGGTGAGGGCAGTATCAAACAGAGGATATAGTATTCTAGACATTTTCTTTTTGATAAAACTGGCTCATTAAGTATAATATTCTTATGTAAATCTGTGCAAGCAGTAGTCTGAGATAATTAAAATTGTTACAGTTTGAGTTTGCTAAATATATACATTTTTGTTTATAAATATGTAGGCATATATATATTTCTATAACCTTTCTTGAAGTAATAATCTGTTATAGAGTCATAAGGAATATTATTATCCAAGGCCAAATGTTCTATATATCGATACTTATTACTGATTTATATAGTAATATATAATTACTTTAACATGTATTAATATTAATATAATATATAATAATTTTCTACAGTAGTATACTTATTACTGTTCTATATACTTATTACTGATCTTGTTTTGTGTATCTGAGTCTTCCGATATTTCTGAGTCTTACATATTTATGTCTTCCTGTACTTCCAAACCACACAGCCTTAAAATTGTTATTTCTCTTCATACTTGGCTACCAGTACCCACTGCTTAAGCCCTGTAGCTAAAGGCCTGTGACTTATTTAGAAGTAATTAATTCTTTACATTTTTCTCATGGATATTGATATATTTAAATTATATAGTAATATTAGACTCAATTTGACACTTTACCTTTCCTAGTAAATAATTTACTTTGTGCATAACATTTATGAAAATAAGGTTTTCTCTTTTCATACGTGTAGGCATATATGCATTCTCATTCTATCATTTCTGTTATTATTTTGATAAAATTTCTCTGGGTGTATTTTTAATACTTTTTAGATTTACCTAGCAATTCCATGTTTTTTCTTTTTTATTGATTTTCATGTTTGTCTTTATTAATTTATTCTTATTAGTTTTTCTAGGTTTGATTTGTTTCTGTTTTCTCGAGTTGGTCAAGTTTAACCCATTTCTTATATTTATTTTTTATCATGAAAGTATTTAGACTCTATTTGCCTTTGAATACAATTTTGACCACATGCCATAAACTACTATTTTCTTTTCATTATTTTCTGAATCATTTGTAGTCATAGATTTGTTTTTCATAATATACCATTTTTAAAACTTTTGAAATGGAATTGAACTTTCTAATTATTAATTAATAATTAAATCAGAACTCATGGCTTATATAGTTCTATATTTCAGAATGTAAGTATGTTTCCTTTGTGAGCAATTATTTTATCAATTTTTTAAAGTGTTTTACTTGAAAACATAACATACATTTGTAGACTGCAATTTTTAATATGTATGTGCTTATGCAAACCTTCTGATTGTCATCATGATTTTGGTCTATCTTCCCTATCAAAGAAGGAAAGATTATGAAATTCTACACAAAGTTGTATTTATTCTTTCAAGAAATACTTCCTGAGTGCTCTGTCAGTCACACTTCTAATTCTAAGGACAGAGTAGTGAGCAAAAGTACTTCTACAGAGCCAACAATCCGATATAAAAATAGACAAAGAAATTAACTTGTCAACCACCTTCTGGTTAGAGTTGGCCAGTAGAGAGGCAGATGAGAGGACAGAAGAAAGATTAGAGGGCAAGAGGAAGAGAGGAGCCAGAGTATTTTTCCTCTTCCCTTTTATTAGTTGGCCACTCCAGCAGCGGCTGCATTTTCTCCATGGCTCCAGCCACAGATAACTGCTCCTTCATAGTCCAACCAGACCAAAAATGCCGCTGAGGCTCTAGCTGAGCTTCATTATCCCATCATTACTGCTTTTTCTATACCTTCAAACTTCACGGTGATAGTGCCTTCCTGTGATTACAAATCTTGAGTTTATTTTCACTTTTTAAATTATATTTTCAGCTCATCTAATACCTTTAAAATTAATCCTCTATATCACATAAACACTTAAGGGTCTAACTCTGAATGTTTGGAGTAAGATATAAGTTTATTACTGGTTTCTTCAACTTTATATTCATTTTAAGTGACATAAGTTTGCTTTCTGAAAATGAGTTGATACCCCCATTTAAAAGTATAAAACGATACACTCTGAAAGGAAAAAAAATCAGTGAAGTACTCTGTGTAATTGTGGCTTTGAAGAACTTTTCTAGAAGAGGATTGGTTTTCTTCAACAGGCATACATTTTGTACTTGGCAAAGAATGACTTGGGACTTTTCTTTGAGTTTTACATATGGGAATTGTAATGTGTACTATTGTAGTGTGTACTCTTAGAAAGGGTTCTTCATTCTCTTGTTCAGCTGGGACAGTATTTTCTACCCATTGCTTTCATTTGTAGTACTAAAAATATATTTACATGTTCAGGAGCTATTCATGTGCTGATTACATCTCAATGATACCAATAGTTCATAAATCCCCGTTTAGTTAGTCTCCATTGCTTAGTGAATTTCTTCGTTGTCTGTGAATATCATTTAACATTGTTTTCAGCTGCGAGTTACAGGATGCACAAAACTCTGTTATACAGTAGGGTATTTGTCATTTCTCAGTATCATGATTCTGAAAGCAGTGTGGTTTCAGGATTTATTCATGGCTTGTTTCTCAGGTTTGACTTCTTACAGTTTTAAGACGGTGGCTGTAGTTTCAGGAATCACATTTTAAACAAAAGTAACTGCGCAAAGACAACAGATATTTCTTTTCAAAGGCCTCTTTCTACTAAGGAGGAAAAGCTTTACCAAAAGGTGAAGACATATTTCCCATCATGTCTAATTCTTTTGGATTGGGCCAAATGATTATTTCTCACCATGCCACTGAAAAGGAGGCTGGTGAAGCAAATATTAATATTTGGTGTTTTTAACCTCTGTATTTGAAAATGGGTTGTGATTATGTGAAAAAAACTTTTGGGTCAGGTGCAGAACAAAGAAATAGCTGTTTTGACTGCAAACCAGAATATCTGCCACTGTCCATCCCTCTGGCCCTACACAGACTTTTCCCTGTACATATAGAATGTATCTATTCATACTTAACATATTTTCACCTGCTTCTCAAAGTGAGACAAACTGAAATTCGCATTAATCACTGCAATCAGCTTTAATATCATTCACAGTTTTTACTTGAAAGCCAACTGAAACAATTCTGGATAATTTCAACAGAAAAATTATTAAAAGTACACGTGGTATTTCCAAGTATTTCTAAGAGGACCAGAGAATCATACTTGAAGGTTATGCAGCTGCAAACAATGCCTCAAATCATACCACAGAACTGGTCCCCTGAAGATTTATCACTGTTACCACAGGGACACACACAGTTTGCATAACCAACACTAGATACTGCTTTCTGCCATTAAGGACAAACCAATGGACTGCTACCATTGTAATCTTTGGAAGCCAGGTGTATCTGCCTCAAATAACATAACTCTCGCCAGAATGGAATCCATGCTCTTCCTGCTTCTTCACAGAACTAGCTTTTGATCCAGAGCTTGAGGTGGTTGTACCTAAATGGCAATTCCCAAAAGGTATGCTTATGCTCTGCTACAAGAGATTTGGCAAATGCACAGCTGGAATTTTCAGGCTGTATATTATGACGAGTATTCTTCCTGATAATATGGGAAATTCTCTGAACATAGAAAAAGGGCTTAAAATATAAATATACTTCAGAAAAGTATGACAAATATCTACTTCAGTGTGCCCAAGAAAATAACCTGAACAAAATGTATGAAGAGTATCTAAGAAAGGGTAGTGGTATTCAAGGTCAATAATATTATGAAAGTTTCTCCAAAATCCGTATTAATTACCAATTCAGGTAAAATTCTAAGAAGTAGAATACATTTTATAATACTAGCTACTTGGAATTATAGTTTCCTTTGTTCGTCAGTTTAGGGTCTGGCCTGAGGTTCTGGCTTTTAATTGTTAATTTAACTTACATGCACAGTATAAGGCTATAAACCAATCTGTTGTTGGTTGCATTACCACCATTATCCTACCATCCATCCATTAAATGTAATTTAAAAAACTGACAATTCTTAAGAATGTTGTATTTGAAAAATAATACGCTCATATGAAATAAAGAGCAATAATTCTTATAGATGGCAGATTGGTGGACAGATGGTCACAAGACCGGATTTATTTTCCTGTTCTGTTTGTTTAGTGCATGGTGGTGCTTGCTCTAAATATATCAACACTCTAATAAGACATACAAATATGAAATAAAAATTTTACCACACATCATTAATCTTCCCTAACAACAAATAAGTTTCCAGTGGGACTTGCGGAATACCCCCAGAAGACATTCCAATAATAAGAGGAAAATGAGTTATTAAAAAAGTTCTATTTTTCTATTTTGCTACCAGTGATTAAATACAGAATGTGGCTCAGCTCTGCTAATTCAGTTTCTTGTGATCTTATTAAAGATTTCTGCTCTAGAATTAATGTTTATGAGACCTAGATATTTTCTAAGATTATTGTTATAGGTTTTCAGCTTTCTACTTATTTTTTTTCAACATTTGTCATTCATAGTAGGAGGGCTGATTGCACATTACTTGAGTGGAAGCTATTTCTACTGGGATAGTAAATGTTGCCACCAGGTTCAACAATATTTTCTCATGCCCTGAAGTACGCATTTCCATTTCTCCATATTCTCATATTATCAAACTTTTTCCTCTAGCCATTATTAGGAAATAAGGCTGATAAAACAACCATGTGAAAACACATTCCCTAGTTCTATAAGAATATCTATATTTCAAATTGTCAAAGTGTTAACATTTTGTCATTGTGCCGCTATATCTTAATTAATGGTTCTCTTTGAAGGCCCCTAAAAAGATCCTCTTGCTGTGCAAGCTTTACATAAATACTGCTTTTTGTGTGTAAATACTCAGTTAAGACTTTTATGTTCTTTGTAAAGGGTATTGGTCTGGTTAATACATTTGTTTATATATTGTCTCAGTGACCTTCGAGTGGTGAGTTCTGCTTAACTTTTCCAAGATAACTAAATATCTGTCCTCATATAATGCCATCTCTGAAGATGTCCTGGACACATTCTTCAAAAATTATTTTGTTGTGACCTAATTAGAAAAGAGATGAAAACAGCATTTTTTAAACTAATATATCCAGTTACCAATTACTTCCTGAAGTTCATTATTTTTCCCTTGTTAATTGTGATGTCTTCAGAAATCACTGTCATATAGTAGAGATAACAACTCTACTGGGAGTCAATGATATGAAGGTAGCTATATTAAGATTTTTCTTAATATTCAGATTTAGAATCTTGAATATTTAGGATAATAGATCAATAGATGAAGATAAGAAGGGATAGTAGAAAGAAAGAGGGGAAAAGGTAGCTAGAAAAGAACATTTATTGGGTATTTATTAAGTGCAAGTAAGATTATATAATTTACCCAAGGTCACAATTAATAATTGGCATTTCTGGGAATTTAACTAAAACCTTCAATATCCAAGGGCTTTTTCTTCTGTACCATTTTATAGAAACTTAGACATGGGCTTCTAATCCATGATCTTGTCTAAGAACATATTTTGTTCATTTAATAGTTCCCTGTGCTCAGAATAATAGATGATTAGAACATGTTTGCCAAATTGAATGAAAATCTGTGCTAACGTTAAGAACAAATGTAAAAAATCTAGTAACTAAGATCTTTCTCTTAATGAAATATGGAGTATTGGGATATGAAAGTGTATCAGGTAACATCTGCAGAATTTCAGGATTTGGTAGAATAGTTTAATTATCTCTCATTGTACGAACCTGAGACTATAAAATACAGGTATTATGGTTATTGGGAAACCAAAATTTCTAGTAAAAGTTATAGCCCAAGATTTACTAGATTGTGTGTCATGTTATGACTGAGGTTGTAATACATCTATTTTAATAAACATCTGTTGATGTTGCCGTAGTGTAGAATGTGACAGCCATCATTTTAAAGATGATATGTTCTGAATCAATGCTAGTATGTGAACTTGTATCACTTCTTTGCAAATATCTATTTAAATATTTTATTAGTTTTGAATTAATTAACCAAGAGTCAGTTCCAACTCATAATAAAGAAATAATAGCCATCAATTGAATAGAATAATATCTTTTCTGCAATCAAAACAGTGCTTAAGCTGTGCTTATATAAGATGATAACATTAGGGGAAACTGAGTAAGGAATATATGGAGACACTCTATACTATCATTTTAACTTTCTTGTGAATCTTAAATTATTCCAAAATAAAAGGTTTATTAAAGGAGAAGTTATGCTTAAAATATAACACCATGATCTTAAATAAATTTTATAGCACATTTCTATTCATGAGTGTTTGTAGATGACCTGTTGAGCACAGCAGCATACTAGTGGTTATAAATATCTGCAGATATTTTTTTTAGCGTTCTAGTAACATGTATCACAAGATGAAAAATAAAATTAATATAAAACTGGATCAAGAATCTAATAACTGATCCCTCTAACTTGATTTTTCTAATTTAATAAACCATTCACACAGTATCCAAAAGAATCTTTCTAAAGTGCAGAATCATTGGATTATGCATAATCTTCTTCCTGCTTACATCTCCAATCATCATCCCCCTATACTTTTCCCTTAAACATTCTTCTCTTCTCCCAGACACCCCATGCTCCCTTATGTCTCTAGGATGTCTGTTTATAATCCCTTAACCCTCCGTCTGTGATGGTGTGATGCTTTTCTCGCTACTCTCACTATCTAGCCTGTTTATTGTCTCATATCCACCTTCAATTTTCTTTGCCTGGTTCATGTAAGTCATTTAGGCCTGAGTTTCCCCATCACATTTTCTAATCAACTCTAACCCCTTTTGAACTAATTCAAAATGATTAGATGCCCTCTTCAGTTTCTTTCAAGCATGTGTTATCACATTATTAAATAGTGATTTTATATATTTGACTTCCACACTAGACTGAACTTTATGTAGAAGGGGTCTGCATTATTATATTCCCAGTGGGTAGCAAAGTGTCCGCTACATAGTAGGCCTTGTTCACATTTGATTGATAAATAAATAAGGAAAATTACATGTTATACAATGGATTTTGATCATAAGGGAAAATTTCCTTGAAGAAGTAGGCATTGTACTGAACTAAGGTTTAGAGTGGATACAATTTGTAGCCTCTGTTTGTATCTAGGACATCTTTTTTTTTTTAAATTGGAGTATAGTTTGCTTTACAATGTTGTGTTAGTTTCTGCTATACAATGAAGTGAATCAGCTATATGTATACATATATCCCCTCCCTCTTGGACCTCCCTCCCACCCCCATCCCCCATCCCACCCATCTAGGTCATCACAGAGCACCGAGCTGAGCTCCCTGTGCTATACAGCAGGTTCCCACTAGCTATCTGTTTTACACATGGTAGTGTATATATGTCAATCCCAATCTCCCAATTCATCCCATTCCCCCTTCCCCCGACTCCATGTCCACAAGTCCATTCTCTATGTCTACATCTCAAAGTAAGTCAGAAAGAGAAAATAAATATCGTATATTAACGCATATATGTGGAATCTAGAAAAATGTATCTAAGACATCGCTACCAAAAGCTCTGAAGCAAGCAATGATGGTCATTCAATATTTGAGAAATTAAGGAAAAGAAGAAAGGTACAAAGAAATAAAAGAAAGTGATTTCGAGGTATAATAGAAGGGGTAGATTATAAGTTTAGTAAAATATTACATTTTTGACTTGGAACAAACCTTAGAAAGTATAATTTATACATAAAAATTTGATTAAGAAATACTAAGTGACTTCTTAAAGACATATGAAAAGTTAGTGGCAGAATGAAACAAGAATGTTGATTCTTGATTCTCTTGATTTTCTGATTCCTAATACAGTGCTCATTTCTGTTACACCAAGTTGACACAGGTTCAGTTTATGGCTGATCTTATGAATATTTTGAGGAGGGAAATTACATAAAAATGACTTGATCTGACAAGTACAAAATTTGTTAAACTGGGACTTAATTTTTCCAAGATTGATGGCTTTGTATTATAAAAAGGTTTTCAACCTGACAAAACTTTTCAGGAATGAAAAACCCCAAGTTCCTTATAAAGTGTGAGGGATGTGATAGTTCCAATTCATTCCAAATTTGTTTAAATCAGAGCTTTAGAGACTTTTATCAAAATAAACTTTATCTCTGATTTCTGATTCCAAGTCAGTTGAAAAGACCAGGATGCCTCACTATCTGTAATTAATTATCTAAAATTCAGAGAAAAAGAGTCATTCCAGTTCAGAAAAATGTTAACACTGGCAAGCTTTTGAAATACGCCAAATTTCCTTTCACACCTTCTCTCTGAGTAACTTTTCCCGTTCATAGTAACTTTTTCCTCAGAGTTTCTCCTTACATCTCTTCACTGCTCTCATATTAAACATCATACGCCTTCACTTTGGTAACCCCACTCTAAACTTCTCTATCCCGGTATTTGCCCTTTTCCAATGTTTTTCCAAATCCAAATAACTTTACTTTCTATTTTTTTAATTGTAGTTGATTTTACAATATTGTGTTACTTTCAGGTGTACAGCAAACATATCCAGTTTTATATATACATATATATGAATATATATTCAGGTGTATATATATATATGTTTTTAATACTATTTTCCATTATAGGTTATTACCGGATATTGAATATTGTTCCCTGTATTATACAGTAGATCCTTGTTGCTTATCTAGTTATGTGTGTCTGTTAATCCCATACTCCTAATTTATCCCTCCCACCCACCTTTCTCCTTTGGTAACTCTAAGTTTGTTTTCTATGTCTGTGAGTCTGTTTCTGTTTTGTAAATAGATTCATTTGTGTTATTTTATAGATTCCACATATAAGTGATGTCATATAATATTTTTCTTTCTCTGTCTGACTTCACTTAGTATGATATTCTCTAGGTTCATCCACATTTCAGCAAATGGCAATATTTCATTCTTTTTATGGCTGAGTAATATTCCATTGATCTGTTGATGGACATTTAGGTTGCTTCCATGTCTTGGCTATTTTAAATAGAGCTGCTGTGAATATTGGGCTGTATGTATCTTTTTGTGTGTATCTTTTTGAATTAGAATTTTCATCTTTTCTGGATATATGCCCAGTAGCAGTATTGCTGCGATCATACGTTACCTGTATTTTTAGCTTTTTAAGGAACCTCCATGCTGTTTTCCATAGTGGTTCCACCAATTTACATTTCCACCAACAGTGTAAGAGGGTTCCCTTTTCTCCACACCCTCTCCAGCATTTATTATTGTTATTTTTTTTAAAGGCGAGAGATTTTTTATTTTATTTTTTGCCTGCGTTGGATCTTTGTCGCTATGCACAGGCTTTCTCTAGTTGGGGCGAGCAGGGGCTACTCTTTGTTGCAGTGCACAGACTTCTCATTGTGGTGGCTTCTCTTATTGTGGAGCACGGGCTCTAGGAGCGTGGGCTTCAGTAGTTGTGGCACCTGGGCTCAGTAGTTGTGGCTCACGGGCTCTAGAGCCCAGGATCAGCAGTTGTGGTGCACGGGCTTAGTTGGTCCATGGCATGCGGGATCTTCCCGGCCAGGGCTCAAACCTGTGTCCCCTGCATTGGCAGGTGGATTCTTAACCCCTGCGCCACCAGGGAAGTCCAGCATTTATTATTTTTAGACATTTTGGTGGTAACCATTCTGCCTGGTGTGAGGTGATACCTCATTGTGTTGTTGATTTGCATTCCTCTAATGATTAGCGATGTTGAGCATTTTTTCAAGTGCCTGTTGGTTATCTGTATATCTTCCTTGGAGAAATATTTATTTAGCTGTTCTGCCCATTTTTTGATTAAGCTGTTTGTTTTTGTGATATTGAGTTGTAAGAGCTGTTTTTGTATATTTTGGAAATTATTCCCTTGCCAGTCACATTGTTCTCAATGATATTTTATCTCATTCCATAGGTTGTCTTTTTGTTTTGTTTTGTTCATGGTTTCTTTTCCTTTGCTATGCAAAAGCTTTTAAGTTTAACTGTGTTTCATTTGTTTATTTTTGCTTTTATTTCTTTTGCCTTGAGAAACTGATCTAAAAAAGTATTACTATGATTTATGTCAAAGAATGTTTTGCCTATGTTCTCTTCTAGGAGTATCATGGTGTCATGTCTTATATTTAGGTCTTTAAACCATTTTGGGTTTATTTTGGTTTCAGTATATGTTGTGAGGGAGGGTTCTAATTTCATTGATTTTCATGAGGCTGTCTGGTTTTCCTAACAACACTTGCTGAAGAGACTGTCTTTTCTCCATTGTATATTCTGCCTCCTTTGTCAAAGATTAATTGACCGTAGGGGTATGGGTTTCTTTCTGGCTCTGTATTCTGTTCCATTGGTCTATAGATCTGATTTTGTGCCAATACCATGCTGTTTTTATTATGGGAGCTCTGTAGAAATGTCTAAAGTCTGGGAGGGTTATGCCTCCTGCTTTGTTCTTTTTCCTCCGGATTGCTTTAGTAATTTGAGGTCTTCTGTGTTTCCATATAAATTTTAGTATTATTTGTTCTAG
Organism: Monodon monoceros; assembly: GCF_005190385.1. Lineage (NCBI taxonomy): Eukaryota > Metazoa > Chordata > Mammalia > Artiodactyla > Monodontidae > Monodon > Monodon monoceros. The sequence goes on from NW_021703772.1 coordinate 88,241,190, forward strand.
TTCTGTGAAAAATTTCATAGGTAATTTGATAGGGATTAGACTAAAGCTGTAGATTGCTTTGGGTAGTATGGCCATTTTGATAATATTAATTCTTCTAATCCAGGAGCATGGGATATCTTTCCATTTCTTTGAATTACCTTCAGTTTCCTTTATCAGTGTTTTATAGTTCTCAGCATATAAGCCTTTCACCTCCTTGGTTAAGTTTATTCCTAGTTGTTTTTTTTTTTTTGACATGTTTTTAAATGGAATTCTTTTAGCTTTCTTTTTCTGATATTTCATTGTTAGTGTAAAGAAATACAACAGATTTCTGTACATTAGTCGTATCCTGCTACACTGCTGAATACATTTATTAGTTCTACTAGTTTTTGTGGGGCATCTTTAGGGTTTTCTATATAGAATATCATGTCCTCTGCATATAATGACAGTTTTACCTCTTCCTTTCCAATTTGGATACCTTTTATTTCTTTTTCTTGTCTGATTGCTGTTGCTAGGACTTCCAATACTATGTTGAATAGAAGTGGTGGGAGTGGGCATCCTTGTCTTGTTCCAGAATTTAGTGGGAAAACTTTCATCTTTTCATTGTTACTATGTTGGCTATGGGTTTGTCCTAAAATGGCTTTTATTATGTTGAGATATGTTCCCTCTATATCCACTTTGGTGAGTGTTTTTATTACGAATGGATGTTGAGTTTTATCAAATGATTTTTCTGCATCTATTGAGATGATCATATGGCTTCTGTCTTTTGTGGCTTCTGTCTTTTCTTTTGTTAATGTGGTGTATCACATTGATTGATTTGCATACATTGAACTATCTTTGTGATCCTTGAATGAATCCAGCTTGATCATGGCGTATGATCCTTTTTATGTATTGTTGGATTTGGTTTGCTCACATTTTGTTGAGGATTCTTGCATCTATATTCATCAAAAATACAGGCCTGTAATCTTTTCTTGTAGTGTTTTTGTCTGGTTTTGGTATCAGGGTGATGGTGGCTTCATAGAATGATCTTGGGAGTCATTAGAGTTAGGGAAGAGTTAAAGAAGGATCAGTATAAGTTCTTTGTGTGTTTTGTAGAAATTCCTAGTGAAGCCATCTGCTCCTGGACTTTTGTTTACAGGGATTCTTTTTTTCTTTTTTAACAGATTCTATTTAACTTCTAGTGACTGATCTGTTCAAATTACTTGTTTCTTCTTGACTCAATTTTTGGCAGGCAGTATGTTTCTAGAAACTTGCCCATTTCTTCTGTGTTGTCCAATTTGTGGGCATATAACTGCTCATAGTATTTTCTTATGATTTTTTATATTTCTACGGTATTGTTGCTATTTCTCCTCTTTGTTTATTTGGGTCCACTCTCTTTTCTTCTTGGTGATTCTAGGTAGAGGTTTGTTGATTTTGTTTATCCTTTTCAAAATACCAGCTCTGGGTTTTATTGATCTTTTCTATTGTTTTTTTATCTCTATTTTATTTCCTCTCTGATATTTATTATTTCCTTCCTTCTGCTGACTTTGGGTTTTGTTTGTTCTTTTTCTAGTTCTTTTAAGTGGTAGGTTAGGTTGCTAATTTGAGATTTTTCTGGTTTTTTGAGGAAGGCCTGTATCGTTATGAACTTCCCTCTAACAACTGCTTTTGCTATATCCCATAGATTTTGTAAGATTTTGTCTCTGGATTGACAATAAAACAACATCTTTCATCAAAATTAACGTATTTCAGTATACACTTTGTTCAGGCACTGGGCTAGATCTTCTGCTTATATTATTCAATTTTTAAATTTTATAAATTATAGAGTATGAGCATATCCATGATCATAAAAATCTTTTTTATTTTTTAAAAGAAAACTGCTATTTTCAGCAGAAACAAAAAGTTTTCTTTGAGGAGCAACTTTTTATTTCTCAGGCATGAAGTCTGGAGGACCAGGAGATGTGCTGAGTGAGACATTTCTCAAAGACCAGGGGAGAGTCACTCTAGCACCTGTGTTCTTCTATTTGTGAAGGTGCTGGCAAAGCCCAGTGAGGAGCTGTGGCAGCAGCAACCAGCGTGGTAATCTAGAGGTAGATCCCAGGCTCCCATCTGGGATGCCCAGGGCTAAGAGCTGTTGCTGATCACCAGAGATGCCATCTTCTCATTTCACCTTGATGAACTCTTTTCAATAGTGTCTAGATCGGGGGGCAGAATGAATTGGGAGATTGGGAATGACATATATACACTATTGATACTGTATATAAAATAGATAACTAAATGAGAACCTACTGTATAGCTCAGGGAACTCTACTCAGTGCTCTGTGGTGACCTAAATGGGAATGAAATCCAGAGAAGAGGGGATATATGTGTATGTATAGTTGATTCACTTTGCTGTACAGTAGAAACTAACACAACATTGTAAAGCAACTATACTCCAATAAAAATTAATTATTAAAAAAAATAGTGTCTAGATCAGACATTGGTTCACAAACAGTGGCCCATGGGTCCAATCCAGCCTTCTACCTCTTTTTGTATGACCTGTGAGCTAAGAATGATTTTTACATTTTTAGATTGATTTTTTTCACGTGGACATCTAGTTATTCCAGTATCATTCGTTGAAAAGACTGTCTTTTCTCCATTTTGCTGCCTTTGCACTCTTGTCAAAGAGCAGTTGACTCTATTTATGTGGGACTATGGCTGGGCGCTTGCTCTTGTTGCATGGATCTATGTTTCTATTATCCTGCTGGTATCACCCCATAGCTTTATAGTAACTTTTGAAGTTGGTCAGTGTCAGTCCTCCGACTTTGCTCTTCTCCTCCGATATTCTGTTGGCTATTCTGGGTCTTTGGCCTCTCCATATAAACTTTAAAATCAGTTTGTTGATATCCAAAAAGGTTTTAACATTTTTAAATGGTAGAGAAAAATAAAAAGCAAGGTATTTAATAGCACAAGAAAATTATATGAAATTCACATTTGTCTCTGTAATTTGTTTACATATTATCTATGCCACCTTTCACAGTACAAAGTAGAGCTGAGTATTTGTCACAAAGACTGTATAGTCTTCAAAATCTAAAATATTGACTGTATTGAAGAAGTTTGCTGAACCCTGGTCTAGATCTTAGCCTGTGACTTACACTTATTTTGGTTCTGAGCACGGCCCATGGGTCTGGACTGCCCATTTTCAAACCCTTCCATCACCATGTGTTCACTGTGTCACCTTTAAAATGTCACTTATCCTTTCTGGGCCTGTTTCTTAACTGTAAAGTGGGGATGATAGCATTTATCTCATAGAGTTGTTGTGAGGAATAAATGAATTACTTCATGTAAGTGCTTAGAACAGGGCCTGGCACCTAGAAGCTGCATATAAGTGTTCACTACCATATACATTTTTATCCTGGCTTAAAAGAATGTTACCAAAATGGTCTCAAATCTCTGCCTTGTGATTTCATCTAGCCCACTACTCCCAGAGTGATGATCATCTTAAAACGCACCCTAACACTCATCTCTTCAAAGACTGGTCATGGCTTCCTGCTACCTGTGGAGCAGCCTGGCCTTCAAAGGTCCACAGCCCAGCTGCCATCTGTCTGTGCAGCCTCATGTACTCTGCCCTGCCCTCCCCCCACCTCCCCTGCCCTCCAGTTATGAACCCTGTGCTCCAGCCCCTCCAAGCACTCCGTGTTTGTCCAAATCTCAGCGCCTTTCCATCACGTGGTTCTTTCTGCGCAGAACTATTTCTTCTGAGCATTTCAAAAGGGTCACTGAGATCTGGGGGCAGGATACAACCAACATTCCTGTTGCGAGCTCTGATGTGGAAATCACTGCCTGATCTCACTGTGGGCATGAAATGGAAGTATACTCTTGTTGCTCATGAAACTCCAGATAAATTCTCTTCAGGGTCAAAAAATAAAGCTGCAAAAGAAGGGTGGCGTGAAAAGAAATCAAGCCCTCTCCCCCAAGTCAGGCCTCCCTTCAGCCTTGTCTAATGCTGTCTGGGGTTCTTGCATCATATGCCGTTACAAGGAGTGTGCACCCTGGACAGAGAACTGGGTGGGGGGAAACCAGAGGAAGCAAGGGCGCTAGACCTCTGTTTACATATCAGTATCACAAATGTTTCTTGAAGCTGTTGAAGTAAGCATCAAGATTATGTAACAGTCTGAAATAAAGCTCACGATACAACATATTGGACCCTTGGGAGTATCCTATAGTTTGATTTTCTTCTAACAAAGTTATTTGACACGTTCAATGGCAAATATTTCATGGGTGACCTCTGAAGCAAACTTCTTGCCCTTAATTGAGCTCTATAACTAATATTGTTTAAAACAAAAAGAACAACAAAAACACTCTGATGAATCATCTAAATCATTACTACAAAATAAGATCTTAAACTCCAGACTATTAATATTTGATTATTGTATTTTCTTTAACCATTTGCTTTGAAATTTAATTTACTAAATAAAATAATATTTCTCTCCTTAAAAAATAGGATATTTTAATATCACAGAGTAGTCATTTGCTGTTTCCAGTATACAGTTCAAAGTCTATTTGCACTGTCTTCTAATTTTTTTTCCTCCACCCCACTTCCCACCTTACTAAGATTTTTTGCTTTTTTTTCTTTTTAATCTTATGGGCACATATTTGGCACTTTTACCTGGACAATGGGAAAAGCTGTTGCATAGACATGGCAGTAAGCGTGGAAATTTTACCTGCATCTCTATGCCTTTACAAATCACACTGAGTATGAAGAGCACTCTGAGATGTATGTGTTCATTCTAGGTTTAACCCAGTCTGATGTGGGTGTAATAGACTACATTTACTTAGACTGGTGTTCAGTACCTGGCCTGATTTGATAGGCCCATTCTGTTTTCTGAAGTGCTATGTCATTATCTCAAGAAATGTTTTAGACATGTTATTTTAGGTACTTATTTCTGTTCAACTTTTGGGAGATTAAGGTTTCTTAATCTCTTAAGGGAGATTAAGTTAAGAAACTCCATTCTTAGCTTGTCATACTGCCAAAATTATTGCTGGATTCCGATTGCAGCCAAAAGTACAAATAGACTTGATGAAAATACGAGTAGCTGAATGATTACTCTTTGTCAGATATAAACCATAGTATGGTACTCTAGGGTACTGCTACTTTTCTTGCTCTATCTGAAAAGTAAATTTCATGTCGTAGTTTCTTAAACTGAGCTGATTTTATGAAAACCTAAAAATGCATTAAATTAAATCTGATTCACATGGATATCTGAAAGCAAATATACCTTTACGTGAACAAGGGAATAGGTTTTTGTATAGCTCAGTAGCTTTTAAGTTACCTTTGTTGTAATTCCTTACTGTTATTTTATTCAGAGAATGGTAAGAGGTTGCCATATAGTTAATTTAACACATACGTACAAGTCCCAATGGATAAAATAATCAAAATTCTTTAACCTACTGAATGAAGTATCTACTCCGCTTTTTTTGAAAGAATTGAGATTGCGTTGTGGTAAAGTTTGACTTCTATTGACTTTTTTGGTCATTACAGTTACCACTTAAATTCTTACCACATTATCAGAATACAAATAAAATGAAAAACATAAATGTACCTGGCTTAGAATGTAGCATGTGTAAAAGACAAGCCAGGGTTAGACTTGATACAATAAGATGTTTAGAAAAGTTAAATATATATAGTATATAGAGTAATAAGTGCTAAGACGAAAAATGAAGGAATGGGGGAATAAGGGGCTTCAGATTAGGTTGTAAGCTTAGATAGCATGACCACAGCATTCCTTGATGAGAATGTAATATTTGAAGAGCCAGCCATGTGATTATCTAGGGAAAGAACACCAGACGGAGGAAACATCAAGGGCAAAGTCCTGAGAAGAGAACATACCTAACTTATTGAGCAAAAGGCAAGGGGCTCATTGTGACTAGAGCTACATGAATGGGAGAGTAGTAGTAAAGTGAGTTCTGAATGGTAACAGGACCCAGTTAACATAAGGACTTGTAGACCTGCATTAGGACTTCGGCTGTTACTGAATGAAATGGGAAGTGAAGATTTTTAAGCAGAGGAGTGATACCATCTCATTTAGATGTTAATAAGAGACTTCCCGCTTCCAGCCAAGAGGAAGTGACAGGGATGTGGTTTATCCTTTCACCTAAAATAACGAAACTGACAAAATATATGAAACAACAGTTTTCAAGACACTGGATGTCAGGTAACAAAGGACAATGTTCCTTGATAGTCATAAAACAAATGCGTTAAGGCTTTCGATTGCCCCAGCTGTCGCATAAGGAGGATTCCCCCAGGTAGACTCCAGCTGTCTCTCTCAGTCTAAGAGAGCTCTGGGAGTCCTGGGAAGCAAAGGCAGCTAGAGTTTCCCCAACTGTACAATGGAGATACCAATGTTACCAAACTCATGGTGAGACTTACGAGTTAATATATGTTAACTCCTATATAAATGCTACATGTTCCTTATGTTTGCCATGGATTTACATCTTAGAACAGAAATCTAGATCCTTCTAATCACTGGATCATTTTGACCACCTGGACATTGTTTTATCTGGGCATCAAAACTCGACTATAATCCTTGCTTGTTTGCATATCTATGGGCAGACTCTTCATTTGAGTGTAAAATGTTTCTTTAGCACTTTTTCTAAGTTCCTGGGTTTTGTTTTGTTTTCTTTTCAAAAAGGCATCTGGACCAAAAATGGAACTATTTAAGTCATGTCAGCTCAAAATGGTTATTACTGAAAGACCAGCACTTCTGAAATGGCACTGACTATTTTGAATTCCTTCCTTGATGAAGACTAGAGAGCAAAATAATTCCAACATTCATTACTTTCTTTTCCTTTGATGGGTCAGCAATAAAATTATGCTAATGAAATAGCTGGATTCCCTCATTACAGAGAACACATGAATTAGTGAAGTTCTGCATAAAGCCTTTTATTTAGAACATTTGAAAACGTATGTATAATCTTATATTTATATCGGTCACTGCATTTATTAAAGACATTTTTCCTTTTATAAGAATTTTACAGAAGTGTTAAGGCAACTTTTAGTATATTGACAATAACATTATTCTGACTGTTTCATGGGCCTCATTTCCTAAAGATTTATGTACCCTTTCCTCACCCTTATGTAGAAAAAAAAAGCAAGGAATTTGTATGCTGAGACTTTGAAATGTGTTGAACAATTTGAAAAATAATTGATACAGTCAGCAAACAGGGCTGCCTGGTGCTTCTCATGTTGGGCTTGTAATAAAATTGGCTACCAAATTGCAAGTAATCAAAAGAAATAGTTGATTGCTTTTTCCACTTTAACAGGCATTATACCAAACTATTCAAAAGTGAAGGGGATTTTTTCCTCTGCCAGATCTACACAGAAGTCACAGAAGTCAGTTACTCACAAAGCTATAAGTGGAAAAGGGTGATCAAAGGGGAAGATGGCCAGAGTTTTGAGAAGATTTATATTGTAGATTTTTTTTTTTTTTTTTGCTTTTAAACTTCGACTCTCCTCAGGAGAAAAAATTATTTGAGAGCAAGTCTTTTAAATTGATTTTCAGTTGAAAGCATGCCAATTTCAATCTGAGACTGGTTCTACGGGTAGTTAAAGCATATACAAGAAGTGCTACCTTGTATCACTGCCCATTCTTGCTGTCTGCTTATTATTTCTTCAGACAGCTATTGCTTATTATTAAGACTTTTATGTCTATTTGGAATTTTGTTGTCTAGAGCCATATTCTACTGCTTCTCAAACTTTAATTCTGATTCTGATTCTGTGAGTCTGCATTGGGGCCTGAAATTATGCATTTATAACAGATTCCCAGGGAATGCTTATAGTCGCAAAGCCATAGACTGCATTTTGCCTCAGCTTTCCTGCTCTCTCTTCAATCCTCCAGTCTCCTGGCTCAGATTAATGATTCCTGCTATATAACCTAGTGGGCCTCGGCCTCTGATTGCCCATACACAAGGCACATACCTGTCTCCTCTCTTTTTGCTTTGACTCATGTGGCCTAATAGTTTAACTAGATCCAATCTATAAATTTCTCATTCTAGTTCTTCTATTCTGTGCCCATTCATAGTGCAACTCCAAGAATGAAAAACAAATCAATAGGAATTATATAAAGGTATTAAAAACTTGATGTAAGCAGCGTGGCATAGAAGGACATTTTATGGATTAAGGAGCCTGAATGATTTATTCACACCCTGACTTTGCCACTTATTAGCTCTGGAACTTCAGCCCTTGATGTCTGTACTTTAGGTGACTCATTGAGAAAACTAGTATAGAGAGGCATACATAATAGGCATACATAATACATATAGAGAGGCATACATAATACTTCTAATAGGTATACCTCAGTAGACATTCTGGTCTAAAAAATATGTGGCAATTACAGCAATAACTCAACCCCTTACCATTCTTATGTCTTAATGTAAGTAAGCAAATAATACAAAAAGACTTTTTTTTTCATTACCAGGATAATTTAATTTTAAAGTTAAAAATATGTATCATTGCCTCGTTTTGTATCCACTACAAAAAAAATGGGTTTTGTCTTAAAACCTGGATTGATGCATAAGTTTTCCACTTCCCTTTTTGGGCTTATATGTCCCCTTCCCAGTAAGCCACAGTCTTTTAATTATAAAACATGTGTATTCATTTTCTCCCATTAGCATCTTTTGAAGCAGGTGGTGAATATTTTCATAACACTTAAGCACTCATCCTGTAGAGCTAATATCTAAGGAAGGATATTCTAGGAATAAAAAATCCCGTGTATGAAAAAAGAAAAAAAATTAATTCAAATGATTTTTGTTAGTAACTTCTTGACCTAGCAATCCCTGAAAGTTGGGTAATGCCAGAATATCCTTTATTCTTTTCTCTTGAAAGACCAAGGGTAAAATGGTGACAATCATAGGTCCAGATTTCATGTAGGTCCCATTTAAGAGTTATATTAAAAAGATGAAGCAAAAAAAGGGAAAGGAAAACGTTATCATCTTTAGAATATAAAAATGATAAATGTAGTGGCCTTGTACTTGTTGGCATACAGGTCTCAAAAAACCTTTGATTAGTGATACATTTTTAATAATGTTTCAACTTGAATATATGCAATTTGAAGCACCTGATACTGTCATAATTTTTTTTTAATTTCCTTAAAACTGGTATCCAGTGTTTCATTCACAGAACATGCTTAGAATCATTTTTTGTTGCTGAAAATGGAATTATGGCAACCTTTCTAGTTTATAAGAATGAAACCAGAATGATGATCACTGAAACTGGCAACTATTAATAGTGTTGATAAATAACAATCATCATATTGCTTTATGTAGAATCTTATATTTTTAAATATTTTATTTTATGTTTGGACAGTGATTCAGGGGATTGATTTTGGAGTCAGAGACATGGGTTTAAATATTAATCTACAACTTATCAACTCTCTGGCTTTGGACAAGTTGATAGAACTATTTAAGTCTCAGTTTTTCTTCCATAAAAGTTAAATAATAATACCTAGCCAATATAATCTTTATGAAGATAAAATTAAATAATGTCAGGAAAACCTTTCCCATAGTATTTGACCTACAGGAAGGCATCAATATATGACAACTATAATTATTACTGTTGATAATATTTGATCTTTACAAAACAGTTAAAGTGGAAGAGATAGGTCAACAATGGCTTCTAATATTCTATGGAAGAGACAACTGAGGGTAAGAAAATATCCCAAATTAATAAAAGATTCAAGATTATAAACTAAGTCTGCTGGGTCCTAGTTAGAATAACTTTTGATTATCTTTCAATTATGTAGCATCATGAATTTTTTTAAAAAGCAAATTTTTTTTGTGTTTTAGCCACAATTCTGTGTTGTCCATGTTTTACCTCATTCAGTCCTTAAACAACCATTTGAAATAGGTCCTATATTCATCCCCCTTTTACAAATGAGAAAACTGAGGTAATGAGAGACGTGTAATCTGTTTACCATCATACATCTAGCAAATCATAAAGCCAAGTTTCGAACCCAAGATATAGTACAAGAAAAGCCTGAAATTGGCTGAGACTTAATCTCTAGTCCATCATGGACTCAGATAATTTACTTTAGAAAGTTCAATATATGTTCAAATAATGGGTTTTTTTGAAATTCTATATTATCATAGACACTACCCCTGGCAGTGGTAGGATGACACACATGAAATAGCAAAATTCTTGCCCTCGGGTAGCTTACAGTCTAATTGGGGAGGAAGATTTTATAAACATAACATCTAGGATAAAACAATTAATTCTCTTGAAAACTGTATGTAAGGAGACCAGAAGAAGCATATTTAGTCCCAATCTAAGATTCAGGGAAAATATTCTGGAAAGGATGGCAACTGCTGTGAGTCTTAAAAGATGAGGACATAGGAGTCAAGTGAAAAATGGAGGAGTAACATATTCCTAGCGCAAGAAAAAACGTAAGCAAACACCAAGAATCATGAATACCTGTTACATCCTGTGAATGACAGGCTGGTTCATATTATTAGGGAGAATTTATTTTTGTATGTGGTGTGAGAAAATGTTCTTTGTTCATTCTTTTACATGTAGCTGTCCAGTTTACCCAGCACCACTTATTGAAGAAACTGTCTTTTCCCCGTTTTATATTCTTGCCTCCTTCATCATAGATTAATTGACCATAAGTGTGTGGATTTATTTCTGTGCTCTTTATGCCATTGATCTATATCTCTGTTTTTGAGCCGGTAACATACTGTTTTGATTACTGTAGCTTTGTAGTGTAGTCTGAAGTCAGGGAGCATGATTCCTCCAGCTTTGTTCATTTTTCTCAAGATTGCTTTTCTCTTTGGGGTCTTTTGTGGTTCCATAAACATTTTAGGATGATTTGTTCTAGTTCTATGAAAATGTTTTGGGTATTTTGATAGGGATTGCATTTACTGTGTAGATTGCTTTGGGTAGTAAGGACATAAGGACATATTAACAATATTCATTCTTCCAATCCATGAACAAGGGATCTGTTTCCATTTATTTGTATTGTCTTCAATTTCCTTCATTAATGTATTATAGTTTTCAGAGTACAATTTTGATTAAATTTATTTCTAGTTATTATTTTTGATGCAGTTGTAAATGGGATTGCTTTCTTGATTTCTCTTTCTGATAGTTCATTATCAATGTATAGAAATGCAACATACTTCATATTTTAAATAATGCATTCTGCAACTTTACTGAATTTTATTAGTGTTAATAGTTTTATGGTAGAGTTTTCAGGGTTTTCTACATATAGTATCAAGTCATCTACAAATAGTGACAGTTTAAATTCTTTCCTTCCAAATTGTATGCCTTTTATTTCTTTTTCTTATCTGATTGCTGTGTCTAGGACTTCCAATACTATATTAAAAAGAAATGATGAGAGTGGGCATCCTAGTCTTGTTGCTGATATTAGAGGAAAATCTTTCAGCTTTTTACCATTGAATGTGATGTTAGCTGTGAGTTTGTCATAAATGACCTTTATTATGTTAAGGTATATTCCCTCTATACCAACTTCTTTGAGAGTTTTTATTATTGAAAAGATGTTAAATTTTGTCAGGTGCTTTCTCTGCATCTATTGATAAGATCACGTGATTTTTGTCCTTTGTTTTATTAATGTGGTGTATCACATTGGTTGATTTGTGGATATTGAACCATCCTTGCATCCCTAGAATAAAGCCCACCTGATCATGATGTATGATCCTTTTTGTGTATCACTGAATTTGGCTTCCCAATATTTTGTTGTGGAATTTTGCATATATGTTCATCAGGGATATTAGCTTGTAATTTTCTTTTTTTTGTAGTGCCTTTGTCTGGTATTGGTATATGATAATGCTGACCTCACACCAGTCAGATGGCTATCATCAAAAAGACAAGAAAGAACAAGTGTTGGTGAAAATGTGGAGAAAAGGGAAACCTTGTTCACTGTTGGTGGGAATGTAAATTGGTATAGCCATTATGGAAAACTGTATAGAGGTTCTTCAAATAATTAAGATAGAACTACCATATGATCCAGCAATTCCACTCCTAAGCAAACAAAAACACGAATTTGAAAAGACATATGCATCCCAGTGTTCATAGCAGCATTATTTATAATAGCCAAGATATGGAAGCAGCCTAAGTGCCTATCATAAAAAACGCACCACATTGATCTGACTGAGAAATGCTGCAGTCAGTGGAATTAGTGGCTTTGACCCATTCATTTTCAGTAGAAAAGAAGTAGTCTGAACAGGAATAATACATAACAGTAAGAACATTCTGCTAATGACTTTCAGACACAGACTTTAGCTGAAAACTACCAGGCAATGAATTTTTCTAAAATACTTCATTAAAAAAAAAAAATTCAAGGACTTAATGTCGAAAAACAAATGTCTACTGTAGAAAAACAAATCTCTACTTTTTATTTCTATTTAGGTATTGTATAAATGATCTATGGGAGTGAAGTTTGCTGGTGAAAAAGTTCATAACAAAATTGGTCATTGAGTAAGCATTACGAAACATTGCCAAGGAAAAAGAAGTAGAACTGTAGGTATGATGCCTTATCCAGATTTTACAGAATTTATTTCATGACAAACTAGGTCAAAATAGGCTCATTTCACAGAGGAAAAACTCAGATTCAGCAAAGTAAAAAGACTTCCTCTCTTTTCCCCCCAAATTTTCCTATATCAGATAGGTAGAGATTTTCTTTTGCTTCTCTATATTAAACATGTGTTCTGTTCTAGGGAAGCACACCTCTGGCTTAGTATTTGCTGTACTATGGTGTATTAGAAAAATGCTGTACTAGAGAAATCTTTCCTTTTGCCCATTCATAAATCTCATTACATTGGTTAAAGGGAAACATGTCTGTCCTCTCTTACCCGGGATTGAGAAAATTCAGGGCTCAGGCTCAGAAGTAGAAAGCTTCTAAGGAACAGGACTTAAGGTGTAAAAAATCCACTGGTTTAATATCTTCTGATGTTAATATTTCTAAAATTTCCAGGCTTCAGTAGTCAATGCCAATTTTGACAAGGGGATCCCCGTAGAAGGGGTGTTGCCTCCTGTGGGCGCCCAAAATGTTAATTTGAGAGGAGGTGATGTAATTTCCTTTACAAGTCTAGAAGTCAGAAGAACATACTGCTAGGATTAGTTGTGTGGCTTTGAACAAGTCATTTACTTTCTATTTAAATTTTCTTTCTTATAAAATATACTAAAATAGCTGCTTTCCCTACCAAATGCCTAGATAATGTAGGTGAGATTGCTTTGTCGACTACAGATTTTAAAATATAAGTTTTTAGAATTCACTTTCATACTGTCTGAGGCATAAAAGACCAATGGAAAAAAGGTTACTGTGTATTCATCTATATGCTTCAGAGATATGAAAGGATTGGGGAATTTTCTTTTTATATTCTAGGATTTTTGGGGGACAATTTTTACAATACTTCAAAACCAACAGAGAAAATTCCAGGTGTGAGCAGTAAGAAAGATGTAAATCAAATACTTGCCAAGATAACCTTACAACCTGGAAAGGATTCTTCATCATAGGTATTTTGATAAAATAATGGTTATTTAGTGTTTTATTAATCCAGAGGACCTTCCAGACAGCTAAAACCTTTTTTCATGAGCATATATTTTGTAACTTATCATTGTTACGGTTGCAAAAGGTTTATAGGGAAACAAAGGCATATAATCCTCTCTTTAAAGGCACTTTTAACCTCAGGGAGACAATGCAGCAAAATTGTTTGATGTTTGGAGGAAACTTATAAGGACATATAGAGAACAAATGTTTATTTAAAACATGAGAGGTCATTTTGTAGGTACACCCGAGTTCATATCTATTATTTTTGCCTCACAGGTTCTATACACCACCCTCTTGCCAATAGAACCCAAATTTTTCACTGGAAGATCACTTTTTTTTATACATTCTTGCATTAATCTGCGTCCTCCAAGAAGATGACACTAAAACAAGATTAAGCATGCAGGAGATTTATTGGAGGAGGGTGAGAGAAAAAGCGAGGAGAACTTTCAGACTGCCATTAGTTTGGCACCTATGGTATGGGGTTGAGGAAAGAGGAATGGAACAGGAAGAGTCTCAGACCATAGCATCATTCTAAAAAAGGTTCATCTAAGCCAATAGGGGATACCTGAGCCAATGCCACCCATTAAAGGAGTCCTCTGTCTCCTAGGACTGCACTAGTCCCCCTGCTCCTCATCAGGTTCAGCATCTCTCTGGGATGAACACATGTGAAGCATGGTCACAGCAGAGATGCGGTGGTAAATCCAAAGGGGCAGCATCTGGGATTGTCAGTCAATTATGCACCTTCACTAAGAGCTCTGAGTGGTGCACCTTCATGGCTGTCATAACTCTCAGCTCACCTACTTCTGGTGGATTTTACCTTGCTTGTGGCCCCAGGGGTGAACACACAGTCTGGCCAGTCACAAAATTATATTTACAATGACCAGAGCTGTTGGTTCCGAGATGGGCCTATGAGCTACTTAAAACCAACGAGCAGCAATGAACTATTTTTGATATTGTTAGAAGAAGAGCTTGTATTCTTTCTTTAGATTATCTAAACTTTCAGCTGTTGGGAAATCCTTTATGGAGTGTAACTATTAAACCAGTACAGCCAAAGTCAGAGCTATGAAATTTAGAAAAGCTGAGCTCTGATGATATTCACCCCTTGAAGAAAGCTGTGCCTGATTTCTGGAATTTTTAGTTTTATGAGCCAATGTATTTATTTTTTTGATGTATTCAATACTAACTCAAACAGCTAAGGGCTGCTGAAATGATTTGGGTAACTAGATGAGGACTGACCCCACAAAGGCTTTAACTGAGAGTACTGAGGTCTGTAACATCAGGAACTGCCTTGTTTGCCCTTAATTCTCCGATCCTAACACTAATCTGCCACATGGTATTTTTTTTATGGCACATACTTTATAAGTAATTAAAGTTTATAAATAAATGAAGTTAATAAAAATTTGTTTAATGAATTAATGAAGTTCTCAACGAAGAGCAAAGTTTTAAGAAAAGGAAGAGGGAATGAAGGAGCTCTCTGAAATCATTTTCTTATGTCTTATAGATCCTCAGAAAATGAGGTTCTTTAGACAGAGTGTTTTTGAAGACAGTTTTGAAGACAATTCTCACTCTAAATCCTTGGAAACACACAGTATACAAGGCCATCGTTATTCCTTGCATGCATGAAACAAAACCCTCATATGATATTCCATTGAATCATTGAATAATAAACAGTGAAGGAGTAGGCATGGGTGGAGATGTGTAGGTTTTCTTTAATTTTACTTGAAACAGCAAGGCCTGTAGGTAGAATGTCAAGAGGATGAGGATGTACATCATAACTTTCTCAGTTGAGAGAAAAAGCACTTTCTCAGTTGAGAGAAAAAGCACTAGCTAAATATGTATGCAAAAATTTGGCTAATCCCCAAAGTCAATGTTGGTTACAGTTGATTGATAAAAATATGCTTCCTTATTTAAGGTCAAATTCATTTGTAACAATTTTGTTTACCAAGCAGCTCCCAAGAGGATACTGGTCTGACATAACTGTGCATGCATTTTCTCACCTAAATGTATAAACCTCCCTTCAGTTTCAGTGTACCTGATACATTGTATGACATGCTGCTAAAAGAACAAAAACAAACAAACAAAAACTCCTCACAATGTCAGCTTATTTGGATTTGCCTCACATGAAAATGTCCTGAGGGTACTCTTCCCCAAGAGTAGAAAACAAAATCACCTTTTAGAGACTACAGAATGTCCCTAACAATGTTAATGGTTAAGAATAAAGGTATTGTAGGAGAAGTTCTTGAAAAATAATGAAAAAATAGGCTTTTACCCTCGAGAATAACCATATGTGCTTATTGTATTATAAAATTACGTCACTTTGCTCTACTCAAGTATACAATATGGCCCTTGGATGTTAGAATTAAGAGCACTCTGTTGAAATGTATGTCAACATTATTTGATCTAGAGAAAGACATAATACAACTTTTGATCTATTTCAGTGTGAATCCTTGTTAAGCAGAAGGAAAAATGAAACAGTTTAATTTTGCTCAAATGTTTTGCATTATAAGAAAGCTACAGTAATACTCAAAAGCTCTTATTCCCTTGGGATTCTAATGAATGTAAGTTTATCACAGTGATTTAGTTTTTAAATAAATGAAACCATATGGGCACCTTCTCCAGTTACAGTTTACAGGGTCTGAAAGTGGGGCTCTTATCAGCAGGTTTTTAAATGAAGCATTTGTAAGGTAAGTGACCTAATCTCAACAAATAAAAACATGAGATTTAAGTTGTTTTAGGATATTTTGACAAGTACAAAGTTCACCTCTCAAAAGAGCTCCTGAGTACTTGAACTAACCTTTGAAGTATCATTCTTATTTCTATATGTAAACTGCTCCTCAAACACTTCTCACTGTTCCTCTTCCAAGCCTTTATTATGACCTCTACTTTCTGAAAGTTGGATAAGAGGGCCAATGTCTGTACCTTCTGAAAGAGCCACATGAGAGAGAAAAAGGCTTCTGCTTTATACTTAAAGTGGGAAAAAGTTTCAAAGAATTCATCATTCTTTTATTGGCCTCTCTCCACCACTTACCTATTTTTTAAAAATTGCCCATAAAGACTTACTTTAAATTTGATCTCTTTATTAAAACCATCCTAATAAGCTAGCTCTTATCTTCTAACCCTTGTCCTTTCTTATTGCTTTGAGCATATTTGTGTTCATAATTCATTTTTTTCTAGCTTGATTGAGAATAAACAATATAACTTAGGTGTCTTTGTATTAATATAATTCCTAGTACAGTGCCTCACACATAGCTGATCTAATTAATGTCTGTCAAATGTTTCAGTAACAGAATGGATGAGTCCAGTTGATCCACATAAATCCTGTTCTAGAAAGTCCAAATTTAGTCTGGAAAATATCAGAAGTTAACGATCATTGGTTTTTGTTTTGGTTTGTTTTTTGATAGCCGGAGGTGTATCTACAGTGCAAAAATTGCCCAGATTGATTAAAATGTTCATTGTTAGCAATTCAAGATATATGTCACAAAGAATGGCACTCTGGGCCTTCAGGGTAATGCTGAGACCCCACCAGCTTAAAAGATAAAACATCAGAGAGAAATTTTTACAACTCTCAGCTATCAAGTACTGTTATGATAGTTTTAATACTCGATTTCTTAAGTCTTCATAACAAACCGGCTATGCAGTTATGGACAACGCATTGTTACAGAGAAAGATTTGTTCTCTTGTCCAAAATAACTTAAATTTAGAATAGTAAATGGCCAGCTAGAATTCATACCCTGTTTTGTCTGACACCCAGGTATATCCTATTTCCAATGTATTATTCTGCTTTGAAGGTCATCTTCAAAGAAAACTGTTTTGGACCTAATTGTGCCCTCCCCCTTTCCCCAATTCATATGTTGAGGCCCTAAGCCCCAGTGTAGCTATATTTGGGGATAGGACCTTTAAAGAGGTAACTTAGGTTAAATGAGGTCACAAGGTTAGGGATCTAATGCAATATGACTGATGTTCTTAGAAGCAGAGGAAGAGACCATGTAATGAAAAGACTTTAAATTTTATCCCCATGGTCATTAGGGAGCTACTGTAGACTTTGAAATAAGAGTGAGACATGGTAAAATTTGGATTTTAGAGAGATTACTTTGGTGACGATGGAACAAGTGGAGTCGAGGTAGGCAGATCAATTAGAGGACTCCCTCACTCAGATGAGGGACTTTGAGGGTCTGAATCAAGAGCCCCTTTGAGGGACTCTAATCCAGTATGACTGGTGTCCTTCCTTATAAGAAGAGGAAAAGACTATGTGAGGCCACAGTGAGAAAACAGCCAACTGCAAGTCAAGAAGAGAGGCCTTAAGAGAAATAAACCCCGCTGACACCTTGATCTCTGCCTTCCAGCCTCCAGAACTGTGAGGAAATAAGTTTCTGTTTTTTAAGCCACCCAGTCTGTGGTATTTTGTTATGGCTGTGTTAGCTGACTAATACAGAGGCACTATTAAAAATCTAGATCTATGCAGTAATGGAAAAATATTTAGGTCTAGAGACTAGGAAATGATCTAGAGATACAATGTCTCAGTGCTTTTCATGACAACCTCATTCAGTCATATGAAAATAAGAGGTATTTACTTACTACGTCCCTGCCAAGTCACTGCCCAGTGCAGGCAGCAAGGCTTCTGAGCCCCCAGATTTGGCATCTCTTCATAATCTCTACAACTCCCTTTTGTGGAACCACTTTCTAGATTACAGCTTAATAAAACTTGGCATTATTGCCCTTGGTCTAATACGAACACTGCTAATTCCTAGAGCCAAACTGCACAGTACTTACTGTGAATTCGGTTTTCCTAGGACTCTTGAGTGGAGATTAGTGTGGCAGATTCTGTTTGCTGAGGACCTCTGTTATCTTGTCCCAGTTGCTCATTTCCTTCTTCTTCTCTATATGCCTCTTTATGCCCAGAACATCTTTTGATGTATGTGTGGCACTTTTTTCCTCAACTGTGGGAGATTGGAAAGATACTTGTACAGTGCTAATGACTGGTCAATCATTGAGGTATTTCCCCTTCCTCCTTGTTTGTCCTTGGATCTTTATTTTTCTGGGTGCTGCATTTTTAAATGATTTTATTTTATTTACACAATATTTCTTCAAAGGTGCTACTCTCTTTCAAAGTGATATGATGGAAATGGAAAAAATATTGAGAATTTCAAGCCAAAAACTGTATTGCTTTCTTGTTTCTGCTGGACTAGTTGGAGAAAATGTTTCTCATAGTAATAATGCTGTTAAATGACAAGGCAATCAAGCCCTCACACTTTCATTTTCTATTTGAAAAGATGAACTTATAACTAGCATTGTGGGAGACCTTACACCTGTAATCAAAAGAGCTTGACTTTAAAATGAAAAGAATCTCATAAGGCTATCTAAGACAGGGGATTATTCTTGTCAAAATCATTAGCTCCCCATTAAGTTCAAATAGAATAAAGCCTTTGTTAAATTACTGGGAGATGATTCTCCTGTCAGAATCTGATCTCTTATCCAAATTCCCTAGGGAGGAACAACAGTGGTAACAATGAAGTTTAAAGTTTGTTACCATTGAGCCCTATGGTAGAACGTCATTTTTATATTATTCTTGGCCATAAATGGAAAGAATGCAATAGTCATAAAGTCTTGTGGATACTAATGTAGAGATGTGAAAGGCAGGCAGAGACAGCAGCAGGAGGATTTTCTGCATTTTACAGAGGTATCTTCTGAGTTTAGTGATACCAGGTAATGGGGCAGTTAAAATTCATTCTGAGAGGCCCTCTGCAGAATAAACGACAGGCCAGTGAAATTAGTCTCTGACCAAATATGAATGACTATCAAGATCATAGAACCTTCTCTCAGTTTGTTAGACTTCTTTTTTTTAATTGAATAATTTAAAAAAGGTTCTAGGAGTTGGATTTATAAGAGATTTGTATGTAATAAAAAGCTTACATGTAAAATACACCTACGGTATACAGTAGTTCTTTAACCCTTAAAGCAATCCTGAGTGGTCGTCTCTATTATGTTCATTTTCCACATTTATATAATTCAAAGCTCAGAAAGGTTATAGTTCTCATCAAATAAGTGTCAGAGATAAGACTAAGTCTGACTTCTTTGATCCTGAGTCCAGAGGTCTCTGTGAGAATGTCATAACACTTTCTCCATGTTTATTAAGGAGGTAGTTAACAACCGTTTTCTACCCTTTTTCTGTCTTCTTCCTCCCCTTCTCCCCTTTTTCCTCTTCACCCTCTTCCTCCTCCACCTATTTACTAATCTTTATACTATATATATGTATATATATCACATCTTCTTTATCCATTCATCCATCCATGAACACTTAGGTTGTTTCCATGCCTTGTCTATTGTGAGTAGTGCTGCTATGAACATGGGATGCAGATACCATTTTGAATTAGTGTTTTTGTTTCCTTTAGATACATACCTAGAAGTGGAATTGATGCATCATGTGGTAGTTTTGAGGAACCTCCATACTGTTTTCCATAATAGCTGCACCAATTTACTTTTCCACCAAGTAAGGTGGAAAAGGGTTCCCTTTTCTCCTAGACAACACTTGATATTTTTTGTCTTTTTGATGATAGCCATTCTAGTAAGTGTGAGTTGATGTCTCTTTATGGTTTTGATTTGCATTTCCCTAATGATTAGTGACTTTGACCATCTTTTCATGTATCTATTGGCCATCTGTGTATCTCCTTTAGAAAAATGTCTGTTCAGATCCTCTGCCAAATTTTTAATCAGATTATGTGTGTATGTGTTTTGCTATTGAGTTGTATGAGTTCTTTACATATTTTGAATATTAACCCCTCATCATATATATATGATTTGCAAATATTTTACCCCATTTTGTAGATTGCCTTTCATTTTGTTGATGGTTTCTTTCTTTTTAGTTTGAAATAGTCCCACTTGTTTATTTTTGCTTTTGTTACCTTTGCTTTTGCAGGCAGATTCAAAAAATCATGGCCAAGACCTATGTCAAGGAGCATACCACCTGTTTTCTTCTAGGATTTTTATGATTTTAGGTCTTACATTCAAGTCTTTAATCCATTTTCAGTTAATTTTTGGTATAGTGCAAGATAGTGGTCCAGTTTCATTCTTTCGCATGTGGTTGTCCAGTTTTCCCAACACTATTTATTGAAGAGACTGTCCTTTCCCCATTGTATGTTCTTGGCTCATTTGTCTTAAGTTAACTGACTATAAATGTGTGGGTTTGTTTCTGAGATCTCTATTCTGTTTCACTGATTGTCTGTTTTTATACCAATACCATATTGTTTTCAACATTATAACTTTGTAGTATAGCTTGAAGTAGTAAGTGTGGTGCTCACAGCTCCTATCTCAAGATTACTTTGGCTATTAGTGATCCTTTGAAGTTCCATACAAAATTTAGGATTGATTGTTCTATTTCAGTGGAAAATGCCATTGGAATTTTGATAGGAATTGCATTGAGTCTGTAGATTGCTTTCAGTATCGTGAGCATGTTGACAATATTAATTCTTCAAGTTCATAAGCATAGAATATTTTTCCACTTACTTGTGTCTTCAATTTGTTTCATTAATGTTTTACAGTCTTCAGTGTACAGGTTTTTCACCACCTTGGTTAAATTCTAAGTATTTTATTGTTTTTGATGTAATTGTAACTGGTATTGTTTTCTTAATTTATCTTTCTGTAAGTTTGTTTTTAGGGTATAGAAACACAACTTATTTTTGTGTAGTAATTTTGTATCCTGAAACTGTACTAAATTTATTTATTAGTTCTAAAAGTTTTAGTGGAGTATTTAAGGTTTTCTATGTATAATATCATATCCTCTGCAAATACAAACAATTGTACTTTTTTCTCTCTGATTTGGATGCCTTTATTTTTTTTTATTTTTAGTATTTCATTTAATTTTTTATTGAAGTATTGTTGATTTACAGTATTGTGTTAGTTTCAGATGTATTACATAGTATTTTTACAGTTTATATTCCATTATAGGTTATTAAAAGATAATGGTTATAATTCCCTGTTCTATACAGTGTGTCCTTGTTGCTTGTCTAATTCATAAAAGTAGTTTGTATCTGTTAATCCCCCTGATTTGTGCCTCCCTGCATCCCTCTCACCTTTGGCAACCATAAGTTTGTTTTCTATATCTATGAAACTGTTTCTGTTCTGTAAATTCATTTTTATTTTTTTTTAGATTACACATATAAGTGCTGTCATAAAGTATTTGTCTTTCTCTGACTTACATCACTTACTGTAATAGTCTCTAGGTCTGTTCATGTTTCAGTAAATGGCAGTACTGCATTCTTTTTATGGCTGAGTAATATTCCATTGATAAATACCACATCTTCTTTATCCATTTATCTGCCTGTGGACACTTAGGTTGCTTCCATGGCTTAGCTATTCTAAATGGTGCCGCTATGAACATTGGAGAGTGCATCTATCTTTTTGAATTAGAGTTTTTGTCTTTTCTGGATTTATGCCCAGGAATGAGATTGCTGGATCATATGGTAACTCTATTTTTATTTTTTAAGGAACATCCATACTGTTTCCATGTAAGTGGTTGCACCAACTTAGATTCCCATCAGCAGTGTATGAGGGTTCCCTTTTCTCCACACCCTCTCCATTTATTATTTGTAGACATCTTGATGATAGCCAGTCTGACAGGTGTGAGGTGACATCCTGTGGTTTTGATTTGCATTCCTCTAATTATTAGCAATGTTGAGCATTTTTTCATGTACCAGTTGGCCACCTGTAGCCTTTTTGGAGAAATATCTGTTTAGGTCTTCTGCCCATTTTTTGTTTAAGTTGTTTTATTCTGTTTTGTTTTGCTATTAAGTTGTACGAGCTGTTTGCATATTTTGGAGATTAAACCCTTGTTGGTCACATCATTTGTGAATATTTTCTCCCATTCCATAGGTTATCCTTCTGTTTTGTTGATGGTTTCCTTTGCTGTGCAAAAGTTTTTAAATTTAATTAGGTTTTGCTTTTATTTATTTAGTTATATAAACTGTTTATTTAGTTTTGCTTTTATTTCTTGTGCCTTAGGAAACTGATCTAATAAAATATTGATTTGATTTATGTCAAAGTGTTCCACCTATGTTCATTTCTAGGAGTTTTACTCTTTCAGGTCTTACATTTAGGTATTTAAACAGTTTTGAGTTTATTTTTCTATATGGTGCGAGGGAATGTTCTAATCTCCTTATTTTACATGTGACTGTGCAGTTTTCCCAGCACCACTTGTTTAAGAGACTGTCTTTTCTCCACTGTATTGATATAGTTTTGCCTCCTTTGTCATAGATTAATTGACCATATGTGTGTGACCTATTTCTGTACTCTCTGTTCTGCTTCATTGGTCTATATGACTGTGTTTGTGCCAATACCATGCTATTTTGATTACTGTAGCTTTGTAGTATATTCTGAAGTCTGGAAGAGTTATAACTCCTGGTTGTTCTTTGTTCTCAGGACTTCTTTGTCAATTTGGGATTTCTGTGGTTCCATATAAACTTTAGGATTATTTGTTCTAGTTCTGTGGAAAATGTCATGGCTATTTTGATGGGGATTGCATTTTATCTGTATATTGCTTTAGGTAGTATGGCCCTATTAATAATATTAATTCTTCAATCCAAGAGCATGGCATATCTTTTCATTTCTTTGAATCATCTTCAGTTTTCTTCAGTGTTTTATAGTTTCCAGAGTATAGGTCTTTCACCTCCTTGGATAACTTTATTCCTAGGTATTTTTTAATGTAATTTTAATTGGGGTTGTGTTTTACTTTCTCTTTCTGATATTCCATTGCTAGTGTATAGAAATGCAACAGATTTCTCTATATTTATTTTGTATCCTGCAACCTTGCTGTATTAATTTATTAGTTCTAATAGTTTTTGGGTAGAGACTTTACAGTTCTCTATATAGATTATCATGCCATCTGCAATTCATGACAGCTTTACATCTTTTCTTCAAATTTGGATGCCTTTTATTTCTTTTTCTTGTCTAATTGCTGTGGCTAGGACTTCCAGTAATATGTTGAATAGAACTGCTGAGAGTGGGCATCCTTGTCGTTTTCCTGAATTTAATGAGAAGGCTTTCAGCTTTTCACCATTATGAAAAGCTGTGGATTTGTATTATGTTGCCTGTAGATTTGTCATAAATAGCCTTTATTGTGTTGAGATATGTTCCCTCTATACCCACTTTGATGAGGGTTTTTATCATGTTGAATTTTGTCAGTACTTCTTCTGCATCTATTGAAATGATCGTATGTTTTTGTTTCTCCTTTGTTATTGTAGTGTATCACATTGATTGTATATGTTGAACCATCCTTGTCACCCTGGAATAAATTTAACTTCGTCATGGCATATGATCCTTTTTATGTATTGTTGGATATGGTTTGCTAATATTCTGTTGAGGATTTTTGCATCTATATTCACCAAAGATATTGGCCTGTAATTGTCCTTTTTTTGTAGTGTCTTTGTCTGGTGGATACCTTTTATTTCTTTTTCTTGTCTATTTGCTGTAGCCATAATTTCTAATAATATGTTGACTAAAAATGATGAGAGTGAGAATCCTTGTCTTGTTGCTGATATTACTAAAAACAAAAAACAGAAAACTTTCCTTTTTCCCTATTGAGTATGATGCTAGCTTTGGCCTTGTCATATATAGCCTGTATTATGTTGAGGTATGTTCCCTCTTACTTTTTTGAGAGTTTTTTCTATTATGAATGTATGTTGAATTTTCAGTAATTTTTTTGCATCTTTTGAAATGATTATATGTTTTATAGCCTTCATTTTGTTAACATGGTGTATTACATTGATTGATTTGTGGATGTTAAAGCATCCTTGCAACCCTGGAATACAGTCTACTTTATTATGGTGTATAATCCTTTCAGTATATTGTTGAATTTGCTTTTCTAATAGTTTGTTGAAAATGTTTACATCTATGTTCATCAGGGATATTGACTTTTTAAAAAAGTAGTGTAATCTCTTTTAACACTTAAACTGTGGTCTAGATGTGTCTGCATGTGTGTGTGTGTGTATGCAAGTGTGTGTACTCACAAACAGCATAAGTACACATTTCTCTAGTTATCATTTACAGTAGAAATTTTTATATAAAGTTATTTATGTTAACATAATTTTATGACAGAATTATCAACAATTTTCACAACACTGAAAAATAAGTAAATAAATCACATCAGAAAATAAATACTCATGAATATAACTATTCAGCCTGTACCTCAACTTAAAAAAAATCACTGTATAAAGTTTTAGTAAAACAGCCAGTCCTGTCATCCTTTTAAAAGAATCTTCAGGAAGTATAAAATAATGTAAGAGGAAGGATAGTTATCTTCTGAAGATTTGTTTGAAGATCTGAAATTTAGTTTGGCATTATTCAAGGTTAAATTAAACTAGAGAAAAGAGATTACTGAGAAGAAAAGTTGGGTGTGTGTGCCTTTCTGTGCTACAAGGTACCAGAAATGACAAGAGACACAAGTTAGTCCAGACTTTTTTTTTTTTAATTTTGTGCACTTAAACATAGACCTACCTAGTAAGATAAATACTTAATTTAGATAAAGTCCAGAATTCATATTTTCAGTCAAATCTTTCTTGGAAGATAAATGCTAGTAAGATAGAGACGTTAAAAACTGGAATAGGGGTGGACCTTCAAGATGGTGGAGGAGTAAAATGTGGAGATCACCTTTCTCCCCACAAATACATAAAAAATACATCTACATGTGGAACAACTCTTACAGAATACCTGCTGAACGTTGGCAGAAGACCTCAGACTTCTCAAAAGGCAAGAAATTCCCCACATACCTGGGTAGGGCAAAAGAAAAAAGAAAAGCAGACACAAAAGTATAGGGATGGGACCTGCACCTCTGGGAGGGAGCTGTGAAGGAGGAAAAGGTTCCACACACTAGGAAGCCCCTTCACTGGTGCAGACGGGGTGGCGGAGGAGAAGCTTTCGCGCCACAGAGGAGAGCGCAGCAACAGGGGTGTAGAGAGCAAAGTGGAGAGATTCTCGCACAGAAGATTGCTGCCAACCAGCACTCAGAAGCCTGAGAGGCTTGTCTGCTCACCTGCCAGGACGGGTGGGGGCTGGGAGCTGAGGCTTGGGCTTTGGAGGTCAGATCCCAGGGAGAGGACTGGGGTTGGCTGCGTGAACACAGCCTGAAGGGGGCTAGTGAGCCACAGCTAGCAGGGAGGGAGTCTGGGAGAAACTCTGGACCTGCCTAAAAGGCAAGAGCCCATTGTTTCGGGGTGTGCAAGTAAAGGGGATTCCTTCACTGTCTGCCCACAGAAGGCAGAGCAACACCTAAGCGAGCTCCAGAGATGGACGCGAGCTGCAGCTATCAGCTCAGACTTCAGAGACGGGCATGAAATGCTAAGGCTGCTGCTGCAGCCACCAAGAATCCTGTGTGCAAGCACAGGTCACTATCAACATGCACACCCCTCCCCAGGAGCCTGTGCAGCCTGCCACTGCCAGGGTCCTGTGATCCAGGGACAATTTCCCCAGGAGAACACGCGACATGCCTTGGGCTGTTGGAACATCACACTAGTCTCTGCTGCAGCAGGCTCGCCCCACATTCCAACTATAACTACAGTACCCCTCCCTCCCCCCGGCATGGGTGAGCCAGAGCCCGCTAATCAGCCACTGCTTTAACCCCATCCTGTCTGGGCAGGAACAGAAGCCTGAGGCAGTGGATTAAATCCCCACAATCAACTTGAGGTACCCTGCATCTGTGGAATACCTGAATAGACAATGAATCAATCCAAAACTGACGTGGTGGACTTTGGGAGCAACTGTAGACTTCGGGTTAGCTGTCTGTGACTGACTTGCTTCTGATTTTTATGTTTATCTTAGTATAGTTTTTAGCACTTATTATCATTGGTGGATTCGTTTATTTTTGGTTGCTCTCTTCTTTTTTTAATTACTTTGATTTTCTTTTACTTTAATAATTTTTAAATTTTAATTATTTTCTTTTACTTTTTACTTTATTATTTCAAATTATTTGTTTTTCTTTTTTTTCTCCCTTTTCTTCTGAACTGTGAGACTGACAGGGTCTTGGTGCTCTGGTCTGGTGTCAGGCCTGAACCTCTGAGGTGGGAAGGCTGAGTTCAGGACATTGGAACACCAGAGACCTCCCTGCCCCACTTGATATCAATTGGCAAGAGCTCTCCCAGAGATCTCTGTTTCAACACAAAGATCAGCTCCACCCAATGGCCAGCAAGCTCCAGTGCTGGATGCCCCATGCCAAACAACTAGCAAGACAGGAACACAACCCCACCCATTAGCAGAGGGGCTGCCTAAAATCATGCTAAGTTCACAAACACCCCAAAACACACCACTGGACATGGCCCTGCCCACCAGAAAGACAAGATCCAGCCCCACCTACCAGAACACAGGCACCAGTCCCCCCCACCAGGAAGCCTACACAAGCAACTGAACCAACCTTACTCACTGGGGGCAGACACCAAAAACAACGGGAACTACAAACCTACAGCCTGTAAAAAGGAGACTCCAAACACCGTAAGTTAAGCAAAATGGGAAGACAGAGAAACACACAGCAGATGAAGAAGACCCATCAGACCAAACAAATGAAGAGGAAATAGGTAGTCTACCTAAAAAATGATAGTAAAGATGATAGTAATGCTAGTACAGATGATCCAAAATCTTGGAAACAGAATGGAGAAAATACAAGAAATATTAAACAAGGGCCTAGAAGAACTAAAGAGCAAACAAACAATGATGAACAACACAATAAATGAAATTAAAAATTCTCTACAAGGAATCAATAGCAGAATAACTGAGGCAGAAGAGAAAGGATAAGTGACCTGGCAGATAAAATAGTGGGAATAACTACTGCAGAGAAGAATAAAGAAAAAAGAATGAAAAGAATTAAGGACAGTCTCAGAGACCTCTGGGACAACATTAAACACACCAACATTCAAATTATATGGGTCCCAGAAGAAGAGAAGAAGAAACGGTCTGAGAAAATATTTGAAGAGATTATAGTTGAAAACTTCCCTAACATGGGAAAGGAAATAGCCACCCAAGTCCAGGAAGCACAGAGAGTTCCATACAGGATAAATCCAAGGAAAAACACACCAAGACACATACTAATCAAACTATCAAAAATTAAGTACAAAGAAAAAATATTACAAGCAGCAAGGGAAACGCAACAAATGACATACAAGGGAATCCCCAAAAGGTTAACAGCTGATCTTTCAGCAGAAACTCTGCAAGCCAGAGGGAGTGGCAGGACATATTTCAAATGATGAAAGGGAAAAACCTACAACCAAGATTACTCTACCCAGCAAGGATCTCATTCAGATCCAATGGAGATATTAAAACCTTTACAGACAAGCAAAAGTCAAGAGAATTCAGCACCACCAAACCAGCTTTACAACAAGTGCTAAAGGAATTTCTCTAGGCAGGAAACACAAGAGGAGGAAAAGACCTACAAAAACAAACCCAAAACAATTAAGAAAATGGGAATAGGAACATACATATCGATAATTACCTTAAAGTAAATGGATTAAATGCTGCAACCAAAAGACATAGACTGGCTGAATGGATACAAAAACAAGACTCATATATATACAGGCTGTCTACAAGAGACCCACTTCAGACCTAGGGACACATATAGACTGAAAGTGAGGGGATGGAAAAAGATACTCCATGCAAATGGAGATCAAAAGAAAGCTGGAGTAGCAATTCTCATATCAGACAAAGTAGACTTTAAGATAAGGACTATTACAAGAGACAAAGAAGCACCCTACATAATGAGCAACAGATCAATCCAAGAAGAAGATGTAACAATTGTAAATATTTATGCACCCAACATAGGAGCACCTCAATACATAAGGCAAATGCTAACAGCCATAAAAGGGGAAATCAACAGGAACACAGTAATAGTAGGGGACTTTAACACCCCATTTTCATCAATGGACAGGTGATCCAAAATGAAAATAAGTAAGGAAACACAAGCTTTAAATGATACATTAAACAAGATGGACATAATTGATATTTATAGGACATTCCATCCCAAAACAACAGAATACACGTTCTTCTCAAGTGCTCATGGGAAATTCTCCAGGATAGATCATATCTTGTGTCACAAATCAAGCCTTCGTAAATTTAAGAAAATTGAAATCCTATCAACTGTCTTTTCCGACCACAATGCTATGAGACTAGATATCAGTTACAGGAAAAAAACTGTAAAAATTACAAACGCATAGAGTCTAAACAATACACTACTAAATAACCAAGAGATCACTGAAAAAATCGAAGACGAAATCAAAAAATACCTAGAAACAAATAAAAATGAAAACATGATGACCCAAAACCTGTGGGATTCAAAAAAGCTGTTCTAAGAGGGAAGTTTAGAGTAATACAATCATACCTCAAGAAACAAGAAAAATCTCAAACAACCTAACCTTACATCTAAAGCTATTACAGAAAGAAGAACAAAAAAACCCCAAAGTTAGCAGAAGGAAAAACATCATAAAGATCAGATCAGAAATAAATGAAAATGAAGTGAAGGAAACAACAGCAAAGATCAATAAAACTAAAAGGTGGTTCTTTGAGAAGATAAACAAAATTGATAAACCACTTGCCAGACTCATCACGAAAAAAAGGGAGAAGACTCAAATCAACAGAATTAGAAATGAAAAAAGAGAAGTAACAATTGACACTGCAGAAATAGAATCATGAGGGATTACTACAAGCAACTATATGCCAATAAAATGGACAACTGGAAGAAATGGACAAATTCTTAGAAAAGCACAACCTTCTGAGACCGAACCAGGAAGAAATAGAAAATATAAACAGACCAATCACAATCACTGAAATTGAGACTGTGATTAAAAATCTTCCAACAAACAAAAGCCCAGGACCAGGCGAGTTTTATCAAACATTTAGAGAAGAGCTGACACCTATCTTTCTCAAACTCTTCCAGAATATAGCAGAGGGAGGAATACTCCCAAACTCATTCTACAAGGCCAACATCACCCTGATACTAAAACAAGACAAAGATGTCACAAAGAGAGAAAACTACAGGCCAATATCACTGATGAACATAGATGCAAAAATCCTCAACAAAATACTAGCAAACAGAATCCAACAGCACATTAAAAGGATCATACACCATGATCAAGTGGGGTTTATCCCAGGAATGCAAGGATTCCTCAATACATAAAAATCAATCAATGTGATACACCATATTAACATACTGAAGGATAAAAACCATATGATCATCTCAATAGATGCAGAAAAATCTTTCAACAAAATTCAACACCTATTTATGATAAAAACCATCCAGAAAGTAGGCATAGAGGGAACTTACTTCAACATAATAAAGGCCATATATGACATACCCACAGCCAAGATTATTCTCAATGGTGAAAAACTGAAACCATTTCCTCTAAAATCAGCAACAGGACAAATGCCCACTGTCACCACTATTATTCAACATAGTTTTGGAAGTTTTAGCCTCAGCAATCAGAGCGGAAAAAGAAATAAAAGAATCCATATCAGAAAAGAAGAAGTAAAGCTGTCACTGTTTGTAGATGACATGATACTATACATAGAGCATCCTAAGGATGCCACCAGAAAACTACTAGAGCTAATCAATGAATTTAGTAAAGTAGCAGGATACAAAATTAATGCACAGAAATTTCTTGCATTCCTATATGCTAATGGTGAAAATCTGAAGGAGAAATTAAGGAAACACTCCAATTTACTACTGCAAGCCAAAGAATAAAATACATAGGAATAAACCTAACTAAGGTGACAAAAGTCCTGTATGCAGAAAACTATAAGACACTGATGAAATAAATTAAAGATGATGCAAATAGATGGCGATATATACCATGTTTTTGGATTGGGAGAGTCAACTGTGTGAAAATGACTATACTACCCAAAGCAATCTACAGAGTCAATGCAATCCCTCTCAAACTACCAATGGCATTTTTCACAGAACTGGAAAAAAAATTTTCACAATTTGTATAGAAACACAAAAGACCCCGAATAGCCAAAGCAATCTTGAGAAAGGAAAATGGAGCTGGAGGAATCAGGTTCCCTGACTTCAGGCTATACTACAAAGCTACAGTGATCAAGACAATATTGTACTGGCACAAAAACAGAAATATAGATCAGTGGAACAGGATAGAAAGCCCAGAGATAAACTCATACACATATGGTCACCTTATCTTTGAGGAGGCAAGAATATACAATGGAGAAAAGATAGCCTCTTCAATAAGTGGTGCTGGGAAAACTGGACAGCTACATGGAAAATAATGAAATTAGAGCACTCTCTAACACCATACCCGAAAATAACTCAGAATGGATTAAAGACCTAAATGTAAGGCCAGACACTATCAAACTCTTAGAGGAAAACATAGGCAGAACACTCTATGACATAAATCACAGCAAGATCCTTTTTGACCCACCTCCTAGAGAAATGGAAATAAAAACAAAAATAAACAGATGCGACCTAATGAAACTTCAAAGCTATTGCACAGCAAAGGAAACCATAAACAAGATGAAAAGACAACCCTCAGAATGGGAGAAAATATTTGCAATTGAAGCAACTGACAAAGGATTAATCTCCAAAATTTACAAGCAGCTCATGCAGCTCAATATCAAAAAAACAAACAACCCAGTCTAAAAATGGGCAGAAGACCTAAATAGACATTTCTCCAAAGAAGATATACAGATTGCCAACAAACAGATGAAAGGATGCTCAACTTTACTAATCATTAGAGAAATGCAAATCAAAACTACAATGAGGTATCACCTCATACCAGTCAGAATGGCCATCATCAAAAAATCTACAAACAATAAATTCTGGAGAGACTGTGGAGAAAAGGGAACCCTCTTGCACTGTTGTTGGAAATGTAAATTGATACAGCCACTATGGAGAACAGTATGGAGGTTCCTTAGAAAACTAAAACTAGAACTATAATATGACCAGCAATCCCACTACTGGGCATATACCCTGAGAAAACCATAATTCAAAAAGAGTCATGTACCACAATGTTCATCGCAGCTCTATTTACAATAGCCAGGACATGGAAGCAACCTAAGTGTCCAA
This sequence comes from Monodon monoceros, assembly GCF_005190385.1. NCBI lineage: Eukaryota > Metazoa > Chordata > Mammalia > Artiodactyla > Monodontidae > Monodon > Monodon monoceros. The sequence goes on from NW_021703772.1 coordinate 88,272,720, forward strand.
CGACAGATGAATGGATAAAGAAGATGTGGCACATGTATACAATGGAATATTACTTAGCCATAAAAAGAAACGAAATTGAGTTATTTGTAGTGAGGTGGATGGCGCTAGAGTCTGTCATACAGAGTGAAATAAGTCAGAAAGAGAAAAACAAATACCATATGCTAACACATATATATAGAATCTAAAAAAAAAGAGGTTCTGATGTACCTAGGGATAGGACAGGAATAAAGACACAGATGTAGAGAATGGACTTGAGGACACGGGGAGGGGGAAGCATAAGTTGGGACGATGTGAGAGAGTAGCAATTGTCATATATACACTACCAAATGTAAAATAATTAGCTAGTGAGAAGCAGCTGCATCTCAGAGGGAGATCAGTTTGGTGCTTTGTGACCTCCTAGAAAGGTGGGATAGAGAGGGTGGGAGGGAGACCCAAGAGGGAAGGGATATGGGGATATATGTATACATATAGCTGATTCACTTTGTTACACAGCAGAAACTAACACAACATTGTAAAGCAATTATACTCCAATAAAGATATTTAAAAAAAAATCTGGAATAAGTTTAAGAAGAGGAGTTCGAATTGAAAGAGGTTGAGCAGGTCTTACCGATGTTTCTTAATGGATGACACATTTTCTGTTAAGATACAAAATTGAGTTCAGGATTCTGTTTTCATCCCTAAGGAGTTGAAAATAAAAGATTACCTGGATTTGAATTCCAGTTCTTACATCTGTTTGGTTTTGATCTTCATTGTTTCATATCTTAAAATGATGATAGGAATTATAGCATGTCATATTGCCTTTAGGGAATGTTAAATTATATAACATACGAAAGTTCCCAGCATACATTATTTAATCATTAAAAAATTTTGTCTTAGTTTTATGTGAGAGAACAAGACTCTTTGATAACACATTGGTGTACAGATCTGTGTGAGGGAAAGATATGCTGAGATGGTCATTTTTAAAAAGTAATAAGTAAATTGGTGTCGTCAATGTTGAATATTTTGAAAGCTCTGTGGCATAATGGAAGGGTACTCTATAAATCTAAAATTTGGTTACTTTTTGGCTAAATCATTTTTTTAAAGTTTATGTAATATTAACACATGTTAACCCAATTAAGTGGTTTTCAGGCTCAGTAAATATGTTTTGATATTGGTAATAAGCAGTCTTAGATGATCTAAACATATTAACAGAAGCAAAATCACTGAATCCATTATGTTTTTCTCATTGAAAATGAAAGAAAGTCATAGTAGATATTGTCACAGATATAGGTCCATAATGGTTTATGGAGCTGAAGAATCAGGATACACATATGACTTCACTGAAAACTTTCATTATCAGTTAGAAATAACTTGCTTGCAATAATACTCAACTCAAACTGTTCGAAGCATAAAAGAGAAATCAGAGGTGTGTTTGTGTTACTTCATAGGAAATTTGGAAGTCTGTTTGGACTCAAGGATATCTCTAAGACCAATTTGTCTCCAAATATTTCTACTGAGTTGGCTTTATGCTCAGTTCCCAGCAGCGTAAAGTTCAAGTTTTCTCAGGTTCAAGTCCTTTGCAGTGGTTTCTATTTGCATTTTATTGACTGATAGGGTGATGTTCCCATTCCTGAGGTAATCACTGTGACTAGAGGAATGTACTGTGTTAAATGCCTTAGGCTGGGGTCACATTTTTTACTCTGAACCAACTGGGGAGACATACAAAAAACACATGTTCCAGAAGGGGGGGCTTCACCAGTTAAAAAGTTTATCAAAATAGTGAGGAATATGTTCTTGTAGCAAAAAATGCCAAGTTCCCACTATCTCATTTGTTCTAAGAAGTATCAGTATCTATTTTCAAAAACATAATTCTCATTATGAGTCATTGGTTTTTAAAAAGATCCATAATTATCATGGTATTGGGGTAATGATGGAACACATTTAAGCTTGTTTGTCCTTAGCAAACATTTGTTGGTGGCATTTTGATTACCAGAGATCTAAAGATAATTCACTTAATTCTTAGCATTCATTATATCAATGTCTTCCTACTTCTTCAGTTAAAAGTGTGTGGTGAAAATTCAGTGATTGAATTGCAATTATTCTTCCCCAATTAATAAATTAACTCTTTTTCAGGCAGGGCTAAAACCACTTTATATGAAGTGTTTAAATCATGTCTATCAGGGATCACTAAGTAATATAATCAGTCCAAATAGATTTGACTTTGATGTTTGGTATAGTTATTTAATTTCACAGATTTTGGTTTATTTATAAAGGCTTTGAAGGAGGGTATAGAAAATGAAACAAATGGTATAGGTCAACATGAGATTTAAAAAAAAATTGTTTTCTTGTAACAGTAGAGTTCCTCTATATTTCCAATATAGTTGATTAAAAATTGTGTATGTTCACTGACCAAAGTGAGCAGTTGGAAAAGGAGAGGTACAATCTGGAAGACATTAATTACATACTCTGAAGAGCAAAGGTAATTTGTTGGTGGGGAGACGAGGAAATAAAATAGTTCGGGTCACCTACCAATTTTGCACACTTTACCAAAAGTTCTAATTGCATTTCTATTTATGAGTAAATTAAGTTTTGTGAGTTGAAATGTCTAACCTTTCACATTGCTATTATTTATATGTATTTATTGTATTTCAAATAGCGACTTTTTAAAAGGATGGCAAAGCTGTAATTGTCAGACACTGTTTTCTCTCCCACCTGTAAGAGAATGCTAGAATTAAATTTCCCTAGGAGTTGTTCACACCTGTATTTTCAAATTGTTTTGAATTTTCTCCAGAAATGCTGTCCTGCTTATTTTTGTTTTGTTGATTTGTGTGATTTTTTTGGTTTTGTTTTATTATTGTCATAGCTGTTTTTCCCCTTTATATTTAGCTAAGTGAATTAGCACAAACTAAGTGACTAATCCCCCCAAATATATCAAACTTCAAGTAAGTAAGAATTTTAATAATTCTTTGCCCAATAGTGGTCTGTTCTCCTAGGCTACTGATTTATGACTTCTCCAGAGGCCTAATGATTAAGCCACTGAATGGTGTAGGATGTCTGTGAAAGTGCTGCGTGCTACTCACGTGTCTGCAAAGTATGAAATACATTGAAACGGTCAGACACCTCAGGACATGTATGTATGTGATGGATAACCAGTAACATACTCCTGGGGCAACAGCATTGTTCAAGAAGTGAGTTATTCTAGACCCAAACTGGCCACTTTTTTTCTGGTGGTAGCAAGTCATTTAATTTCTGTAGGTCTCAGCTTTTCTATTTGGAAACTGAGAATAATAAAGTACGCCTCATAGAGATATTATATACACTTGGAAACACATTGAGACACTTTATATACTATAGAACAGAATTAGATTTCAGCCAGTTGGTCCTTACTGAGATGTTATCTAGATATGCTTTGGAAGCTTGGGCTGGTTTCCCATACTGGGCTTCACTGAGCGACATTGTAGCACCTTGACATCAATGTGGCTCTGGGTGTAGCCCTCAAGTTTATAATAACACAAATTTGATTCTTTTATTATAACCCTAACTTGTCAAGAGATCAACATATAAAACCAGAATCCAGTTTGTAATTTACATAAAATACATATTTTCAGTGTTCAGAATACTAATGTGTACTGGCATAATTTGACGAATGTTAGAGTCCCTGGGAAATCAAGTAAGTGATAATAAAGTTACCCTAGTGAATGTGAAATGATAGGTAGATGGAAAATTTTGAGGGATAATTCTCCCAAGCTATATAAAAACCTCCTCCTCCACAACATCTATCTCCCATTTATACCAATGTTTCCCAGCCTCTTCTTTCACTTAGAGAAAAACAAACATTGAAAAAATTTTACTCTCTGACTCATTTTTATTAAGGCTTCCTTTCAGTAGAATGATCTTATTTTAGATATCATATAATATTAGTGATTAGTTTCAGCTTAGTTATAATTCCATTTCATACAATGAGTGCTTCCAGAGAGGTGGTTTCCTATATTCAGATCTGGCTCCCAGCCCAAAATGTCACTAATTGATTAAAAGTCAAGGAAAAAAACTTTTTAATTTGTATGAATTTGCTCAAATGACCTGGGGATTCTCTCAGTATTTGGGATGGTATTGGGACATATTCCAAAGCTATGCTGCCTCCTAGAATTACCTGTGAGCCTCTGAAAATGTTAAAATCTTGGTCCCAACAGCTAAACATGCTAATTAAACCATATAAGTATTATTATTACTATTTTCATTTTACTCATGAGGTAACACACAGGGATGCTAAAGACTGATTAATTATAGAATGGGTTTTTTGGGGATAAGTTTTAGAATTTTATTTATTGGGAAATATTTAAAAATAGGATTCATTCTATTCTGAGATAGTCTACATATAATCATTTCCAGGAGGGGGGGGGATATGGATGGAATTTCAGTGACCTATGATTCTGCCACTGTTTAAATTGACTATATTCATAACTAAATGGTAATTTACTCTGACCACAGAAGGGACTGTCTAAATTACAGAGCTATGTAGCAATGAATATGGTCATTAAATTTCAAGTACCAGTTCTTAGAGAGGGCAACACATTAAAATAAACAGTATTACTGTATTTTCTATTATAGGGTACCTAGATATTCTGTAATTAGGACATTCAGTCATTTCTTGATATGTATTCTTTAAGATAACCTTATGAGGTACTATAGTGTTCTTTAAAAATTATAGATAGTGAAATTGAAATCTTAGAGGTTAAATGACTTTGCAAAATTAGAGCACATATTTGTCAGAAGCCTATATCACACCATAAGAATGTAATACTATCTGCTCTGACCATTGCACTACAGGAATCATTTAGCCTCCTACCCACTGTTAGCCAAGCTGTGAAGGTTGAGGGCACAATCCTCCATAAGACCACCCTCGCTCCTGAAACTAACTACAAATTTCAGGGGTTACCAAAACCACTGTCCATTTCAATAACTCATGATAAGGACTCACAAAACCCACTGAACACTATTATACTCACAGTTGCAACATATTACAGGGAAAGGCTTTAGATTAAAATCAGGCAAAGGAAGAGATTCAAAGGGCAGAGTCTGGGAGGATTCCAGATGTGAAGCTTCTATTATCCTCCTCTGTGAGGTTGGCCCTCCTAGCATCAATGTGCGAGAATATTGTCAACCAGGAAAGCTCACCTGAGCTTACTGTCCAGAATTCTTGTTGAGTCTTCATTTCATGTCCTGGTTGATTGATTTATTGATTGTCTACATGGTTGAACTCAATCTTTGGGTCAACTGATACCACAAGATCCAAAGCCTCACCCTAAATCACATAATTAGTCTTTCTGGAGGGGCTATCCCCTGCTATAAACAGACACTCCTATCAGATATGACAGATTTCCTTACAGAAGACAAGATTAAAGGTGAGGCCTTCCTTTAGACAAGGCCAAATTCTTTACTATGCAACTCCAAATGCTCATATAGTCATTTATTTCTGGTCATTCACTTATTCAAGAGCTATTAATTTAATAACTACTCTGTTAACAGACTCTTTACTGTGTGCTGAAAATCAGTGAAGAAAAGAGATATGGCCTCTGTCTTTATGAAATTTTTTAGGGAGTAAATATTAAATTATAGTCATATAAATCACCATATAATTAAAACAACTGATAAAATAGATAAAGGAAAGTATAGCATTTTATGATGCAAAAATATCAGGACGTAATATAGGCACAGGACTCATGGAAGGCCTTGTTGTGAAAGGGACATTTAAACTGATATTTAGTAGCCTGCCTTAGCTAAATCAAAATCAGAGTCAGTAATGTTGACCATAAGCTTTTTTCATGTTGTGCTTAAGAGACAGTTGATCTTAATTTTTTTTTGCTTAAAAAAGTAATTGTTTCCAGTACTCCCCTGAAACAAAGAATTATAAAGAATTTCAACAGCACACACTTAATGCTGTTTTACATATAGTCATGTCAACTCAATAAGCAAACGTGTTGAGCATCTATTATAATCTGTATTCTAGGCATTGAGTAGATAACCAGCAGTGAAAAAAATAAAACAAAACCTTTGTCCTCAAGTACCTAACATTCTAGTGATTTAAATAACTGAGTTGAAACTCTGCAGGTAGTTATTGAATAGTACTTGAGAATGTTGGATGCTAGATTAGGCTGCCTTCTTAATACCAGCTCTACCACAAAGTATCTCTGTGACTTAGATAAGTCACTTAATCTCTCTGTGCCTAAATAAAATGTGGATAATGAAAATTCTTATCTCTTACGGTTGTTGTGAAGACTAAAATTTCACTATTTATAGAGCATTTTGACTTACCCATAGAAAGTGTTCAATAAATGTTGGGTATCACTAGTTTTAGAAAGGAAGCAACTATTGGATAAGTCAGTCCAACATGATTTATGTATTGAATGCAGTTTGGTATGTCCTTTGTTTTTCACTAATTTACAGAATGACTATGGTATACTTCACATTTCTTGGCCTCTCCTTATCATTAAAGTCCCTTCAATCTCTATCCAATTTTAAATTTTTGAAATATTCCATGACCTTTTATGACCTTAGCTGAGCTTCTAAAGGCCAAGTCATTCTCCTTCATACTTAACTTTGAAGAGAATCTGGTACAGTTCGCCCTGTGTATTCATAGATTCTGCATCCATGGATTCAACCAACTGAAGACTGAAAATACTTGGGGGAAAAAAAAAAATCCAGGAAGTTCCAAAAAGCAAAACTTGAATTTGCCATGCAGGAACAAATACTTACATAGCATTTACATTGTATCAATATTTAAAGAGGGACTTGAGCATCTGCAGATTTTTGTATCCAAGGGGTGTCCTGGAACCAATCCCTCCACCCCTGCTGTGGATACTGAGGGATGACTATACAAAATAATGACTACCTTATATTTGTTTTGTATTATACTTGTTGAAAACTTAAAGTTATTCCTTAGTCAAAATGTCCATGTGTACTACAATACAGTTAACCTTTGTATCTAAGGTAGAAATCAACCAAGCACACAGACGCAGGTAATGAGTTCTGATGGAGGAATACAATTCATTAAGGTGCTACTAGAAAGCTGTACTTTGAAAGAAGTCTTGTAAAGTCAACAACAGAAAATTAAGCTTGGCAGGAATTAGAGGCCAGATGCCCCACTGGTTTTATTTGCTGTTTTTTTTTTTCCCCTTCCCTCACAATAAAGTTGGGGGTAGTTGTTTCTCAGTTCCCTCTTGACAGGAGATGCCTCAGGAAAAATACATCTAGAAATTGCTTTCCTATAAAGATAAATTAAAAGCTAATTTACCACTGTCCTACTGAATCTCATTCCTCATTTCAACAGATCGAGGTGGAGTTAGTGATCAGAGGAATCAAATGCTAAAGAGATGTCATGGAGACAGTAAGCAATTACCCTATTGACTGCTACTGATTCCAATAAAATTAGTTTAGACCACTGCCAATTTTTTTTTTCTTCCCTAAATTGTGGGATAAAACCCAAGCCAAATTTTATATATTCAGAGTAATCTAAAGAAGACTTGTGGTTTAAAAGAAAACTAATGAAATGGATGGGGCATAAACAGAACAATGAAAGAATTAAAAGTATCTCTTCCAGAAACAAAAAGTGAGCATTTTTAGAATTGCTCAAAATCTTAGAGATATACCAGTTTAAAATGAGATGGAATGGGAATTACATTCATTATAATTAAGGGAACATCACCAAAGTAAGATGCTTGGCAAAATGCATCAGTATGTATATATAATAAATATTGACTATGAAATTGAAAGATCTTAGAACCCTATGAGAGAAATATCACTTAATATTAGCACAGTGTTCAGTATAGAAATATTGAACAAACATCCTTGAAGGTGGATGTCATACTAATAGAAGTATTAGCCACTTTGAAAAATATAAAATTACTAAAGCCAACAGAAACCTCTGAAAACCATTAAATGCAACTTATTTTTTTAAATTAATTTTTACATAAATAACAAGTAAATAACAAAATTTATTGGCCCAGTTTATTTAATAAATGCAGTTTAAGTTTAAATAATTAAGATGCCTCACAGAACAAAGAAAAATTATGAAAAATATGAATGATCTAATTTATGAATTATATTTCTAAAAAATATTATAGTGCATCATCATTCTGGAAAATCAATTTGTTTTAGATTTCATATCAACCTAGTTATTTAATATATTTTATAAGTTCTATTATAAAATTAGAACATTTTACTGAGTTTGTTTAAAATTTTATTTTGATTTTTCTTAAGGCAGAATATGTCTGTTAATATTAACTCAGGGTAAATTTTTCCTAACTCTTAAAAGTTGGAATCAGAATTCTGTGATCATTTAATATATATTATGTAGTTTAAGAACTTGAATTTTTAAATCATGAGAGCAGTATACCCACATAGGAAAAATATTGGAAAATGAAAGAACGTTTAAGTCATTTCTAATCCCATAATTTCTAATATCTTGTTTATTAGTCTTTGCCCATTTAGTCTTCTTTCCTATGCACTTTTAAATATAACCATAACTTGAGAGTTTGGTTATATATAACAATTTGATGTCATCTTTAAATTTTAACTTAAAGATATTTTTCAAATTGCTGCATATATTTTATTTTTTTATTTTTTATCTTTTTATGGCCTTTAAAAAAAAATTTATTTGGTTGCGCCGGGTCTTAGTTGTGGCAGGCAGGCTCCTTTGTTGGGGCACGTGAACTCCTCGTTGCAGCATGCACGTGGGATCCAGTTCTCTGATCAGAGATCGAACCTGGGCCCCCTGGATTGAGAACGCGGAGTCCTATCCAGTGCACTGCCAGGGAAGTCCCTGCTGCATATATTTTAAATCATGGCTCCAATATATACATACCTACAAATATACACGTGTGTGTGTGTGTGTGTGTGTGTGTGTGTGTGTGTGTATATATATATATAAAAAATAATTTGCTTCACCATTTACCTATTATTGAAGATAGATGCTAATCATTAAAATTTTGCTATCTTAAATAATGTGAACATACCTATTACTAAATACAAAGTTTCTACATTTTGTTTTATTTTTCCATAGTTAAGTTCTCAGATCAATGTTTAATCATGGGGAGGACAAGAAACTCAATTTTTTAGAAAAATGTGTTTTCCTCCTTTTAACTGAACTGTATTCTGGAGTTTGGACACTGGGGTATTTAAAGAATATACTACTCTAAATTGAAGTACAATTTCATGCTAGAAAAAAAAGTCGTGTATTGATGTCAATAATTTAAATGTATAAAAGTAACTACCAAGATACATTTTCATTGCTCTGAGCAGCACAGTTTCAATGTATGCATGGTATCTATTCTGTGCACTCCATCAGATGTCCAAAAGCTAGGCTACATTCTATAGAAGAGATCTGATTCTTGTAGCAGCCCTTCAAGACAGACGTTGTTACCCTTGTTTCACAGGTAATCACACAGGAGTCAGGATCTCAGAGAGAACAAATGACTTGCCCAAAAATGTACTTATTTGTAGTAAAGCCAGGAAAATAACAGATTTTTGAGCCCAAAGTGAGAAAACTAACATTACAGATGTGCATTGCTATGCATGAAACTTGAGTCATATCAACCTACTTGTTTTTTCTCTTAGTAGACGTTCTCCCTCTCTGCTGTGAATTGATACATTTCTTCTTTCTGGATATATTTCTTCATACCAGAAAGCCTTCCATCTATCTTTATTCATCTGACATCTTCTATCCATTTAAAAGTCTGCTTTACAGATACCTCACTATTTTTAATAGACTTAATTTTTTTAAAACAGTGCAGTAAATAGTTCCTATATATATACTAAACTAATGATATTGTTAATTATTTTCTGCATCAGTTGCTTTAATAAGCCCATGCTATATTCACAATAAATTTATGAATGAATGAATAACACATTTAATATTTGTAGCAAATTCCCTATCTAACTCTGGTTATGCCTGTCTTAATAATGATATTCTTTTATTTAATTTAATTTATTTATTTATACAGCAGGTTCTTATTAGTTATCCATTTTATACATATTAGTGTATACATGTCAATCCCTATCTCCCAACATATCACAGCACCACCACCACCACCGTCCCCCCCGCCACTTTCCCCCCTTGGTGTCCATAGGTTTCTTCTCTACATCTGTGTCTCAATTTCTGCCCTTTAAACCGGTTCATCTGAACCACTTTTCTAGGTTCCACATATATGTGTTAATGTATGATATTTGTTTATCTCTTTCTGACTGCACTCTGTATGATGCTCTCTAGATTCATCCTCGTCTCTGCAAATGACCCAATTTCGTTCCTTTTTATGGCTGAGTAATACTCCATTGTGTGTATGTGCCACGTCTTCTTTATCCATTCGTCTGTCTGTGGACATTTAGGTTGCTTCCATGACCTGGCTATTGTAAATAGTGGTGCAGTGAACATTGGGGTGCATGTGTCTTTTTGAATTATGGTTTTCTCTGGTATATGCCCAGTAGTGGGATTGCTCGGTCATATGGTAATTCTATTTTTAGTTTTTTAAGGAACTTTCATGCTGTTCTCCATAGTGGCTGTATCAATTTACATTCCCACCAACAGTGCAAGAGGGTTCTCTTTCCTCCACACCCTCTCCAGCATTTGTTGTTTGTAGATTTTCTGATGATGCCCATTCTAACTGGTGTGAGGTGATACCTCACTGTAGTTTCGATTTGCATTTCTCTAATAATTAGTGATGTTGAGCAGCTTTTCATGTGCTTCTTGGCCATCTGTATGTCTTCTTTGGAGAAATGTCTATTTAGGTCTTCTGTCCATTTTAGGATTGGGTTGTTTGTTTTTTTAATATTGAGCTGCATGAGCTGTTTATATATTTTGGAGATTAATCCTTTATCCATTGATTTGTTTGCAAATATTTTCTCCCACACTGAGGGTTGACTTTTTATCTTGCTTTTAGTTTCCTTTGCTTTGCAAAAGCTTCTAAGTTTCATTAGGTCCCATTTTTTTATTTTTGTTTTTATTTCCATTACTCTAGGAGGTGGATCAAAAAAGGTCTTACTGTGATTTATGTCAAAGAGTGTTCTTCCTATGTTTCCCTCTAAGAGTTTTATAGTATCTGGTTTTACATTTAGGTCTCTAATCCATTTTGAGTTTACTTTTGTATATGGTGTTAGGGAGTGTTCTAATTTCATACATTTACATGTAGCTGTCCAGTTTTCCCAGCACCACTTATTGAAGAGACTGTCTTTTCTCCATTGTATATCCTTGCCTCCTTTGTCATAGATTAGTTGACCATAGGTGCATGGGTTTATCTCTGGGCTTTCTATCCTGTTCCATTTATCTATATCTCTGTTTTTGTGCCAGTACCATATTGTCTTGATTACTGTAGCTTTGTCGTATAGTCTGAAGATAGGGGGTCTGATTCCTCTAGCTCCGTTTTTTTCCTCAAGACTGCTTTGGCTATTCAGGGTCCTTAGTGTCTCCATACAAATTTTAAGGTTGTTTGTTCTAGTTCTGTAAAAAATGCCATTGGTAATTTGATAGGGATTGCATTGAATCTGTAGATTGCTTTGGATACTATAGCCATTTTCACAATATTAATTCTTTCAGTCCAAGAACATGGTATATCTCTCCAACTGTTTGTATCATCCTTAATTTCTTTCATCAGTGTCTTATAGTTTTCTGCATACAGGTCTTTTGTCTCCTTAGGTAGGTTTATTCCTAGGTATTTAATTCTTTCTGTTGCAGTGGTAAATGGGAGTGTTTCCTTAATTTCTCTTTGAGATTTTTCATCAGTAGTGTATAGGAATGCAAGAGATTTCTGTGCATTAATTTTGTATCCTGTAACTTTACCAGATTCATTGATTAGCTCTAGTAGTTTTCTGGTGGCATCTTTAGGATTCTCTATGTATAGTATCATGTCATCTGCAAACAGTGACAGTTTTACTTCTTCTTTTACAATTTGTATTCCTTTTATTTCTGTTTCTTCTCTGATTGCCGTGGCTAGGACTTCCACAACTATGTTGGATAATAGTGGTGAGAATGGACATCCTTGCCGTGTTCCTCACTTAGAGAAAATTCTTTCAGTTTTTCACCATTGAGAATGATGTTTGCTGTGGGTTTGTCATATATGGCCTTTATTATGTTGAGGTAGGTTCCTTCTATGCCCACTTCTGGAGAGTTTTTATCATAAATCGGTGTTGTCAAAAGCTTGTTCTGCATCTATTGAGATGATCATATGGTTTTTATTCTTCAGTTTGTTAGTATGGTGTATCACATTGATTGATTTGCATATATTGAAGAATCCTTGCATCCCTGGGATAAATCCCACTTGATCATGGTGTATGATCCTTTTAATGTGTTTTTGGATTCTGTTTGCTAGTATATTGTTGAGGATTTTTGCGTCTATATTCATCAGTGATATTGGTCTGTAATTTTCTTTTTTTGTAATATCTTTGTTTGGTTTTGGTATCAGGGTGATGATGGCCTCATAGAATGAGTTTGGGAGTGTTCCTTCCTCTGCAATTTTTTGGAAGAGTTTGAGAAGGATGGGTGTTATCTCTTCTCTAAATGTTTGATAGAATTCACATGTGAAGCCATCTGGTCCTGGACTTTTGCTTGTTGCAAGATTTTTAATCAGAGTTTCAATTTCATTACTTGTGATTGGTCTGTTCATATTTTCTATTTCTTCCTGGTTCAGTCTTGGAAGGTTATACCTTTCTACAAATTTGTCCTTTACTTCCAGGTTGTCCATTTTATTGGCATAGAGTTGCTTGTAGTAGTCTCTTAGGATGCTTTGTATTTCTGTGGTGTCTGTTGTAAGTTCTCCTTTTCCATTTGTATTTTTATTGATTTGAGTCCTCTTCCTCTTTTTCTTGATGTGTCTAGCTAATGCTTTATCAATTTTGTCTTCTGAAAGAACCAGCTTTTAGTTTTATTGATCTTTGCTATTGTTTTCTTCGTTTCTACTTCATTTATTTCTGGTCTGATCTTTATGATTTCTTTCCTTCTACTAACTTTGGCTTTTGTTTGTTCTTCTTTCTCTAGTTCCTTTAGGTGTAAGGTTAGATTGTTTATTTGAGATTTTTCTTGTTTCTTGAGGTAGGCTTGCATTGCTATATACTTCCCTCTTAGAACTGCTTTTGCTGTATCCCATAGGTTTTGATTCATTGTGTTTTCATTGTCATTTGTCTCTAGACATTTTTTGATTTCCTCTTTGATTTCTTCAGTGATCTCTTGGTTATTTAGTAACGTATTGTTTAGCCTCCATGTGTTTGTGTTTTTTATGTTTTGTTCCCTGTAATTGATTTCTGATATCATAACGTTGTGGTCAGAAAAGATACTTGAAATGATTTCAGTTTTCTTAAATTTACTGAGGCTTGATATGTGGCCCAAGATGTGATCTGTCCTGGAGAATGTTCTTTGTGTACTTGAGAAGAAAGTGTAATCTGAAGTTTTTGGACAGAATGTCCTATAAATATCAAGTCTATCTGGTCTGTTGTGTCATTTAAAGCTTGTGTTTCCTTATTAATTTTCTGTTTGGATGATCTGTCCATTGGTGTAAGTGAGGTATTAAAGTCCCCCACTATTATTGTGTTACTGTCGATTTCCTCTTTTATAGCTGTTAGCAGTTGCCTTATGTATTGAGGTGCTCCTGTGTTGGGAGCATATATATTTATAATTGTTATATCTTCTTCTTGGATTGATCCCTTGATCATTATGTAATGTCCTTCTTTGTCTCTTGTAACATTCTTTATCTTAAAGTCTATTTTATCTGATATGAGTATTGCTACTCCAACTTTCTTTTGACTTCCATTTGCATGGAATATCTTTTTCCATCCCCTCACTTTCAGTCTGTATGTGTCCCTAGATCTGAAGTGGGTCTCTTATAGACAGCATGTATTGGGTCTTGTTTTTGTTTGCATTCAGCGAGCCTGTGTCTTTTGGTTGGAGCATTTAATCCATTCACATTTAAGGTAATTATTGATATGTATGTTCCTATGACCATTTTCTTAATTGTTTTGAGTTTGTTTTTGTAGGTCCTTTTCTTCTCTTGTTTTTCCCACTTAGAGAAGTTCCTTTAGCAGTTGTTGTAGAGCTGGTTTGGTGGTGATGAATTCTCTTAGCTTTTTCTTGTCTGTAAAGCTTTTGATTTCTCCATCGAATCTGAATGAGATCCTTGCTGGGTAGAATATCTTGGTTGTAGGTTTTTCCCTTTCATCACTTTAAATATGTCATGCCACTCCCTTCTGGCTTTTAGAGTTTCTGCTGAGAAATCAGCTGTTAACCTTATGGGAGTTCCCTTGTATGTTATTTGTCCTTTTTCCCTTGCTGCTTTCAGTAATTTTTCTTTGTCTTTAATTTTTGCCAATTTGATTTCTATGTGTCTTGGCATGTTTCTCCTTGGGTTTATCCTGCCTGGGACTCTCTGCACTTCCTGGACTTGGGTGGCTATTTCCTTTCCCATGTTAGTGAAGTTTTCAACTATAATCTCTTCAAATATTTTCTTGGGTCCCTTCTTTCTCTCTTCTTCTGGGACCCTTATAATGCAAATGTTGTTATGTTTAATGTTGTCCCAGAGGCCTCTTAGGCTGTCTTCATTTATTTTCATTCTTTTTTCTTTATTCTGTTGGGTGGCAGTGAATTCCACTGTTCTGTCTTCCAGGTCACTTATTCGTTCTTTTGCCTCACTTATTCTGCTGTTGAGTCCTTCTGGTGTATTTTTCATTTCAGTTATTGTATTGTTCATCTCTGTTTGTTTGTTCTTTAATTCTTCTACGTCTTTGTTAAATATTTCTTGCATCTTCTTGATCTTTGCCTCCATTCTTTTTCCGAGGTCCTGGATCATCTTCACTATCGTTATTCTGAATTCTTTTTCTGGAATGTTGCCTATCTCCCCTTCATGTAGTTGTTTTTCTGCAGTTTTATTTTGTTCCTTCATCTGGTACATAGCCCTCTGCCTTTTTATCTTGTTTATCTTTCTGTGAATGTGGTTTTTGTTCCACAGGCTTCAGGATTGTAGTTCTTCTTGCTTCTCCTTCTGCCCTCTGGTGGATGAGGCTATCTTGATAATGTTAATTAATGTTCGTAGTTCATTAAGATTCTCTTAGATTTTACCTAATGTCCTTTATCTGTTCTAAGATCTCATCCAGACTTCTACCCTGCATTCAGTTATCATGTCTACTTAGGCTCCTCTTGGCTGTAGTAGTTTCTCAGCCCTTGATGACTTTAACAATTTTGAGGAGTACTGATCAGATGTTTTGAAGTATGTCCTACTATTGGAATCTATCTGATGATTTTCTCATGATAATACTGGGGATATAGGTTATTGATAGGAAGATGACAGAGGGAAAGAGCCATTTTCGCCATGTCATGTTAAAGCACATACTATCAACAGGATTTGTGACTGTTGATGTTGATCATCTGGCTGAGATATTATTTGTTAGGTTTCTCCTCAGTGAATTTATTCTTTTTTCTTTTTTTTCCATTCTATATGTTTTTTGTTTGTTTTGTTTTTCATTGTTTTTTGTTTGATTCCTGTTTTTTTTTTTTATTTTTCTTTTTTGCTTTTTGGTCTTTTTTTGTTTCTTTTTTTGTTTCATTCTTTTTGCCCACATCATGCAGCTTGCAGGATCTTAGTTCACTGACCAGGGATTAAACCTGGGCCCCCTGCAGTAGAAGCACAGATTTCTAATCACTGGACCACCAAGAAATTCCCTTCCATTCTATTCTTTTTGGAGTTAGATAGCTCTTCTCTTTATCCCCAATGCACCTTTATTATTGCTTATCAAGGGAGGGAGGGGCACATTTTATTTTCTTATTATACTGAGCTACTGTTGGATAGAGGAACAGCTTTGGTTATATCCATTCCCTAAGCACCTGTCACCTAGTGTGTTGTATAAGGAATATTGAAGTAAATATTTGTTGAACCAGGAGATGTTTTGTAATAAAGCAAAAAATTTAAACCCAAAACTAATTTTAATGAGCCAATACAGCATAATGGGCAGTATATTTTGCCATAAAATTAGAATATAGCCTTAAAATATGTGACTTTAGTTTCCACATGTCTTCAACAATTATGGAACATTGATAGAAAACAGATTTCTAATATTTTTAAGTAATAGAATGACATAAAAAATTACACAGAACCTCAAGCTATAAAACTAGAAAAGTTGAGCAGCTGTTTTTATCAAGCTGGAAGTAGATATTCATAAAGATAAAGGCTCTAGAAAAATTATATCATGAAACAATTCATAAAAGCAAATTACCCTAGTGTTGATCCTATTCAACATGATTTCTTCTCAAAAAGTATTTTAATTACATTAATAAAATAAAATTTGAAATGAGCTTTTTACCTAGAGTAGAAACTTTCTCTAGTATTACTATCTGAAGCCAGGAATATCTCATCTGAAAGTTGTATGTAATTCTAAGAGGAGTGTTTTTTATTCTTTGCATTTCTATTTTGATTCCCAAATTACCCTTTGAAGACTTTATTTTTTACCCCAAAAGTGAGAGTGGTAACATTGCCTTTGAGATAAGTGGTCTTCAAGAGAGAAATGACGTACCTTATACTCAAGAATGGAGATAAATTTCTTTAGAGGATTTTCTGTTTCACTTGGCTTGAAACATGGCATTTTACATTTGTTAGAAGGCTTATGTTGAAGTTAATATTTGGGCTTATTCTTTTGAGGAGTTGGAAATTAATCATCTTCCCCATAATAAAAACTCTCTTTAACATGAAGTCCGTATTCATTCTCAAAATGAAAATTAAAAATCTCCGTGTTTCATAAATCTGAGGAAACTAGTTCTAGATTTTTGGGGTTTTTGTGTTTGTTTCCTACTGGACCACTGATACCTGTTTAATATTTTCAGTTCCAAATATTTCAAATTAATTCTTAGAGTACAGACACTACCCTAGCAGAAATCAAATGAATAAGAACTGGTATCCACATAAAAGTGCTTCCTCAGAATTTTACTTTACTGGTTGTCAAGGCTGTGGAATTATTGTTATTCAATTGCCTCCCACCCTATAATAACTACTGCACTGAATAAAGGCAAAGAAAAATAGCCATTATTTATTACTAATGTACAATGTTAACAACCCATTATTAAATTAATACTAGTCTTCTATCCAAACCATATATATTTCTAATTAAAATATAAGTAATAAATACTAGCACTTTCTGGAATGTTTTTAGAACACTTCGTAGATGATATTTTAGTTTTAAGATTATTTCTATTATAGTCATCTAATTTGTTTAAAAAATCCTTCATGTCTAGGTATTTCCACCATGAAATAGAGCCATTGCTTTCTAAATACAAAGGAGATTTTCACCCTAATTAATCAATTCTTTAGATACCCTTTATTTTCTGTGTTCCTCTCATGAAGCAAGAGGTAGAACTGTGTTGAATGATTGTAAGTAAAGACTGTGAAATCTTATAGATCTTGGCCTGAATTCTCACTTTTTATTATGAGCTTTGAGAAAGAGTACAAATTATTTAAACTCTTCGAGTCTCAATTTCTTCCTCCATTAAATAGGGAAGAAAAACAAAACAAAACAAAACCAAACCCCCATGTAGGTTTGCAGTGAAGATAAAATGCAATATGCACAGAAGTAACAGTATTTGGTACATTGTTAGCATTAGTAAATAGCAAATATATAAAATCAACGTAGGGAGAAATAATCAAAAACTCATATACTCAGATATTCTACAAGCTCTAGAGAGGATCTGTGTTCCCACATCCATAATCCTATTGTTCATTATTGCTGTTGAGCTTTACTGTTCTATCTTTTCCCAATTTTTTACCTTCTTACAGAATCTTTAAAGTATAAAGAAAAAGTGAGTACATACTATATGTAATATAACACAGCGAGTATTCCAAGGTTGTATATTTTTTCTGAAGCAGAGTCCTTTTTCTTTGCTAGTGTAATCAAATATCTGAAACCATGTGATGAATATATGCCTCAATATTAGAAATGAAATTCAAAAGTAAACTCAATTAATGAGAAGATGTAATAAATGTAAGTAGTAACAGAAATAATATTACATATTCTAGCACCATTTTGTAATTTATGTGAGATTATTATGTATCCAGATAACTTTTTTATGTGTTTGAATTCTTTAAAAAATCCACAGCTACTTATTTAACTAAATTGTATTGTTTCAGAGTGTCATTATCAAAATATTCTCCAGGTGTAGTGAAGGAAAAATCAAGAAAGTCTTTTAATTTACAAATTACATGTGCAAGCACATCAGTTGCAAGTGTTTTAGATCTCATGAAATTGGAGGCCGCTTTTTAGTGACCCTAGAACTTAGAACCACACCACACTAGTAATAACTAATCTGGGTCAAATGTGATGTAGAAACATGAAGGAAAGCCTTCCTTCTGAGAGGCAGGCCTTAAGAGTGAAGCCCTGCTGGTTCTTCTCTTCCCATGAAGTGAATTCATCTAGGGTAGAAAATGCTGTAGATACAAGATGTATAAATTTGCGAGTTGTGAGCATCTAATTAGCTGAAAGCAAATATCCTAAGTAGGTAAAGTTAGAAAAAAAATAAAATGTAGACACAAGTTCAGAGCATTGAATATAGTCAATTTCAGAGGACACAGAGAACTAGGAGGCTGTAAACTCCTTGTTTACAGGATTTTGGCTTAATCTTTATGCCCCCCACTACCACTCAAGGCACCTACAATAGTATCTTAATCTGTAATAGAAACACAGTAAATATATATAAGGGTTCATTCAAAAGTTACTTAGATGATTTTTTTCTCTTGTGTTTTCTTTTCTCACTTTACTTGTGTGAAGTTTTGATACAGGGAAGTAGAATTTTCTACTGCTGTGTGGAAGAAAAAAGTGACTCTATTTCTACATTCTTAATTTCGATTGTTTCCTTCTTCCAGCCTTGCTACCTGTGTAAATAGAATATGTTTTTTCTCCTAATTTCTGTCAAATACATAAAAACAGTTGAAAACAAAAGTTATAACATTGTCCTGTTAGGTTTATAATATGTGTAGGTGTAATACACCTGGCAACTATAACATTAAATACTGGGAGGAAAAGAGAATAGATGGATCCATAAAGTAGTGAGATATCTGCATTTCATTTGAACTAGTAAAATGTTAACTCTAAGTAGGCTGTGAGAACTTAAGTATACATTGTATCCCTAGAGCCATCTCCCTCTCTCTCACACACATACACACACAAGCAAAAAGTTACAGTTTGAAAAATAGGAAAATGAATTTATTTAAAATTCATACAGTCCGAAAGAAAACATGTTTTGAGAAAAACAGGAAGAAAATATTGCGGAGACAAACATAATCTTGTTTTTATCAACCCAAACTTCCCTTAGTTCCCTGATTGTGCTGTGTCCTTTCTCAGTTTTGGACCTTTCTCACAACCTATTTGTCTTTATGGAGGACTCTTTCTCCCCACTCTGCCTGGTAAATCTCTACTTTAACATGTAGGTCTCAACTTAGATGTAATTTACTTCAGGAAATATTCCAAGACACCACTGATACTTTTTCCCACTGAACACTGTATTTCCCCTGTCATAACACATACCATTTGGTATGGTAATTACTTATTTACTTGTCTTTATCCCTTGAGTCTGTAAATGCCATAGTACAGCTACCTTATGGATAAAGGGGAATAAATAAACAGTGAATGGTTAAAGAAGCCAGGCACCATGCTAGGCATCTGGATAATGAAATGAAAGGCAAAATCTCTGCTCTCAATGACTTAGTCTATTGGAGGAGACATATAAATGAAACCAACAATATGTTAGATATTATACTGCAGTATCTGGCCCCTTTCAGTTTTATTTCCAACCGTTTACATTTTCTAAACCTCTACACCCACCATCCATATATTTCTACTAATTATTATCTGAACATAATTTATGCTGGTTTTCTTCCCCTGTTTTAGTACGCCTTTGAATATTTCAACTTATGAATGCTTCAGTAATCATAAATAACATTAATAAAATTTGCCCAAGCTGCTCTGGACAATGGTTTTCTCTCCTTCCTCTGAACTTCAGTTGCACTTCTAGTACTGCAGTCCACTTGATCATCATGTATAAAGGCTTGGTTAATTATTTATATGTAATTATATCCCCTTTTAGATTTAGAACTCTTGGAAGATGGAGATGTTACATAACTCTGCATATATATAACACCATCGAGAGGCCCATCAAGGAGTAGAAAAATATCTCGCTCACGGAAGTTCCATCATAATTGATTTTTTTAAAAATTATAAGCTATGCTATCAGTCCTACCTATTCTTATCCTGTTGAATCATTTGGATTCATTATCTATTCTCCAGATTTGCTTTGCAAAGTACAGATCCCATTTATCCTGAACAGTTGAAGACTAGTGTTTTATTTATATTATTAACTAGCTTTACATGTCCCGAGAATTGTGGCAGGTGCTTTACACATATTCTGCCATTTAACCTTCCAATAACCCCCTGAGGCAGGTACCCCTAGTAACTTCATTCTGCCTCTGTAAAAGTAGGTTCCAAATAGGCTCAGTTATTGTGATAAAGCCTTATAACTAATCAGTAGAAGTCATAGGGTAAATCTCAACTCTGATTCTAACATTTTAGCCACCATTATATTCTAGTCATGGGTAATGCACATAGCTTTTCCAGTCCTGCACATCATGATGATAAGTATCACTAGCTAATTCCACAGACTCAAGAAATGTATACAGGAACTATGATATACCTTGACAAATCCTACAAATATAATAACAAAGTATGTTATTCAGAAAAGAAATCATTATTTACCAAGAATCAGAACGTACTTGGTACTTTGCTAACACTGTCTGATCTTTTCTTCCGAAAGGATTTTTTAGGGTTACTATCCCTATGATCATTTTCTAGGTGAGAAACCTGAGACTTAGAAAGGTCAAGAACACTTTTCAGGGTAGATCACACAACTAGTAAGTAGCAGATTGTGGATGTCAACCAATATGTTTGTCATAAAAAATTGTGTTTTTTAACTACTATACTACACTACCTTGTTAACCTCTGTTTATGTGCTTCTCAGTTTGTTTACTATCTCTTTATCATTGTGTCACCATGAAGAATATGAATATACTCAGAGTTCTGTTATGTAAATTTACTGGTTGGGTTCAGGGTAACCTGTTTAAGTAGTCTGACTTTCTGTTTCCACTATTTGTAAAAACTGTCCAAGATACTATGATTTTATCCAATTTTAAAACATTTTATAAGTAAAAATATTATTAACATATTTTAATCGTATATTAAACATATGTGGTCAAGCACACGCCTTCCTGACACACCTATGTTGTTTAGAATTGGTAAGCAGCATATTTACATTGAACTAATTTCATACTTTTATCCATGTCTGTGTTGTAACTCTTATCCAGAATTCTCAGATTCTTTCCTGCAAAGTCTATATTCTATAATCTAGACAGAATTATGGGCCCAGGTGGAATACCTAAGATCATTACATTTTTGTCATATTCTTTCACATGTAATAGGTGAAACTAATAAAAAATGTACTAATGTAAGATAAGCCAGCTGCTTGTTTCAACACAGCAATTGAATGCTATCAATCAAGGTACTCCTTGCTGTCAAAAAAGAAAACTGGAAGTTTCTGTATGGAAGAAAGTAAGGCTTAGGATAAATTAAAGTAAAAAGCTTAATCTGTAAAAGAAATATACTTCTAAAATTGGGGAAATGAACTAGGAAAAAACTAGGAGCACTATTTGATAAGGCCTGTCTAGACATTGGTATCTTGACTGTGAATATTGAATAATAAAACTGAAATGAATAACATTATGATAAGATCAGGTAAATTCATGAAAATATAAATCAGCAAGAGAGAACAAAAATGCTGTGGCACTTATTTTAAGGACTGAATACAAATATGGGCTGGATCTTTATTTGGCAGACTCTCTTCTCGGCTGACCACTTTGTAATGCCTACAATGAAAAACACTCTTCCTTTTCAGTCTAGTTTTATTGTGGATTTTAGAAACTACCTACATTACTTTGTATTCTTAATAAAATTCAATTTTGTACTGTTACAAAGTACAACATGCGTATTAAAATTTAGAAAATTTAGGAATGTAAAAAGGACAGTAAATTTCACCAGGTAGCAGTTATTCTCAGAGTGAATCATGATTAATATTTTTATTTCTGGGACTTTAAACAAGATATTAAGTGTTCTCCATTCTAAAGAAAACTATAATGAAAAATTTCTTCTGTGTTTTTATGCTGATTGTTTCTGGTAAGCGTTTAGTTTTTAACATAGTCTATTAATGTACGTTAGGTTATGATTGCAGAGATAAATATTAGGGGCATCAAAAGTCCTATTCAAAACTATAAAGCGTGAGTGAATACTAATTTTCATCCCATATAGGCTGTGTCTTCTACATTTACGTGAGATTAAATAACCGGCTACACTGAAGCTGGAAGGTTTATACTCATTTTATTGCAGCCTAGCCTTCTGGGGCTATGTGGTCACTTTGGGGAAAGTCAGCATAGTTCAGGACCCATGCATTTGGACAAGTGACATGAGGTGTTAAAAGGTGACACAGATTCCCAATGTCTCTTTTTCTATAAATTCTAAAATTGACCACAGGCATGTTTTTTTCTTAAAAGGATGTGCACATGCTTACTTGGGATTTTGCTTCTAACTCTATAGAAGCATATATTTGCTAGTAATGGAAGAGATAGGGACCCAAGGTCTGTAAGCTTGCATCCATAGTGGAAAAGTGAATTGTTAATGGAAACCGTAGTTTTCAATTGGCATAGTGTCTGGTTTGCCTTGAGGCATTAATTTTATCTTCACCAAAGTTTTTACAAACAACTTATTCTATTATTTCTTCCCTCCACAAAATCAATGCTACTTAAAGTGTGATACTTGAATTATTAACACGGGCCTCACCTGGGAGCTTGTTAGAAATGCAGAATCTCGGGTAAGAAAGCATTGTGCTGGAAATTGAAGTTACACATAAATGTAATAAAATAAAATCATCTTTTTGATTCAGGGGCTTACAATTTGGTAGAGATGTCAGGATTTTCACATGAAAAGACAAATAACAATTCAGCACTTGCAATATTAAGAGACATAGGGGTGAACCACGTCCTCATTGAGAGGACTGATTTTTCCAGGCTCCAAACTAAGAATTGAAATATTTTAGAAATGAACTTTTAATTCAGCAAAAATTTACTAAAATCTTCCATGCGTCAGATATTCTGCTAAGACAATGAGGGTATCAGACAGATCCAGTACCTGCCCTTGCAATGGTTTCACTCAATTGTTTTCTAATTTGTAATATGCCTAGCAAACTACTTTTTATAACACAAAGAACAGAACTGAATTTCCCTAGAAGTCAATTAACTCTTTGCATAATTGCTTACATAATAACTGTCTTTTGTTACTTTTCCAAGGTGACATGGAGAAAGAGGATATACCTTGAGACTTAGGGTTAAAGTAATTTTGTAACATGTGTTATGGATTTCTAATATGCATTCCCCTGACTATACCTTGATTCCCCAAATACTCACATATGACAGACCATTATAGTTACCTGCATGATAAATTTATTTAATCTTTTTTAGCTTTATTGTCTTGGTTTCTGTAAACATGCTTGGTATAAGATACCTGTCATCTAAAAAACTTTTAAATGCCTTATCTATTTACAAAAATCAGAGATGTTATGAAATATGATAAGAGAATTATTCCTGACATAAGTTAGACAGGACCCTTGAATTACTCATCTGTGAACTAATTTGAAGACTTCTTGCACAGGTAGATAGATCTGCCCCTCTCCTCCAAGAAAACAGAACCAGATGTCTTTTTTTCCAGCCTCACTCTCCTAGACTTGTATGTATAGAGCTATGAAGCCTACTTTTTCCTAAGCTTCAGATATTATCAAACCCCTATCTGGAAAAGTAGGTCTCATGGGTTCATTTTCCCCTCCTATACAGATTATTCCCTAGGTAAGGAAAAAATAAGCTCAGGGAGGAGAGTTCCCTCACCATTTTAGGCACAGTGTTAATCTTCCTTCTTGTGGATAGGATTGTAGCCTTAGGTGTTTCAAATACGGTTTTACTGATTCAGCAACTTAGCAGAATAGATATAGTTAATGAATTGATTAATTTTAAAAACAAGCCAAAGTGATCAGACCTCTGAAATAACCCAATCCAAATGAGATCTAAAGCCTTCTTCTGCAGCTGACCTATTTATTCCAAGCTGCCTATCTTTGTAAGGCCTGAGGCAAGGAAGCCTGAGTAGCACGGGACTTTACCTGGAATGTTAACAGAAGCCTTGCGATATTTCAGGCTGACTCTTCTTTTTTTTTTTTTTTTTTAAACATCTTTGTTGGAGTATAATTGTTTTACAATGTTGTGTTAGTTTCTGTTGTATAACAAAGTGAATCAGCTATATGTATACATATATCCCCATATCCCCTCCCTCTTGCATCTCACTCCCACCCTCCCTATCCCACCCCTCTAGGTGGTCACAAAGCACCGAGCTGATCTCCCTGTGCTATGTTGCTGCTTCCTACTAGCTATTGATTTTACATTTGGTAGTGTATATATGTCAATGCTGCTCTCTCACTTCGTCCCAGCTTACCCTTCCCCTCCCCGTGTCCTCAAGTCCGTTCTCTACATCAAGCTGTCTCTTCTTGGGCCTCAGCAGGCCTCTACCTTTCATCACTAGAGGTTCCTCTTGCCTCTTCTCAGACAGAGCTGTAGGTCCCAATTTTCTAAAAAGATTTAATACCTTTCCTTCAGAAGACTTCGTTATAATTATATTACATTTGTACCTCTACCTTTGAAGAACACATTTAATGAACCTAAGAAATGGAAATTGGGCACAGTTTGTATTTTTATGTTATGAAGTTTGACTCATACTCTTTTTGCTAGAGTACTTTCATTGGAAAGATAAGCTTGAGCTCTTCTATTTATTTAAAATTATGGTTTCTAATTATCACGAAATATGGATTTTATTATTTTTATGTATCATCGAAATGTCACAAAGTTATAATACAGTTTACTCTTGAACAACACAGGTTTGAACTGTGTGGGTCCACTTATAGCAGATTTTTTTCAATAGTAAAACTACAGTACTTCATGATCCATGGTTGAATTCATGGATTCAAACTAACAGATACAGAGGACCGAATAGCCAGATTTTCCTGCACAGAGGGTCGGCACCCCTAATTCCCACGTTGTTCAAGGGTCAACTGTGTTTTGTTCTGGAGTTTTATTTAGTCTGTTTTCCAATGTAAGAATATATACAGTCTGCTCCTATGGATATCACTTGTGGTTAATATACTAATCTTTTCCTTGTCTTTCTGTACTACCTCTAAATAACAGATTGTGTGATTTTCTCTTTGAGTGGGAAAAATTTACCTCATTTCTTTCTCTGATTGTCACAGATGTTTTTCCCAATCACACCTACACGTACCAACTAGTTTTAAGAAAGAAAGAAAGGAAGGAAGAAAACACATAAAAATATCCCTCTTAATATATTTTCCGATTGTATATTGTAATATCTTTCAATCCCCAAAGTTAAAGTTTTAATTGTAGCTTTGCTGTACAATTAACCACATCTTGGAACTGTATTGTAAAGTGTTGTGTCAACTATATTCACAATTATACTGAAGGCAAGAAAAAGATAAAGGGATTAAAATACTTGTGAAAGACATTGAGTACTAAATGACTAAAATAATCTTTATCAGAAAAATATAAGATCTATTGAAAAAAACACTTGTTTTATGAATTCCCTCAGAAAGTACCCTGAAATGTAAAAATGCTTGTATTGATTATAAATGAAGACCCAGTAAAGATGTCATCTGGTTCCTATTTTTTAATTAATAATTTTTGAAATCAAAGAGATTTCATGGCATAAAAGTCAAATAGTTCTATAAAGCTCAAAATGAAAAAAGAGTAGTCACCTCATACATTCTACTCATCCCTGATCTCTCTTCACCAAAGATACAACACTTTTAACTCTTCTTTAAAAAAAAAAAAACCTGAATATTTATAATATAACATGCTTAAATGGATATTTCATTTTTTTCAGATTAAGGTATTATTGACTAGCTTTCTACTGGAAGATGACTATTTTGCTTAAGTAGAAATCCCCTCCTTACCCCACCTACTACACACATTCTTTCTATATAATTATATTATTATTATTTAAATAAATATTCACTATGTTCATCATTATTATCTTGTACACATTCTTCAGAGCTGAGCCATGTAGTATACCATAAACATATTGCTTTTATATAATTTTTAAACTTTTAATTTCTTGTTGACGTACTTTCTAAAGCCCTCTGTGTACTTTCTTCAACTTAAACTGATTGCATAAATGTTATCCTGGGACTTCCTTTCACTAGCCTGCTGGACAATCTGTTTGCCAAAGTTTAGGCAAAGTTTATTTTATAAGTTATTTTCTCTTTGGTGAAGGACACAAATCCTCCTGGATTGATGCTTCTGTATAAGCCTCCTGATAAAAGATGCTTGGATGATACATTTTTGGTGGCCTAACATGTCTGAAAATATCTTTATTCTATTCTCTTAATTGATAATTTATCTGTGCATACTAGAGACTGAAAATCATTATCTATTAGAATTTAGGCATTTCTTCACTGCTTTCTAAATTCCATTGTTACCACTGAAGGTTTTAATGCCATTGTGATTCCTAATCCTTTGTGTGTGATTTTTTAAATAAGTTTTATTGAAAAATAATCCATATGCCTTACATTTCACCCAATTAAATTATAAAATCCAGTTTTATTTTTTAGTATCTTCACAGAGCTATGCAACCGGCACCACAGTCAATTTTAGGATATTTTCATTATGCCTAAAAATAACCCTGGACCCATTAGCGATCACTCCCTGTTTCTTCCCAATCTCCACAGCACTAGGCAACCATCATTTTATTGATGTGCTTATTTGAGACAATTCATATAAAAGGAATCATACAATATGTGGTCTTCTATGCCTGGTTTCTTTTACTAGCTTAATGGTTTCAGTGTTCACTGATGTTGTAGTTTATATCAGTACTGCATTCCTTTTTGTTGTCAAATAATATTCCATTGTGTGGCTATACCTCATTTTGCATACCTATTCATTCCCTTAAGGATATTTAAGTTGTTTCCAAGTTTTTGGCTATTATGAATAATGTTGCTATGGACACCAATGTACAAGTTTTTGTGTGTTCAAATTTCTTTTTGGTAAATAACTAAAAGTAGAATTGCTGGACCATGTGGTAACTTTTTATTTTACATTTTGAGGAACTGCCAAAATATTTTCCAAAATGGCTGGATCTTTACATTTCCAGCAAGAGTATAATGAGGGTTCCCATTTATCTACATCCTCACCAGTACTTAGTATTGTCTGTCATTGTGATTATAACCATCCTGATACGTATGAAGTAGTATTGTCATTGTGTTTTTGATTTGCATTGGTCTAATGAATACAGATGTTGAATATTCATTCATGTGTTTAATGGACGTTTGTGTGGTTTCTTTGGAGAAATGTGGATTCACATTCTTCTCCTGTCTTTATATTGGGTTATTTGTGTATTTATTATTGAATTGTAAGAGTTATTCATAAGAATTATAAAAATCATAATATAAGAATTATTAGATATTTATCTGAATACAAATGTCTTACCAGATTTTATTTGGAAATATTTTATCCCATTCTATGGTCATTTCTTCATTTTCTTGATGGTATTCTTTGAAGCATAAACACTTTTAGTTTTCTTAAGTAGAATTTATCTTTTTTTTTTCCTTTTTCACTTGGGCTTTTGATGCTCTATCTAGCAAGGCTTTGCTTAACTCAGAGACTCAAATATTTACTTCTACATTTTCTTCTAAGAGTTTTATTATTTTAGCTCATATTCTTAGATATAAAATCCATTTTCAGCTAAATTTTGCATGTGGCATAAGGCAGGGATCCAACTTCGTTTTTTTGCATGTGAATTTCCAGTTGGACTAGAGTCATTTGTTGGAAAAAAATTCTTCCCTATTGAATTTTTTAATCTAAAATTAATTGAATGTAGATGTAAGAGTTTATTTCTGTAATTTCAGTTGTATTCCACTGACATATGTCTCTATCCTAAGGTAGTACCACCTGTCTTGATTATTGTAGCTTTGTAGTACATTTTGAAATGGGAAAATGTGAGTTCTCCAAAATGTTCTTCATTTTAATATTTTTTTTTCTGGCTATTCCAGGTCTGTTGCATTTCCATATGAATTTTAGATCATCTTGTCAATATGCAGAAGACAGCTTAGATTTTCCTAGGGATTTCATTGGATCTGCAGATCAATTTGGAAAGTATTAACATCCTAACAACATTAAGTCTTCTAATCTGTGAATATGGGATTCCTTTTCATTTAGCTAGATCTTCTTTAATTTATTTCAATGATACTTTGTATTTTTCAGTGTATAGGTCTTGTACTTCTTTTGTTTAATTTGTTCCTAAATATTTTATTCTTTTATTGTGCAGTTTTTAGATGGAATTGTTCTTAGTTACACTTTCAGGTAGTTCATTGCTAGTGTATAGAAATACAATTGATATGTATATATTTTTTCTTTTATCCTGCAAACTTGCTGAACTCATTTATTAGTTCTAATAGGTGTTTTTAATGTGTATTTTTTAGGATTTGCCATATACAAGATCATGTCATCTGTAACTAGACATAGTTTTATTTCTTTCTCTCCAAACTGGATAACTTTTATTTCTTTTTCTTGCTAATTGCCCTGGTCAGTGAAACGATGAACAGAAGTGACAATAGTAAGCATCCTTTTCATTTTCCTAATAGTAGCAAAACGTTCAGTCTTTTGTCCTTATATGATGATAGCTGTGTTTTTTTCAAAATGGTCTTTATCAGCCTTCCTCCAAGGGCTTCCTTGTTGTACAACTTGAGTTCCACTCATATCAAAGTTTGCTTTAATAATGCCCACTGGAGTGGTACAGTGAACAATCTATGTGTTTGGAATGCAGCATCCCTGATCATGATTTGTCTCATCTCCTTCAACCCTTGGCTTAAATTTTACTTCCTTAGTACCCTAAAGGCCAATCAGGCATCATGCACTTATTGCTTCTTTGCTTTTAAATTTTTGTTGGTTACCTTTGTCTTTTCTAGTCTCGTCTCCTATTCTCTTTATTCTTGTGTGTTTGAGCCTTTCTTATCACTTTTTTTAAGGGTATGGAAAAATGGAGAGGTGAATTGGTGTGTTTAATTGCCATGCTTAACATAGCTAGTGAGCACCTTTTGACCTAATATGTGTCAGGCACTGTGTTGCATTTGTCTTTGTTCATTTTCATTTCATTGAATATATAGACGCCTTCCCAAGGTTATTGTTGCCTCCTATGGTCTGGGACTAATATGCAGATTTAAGAGAATGATATTTGTCCTTTGAAGGGAAAAAAATGACTTTTATCTTTACTTTCCAATAAATTTAGTCACAAGTACCTGTTGCCTACTAAATATGCAGAGACTGCTGGAAGTTATGAGCTCCCTCTACAAAAGAGGTGTCTTTATTCACAGTGCCTCACCTCCTCTAACCCAATTGCTACTACCACCTCCATCCTATTATGTTTATCTTATATAAGCTATGCAATATACTTATATAATTTATATGTATATAATCCTTTTTTAACTCTACATTTATTTTCTTACCCGTCTACCTCTAGGCATGAAAAACTCCCTAACTAGATGTATGCAATTTCTACTTGGTAATTATGTTTTTCTCACAACCTTGTGGTAAATTTGGTTAATTTTTTTTCCCTCAAGCATCGTTTCTCTGTGGTTGTGACTACATAAATTGAACAAGGCAAAGACCTGATTTTGTTTATCATGTTATTAATAATTCTAGCATATCATTCTTACTGCAAAATCAAATACAAGGCACTGAAACAAGATGTGTAATACCACAGCATACCTTGGCTTTACCCATCCAATACACCTAGCACTCTCTCCTTTATCTCTCCGTATACCAGTCAGTATCTCAGTATTGATAATAATACTCTACAAGTTATAGAGCATGTTTGCAGTCATTATGTCTTTTAATATTCTTAAAAACTTATTAAGACATATGCTAGGTTGGAGGCTAAGGCCCAGAAAGGTTAAGAAACTAGTCCACAGTTAAATGTCTGGTAAGAAATACTACAGGTAGATCTGTCTTCTACCTTAAAGACTAGAGCACATTTCAAGATACCATATGTGCCTGGTCTATCCTTCTATATAAATAAAAGATGGAAGTGAAAATTACGAGATTCCTTTGGTAGAGATGTGTTGAAGATTATAATGAGAATAACATAACTGCCAACCTATAATGGGCATTTACAATGT
Organism: Monodon monoceros; assembly: GCF_005190385.1. NCBI lineage: Eukaryota > Metazoa > Chordata > Mammalia > Artiodactyla > Monodontidae > Monodon > Monodon monoceros. Next base: position 88,303,027 of record NW_021703772.1, read on the forward strand.
GTCAGACATTAAGCTAAGTGCTTCTATTGAATTACCGTGTTTAAACCTCACACCATCCCTATGAAGTCAATAATGTCATTATCCTCTAATATGAGCTGAGAAGAGAACCCCACAGGAGCATGTGTTACTTTGTTCTATCTTCTCATATCCTCTTATAGATAAAACTGAGGTAAACATTTTTCTTAAACAATATTCCCACTAATAACTAATACCTGAAGATGATAGGTTTATTATTTAGCAAATTTTGTCAATGGATATTAAATCCAAGTCTTTCTTTTCATAACATAAAATAAATGAATTTCTTATTTGATTGTGCCTTGATAACTAGATTTTAATTTTCCAAGTAATGAAAACTGTTTCAAAGTTTTACATATTTGAATTTTAGAACTCTGAATCCCATTACAATAAAGTTTCTTAAGAAATCAGAGCGTAAAGTGGCTAAATTGCTAGAAATGATTTTACTTGGGAACCCAAAATGAGCAGTTTTCCATCCAGTTTTAGCAAACGAGTTGGTATTATCAGAATTCTTTCTCAGAGTAAACTCGCAACTTGCTATATCTATAGCCTAAAATGGGAAAATCTCTTAGCACTGGTGTAGTACACTCTCAGGTCAGGACCTAGAGTCTCTGACTGGGTAGCCACTTCCTAGAAACAACTCTGCGGTATAGAAGGAAGAGTAAAAATGTTTTTAAACAGATAGTGGTATTTATCATACAAGCTAAATGTGTTTCAGCATGTAATTGTAATTAAATTACTAACCATCCATATCCATAAAATGGAATAATGTACACCTATCAAAAGGGATGGGGATATCCATGCGTTGAGTGTGCATGCACCTCCCCCCACACACGTGTATTATTTTATTTATTTATTTATTTGTTTGTTTGTTTGTTTGTTTGTTTGCGGTACTTGGGCCTTTCACTGTTGTGGCCTCTCCCGTTGCGGAGAACAGGCTCTGGACGCGCAGGCTCAGCGGCCATGGCTCACGGGCCCAGCCACTCCGCGGCATGTGGAATCCTCCCGGGGTGGGGCACGAACCCGTGTCCCCTGCATCGGCAGGCGGACCCTCAACCACTGCGCCACCAGGGAGGCCCCGTGTATTATTTTTAAAAGTATACAATCTGTTTTAAACACTAGGCTCAGTCCACAGAATATTTTCTCAAAGCACCTAATTGACCTACAGTTTCCACCTTGTAATAGCACATCTAAATTATAGATAATTTTTATTTTTCTTTTGGAAAGACTAGTAAATCTTTATGAGACATTATGATGCAAATTGAAAGATATGACGTGACATGTTTGCCCTATTTAAAAAAAACTTAAAGAATTGACTCTGTTGGATTTGGAGTAGATGTTTTTTCTTAAATTTATTACATAAAAATTTTTTTTTCTTTAAAAATAAAAACAGTTTTATTTATTTCATTCTTTCTCATTTGTATGCCTTAAACTTTTTTGTTTTGTTTTTTTGGTCACCTTAGTGCCTTGGCTAGGACCTCCAGTACATTATTGAATATAAGTGGTAAGAGCAGTTATCCTCTTCCTTTTATGACTTGTTCCTGATATTGGGGCAAAGTAATACCATCAGGTTAAAGAAATTCCCCTCTGTTACTATACTGCCAAGTGTATTTGTGGGTTTTTTTTTAAAAAGTCATGAATAGGTACTGTTTTTTGTTAAATGTTTTAGGAATCTGTTGAAATGATCATATGTTTTTTCTTTCTTAGTCTACTGATATGGTGACCTGCATTAATTGATTTTCAAATGCTAAACCTGCTGTGATAAACCTCACTTAGTTATGATATATTATCCTTTCATATATTCCTACATTTGGATTGTTAGGAATTTTTCATCAATGTTTGTAAGGAATCTTGTTCTGTAGTTTTCTTTTCTTGAATGTGTTCGTATGATTTTGGAATTAGGGTAATTCTGGCCTCATAAAATCAGTTAGAAAATATTTTCTCCCTTTTTCTTTCCTAGACATGTTTGTATAGGATTGGTGCTATTTCTTCTCTAAATGTTTTGTAGCATATCCAGTGAAGCCATCTGGGTCTAGTGTTTTATTTGTGGGAAGATTTTTAGTTTTAAATTCAGTTTCTTTAGTAGATATAGGAATTATCCATTTCTTCTTGAGTGAGCTTTGGCAGTTTGTGTTTTTCAAGGAACTTGTCTATTTCATCTATGTTGTCAAATTTATTTATTTATTTTTAAAAACTTATTTATTTATTTATTTGGCTGTGTTGGGTCTTCATCGCTTCATGGGCTTTCTCTAGTTGCGGGGAGTGGGTGCTACTCTTTGTTGTGGTGCACGGACTTCTCATTGCGGTGACTTCTCTTGTTGTGGAGCATGGGCTCTAGGTATGTGGGCTTCAGTAGTTGAAGCACGAGGGCTCAGTAGTTGTGGCTCACGGACTCCAGAGCACAGCTTCAGTAGTTGTGGCACACTGGCTTAGCTGCTCTATGACATGTGGGATCTTCCCGGACCAGGGCTCAAACCCGTGTCGCCTGCATTGACAGGCGGATTCTTAACCACTGCACCACCAAGAAAGTCCCTATGTTGTCAAATTTAAAGGCAAAGATTTGTTTGAAGTTTTCTCTATCTTTTTAAAACTGTGAGATCTGTACTAGTGATATACTCTCTTTCCTTGCTGATACTTGTAATTTGTGTCTTTTTGTGACTTTAAGAAGGTCCTGGGATATAAGATCAATATATAAAAAATCAATCGTATTTCTAAATGCAAAAGATGTACAATTGGAAATGTAAATAATACCACTTATAATAAACCAAAACTATAAAACACTTAGGTATTAATTGAATAACATATATAAATGCAAGATCTATATGCTGGAAACTCATGGGGAAAAATAAGCCTCCTAGAGCCCCAAGTAAATGTACATATATTACATTGTATTTGTGGATCGGGAGACCATAGTATTAAGATGTCAATCTTCCCCAATCTATAAATTCAATATAAGTCCAAATAAAATCCTAGCGTAATTTCATAAAAACTGACAACTGATTCTAAAATTTATGTGGAAATGTAAAGGACCTGGAATATCTAAAGCGGTACTGAAAAACAAAAATAAAGTATGAGGATTCATGCTACCAGATTTCAAGTTTACTATGTCAAAACAGTGTGATATTGGAGAGAGGTAAACATGTAAATTAATGAAACATAGGAGTACAGAAATACATCCACAAATAAATAGTGAAATATATATTTTTTTAAGTGCAAAGATAATTTAATGAAGAAAAGTTAGTCTTCTCAACAAATGGTGCAGGCACAGTTCAACATTTAATGCAAAAAAACCCCATAAAAACCTTGATTCATATATTATACTATATATAAAAACTAACTCAAAATGGACCAAAAATCTAAAACTATAAAATTTCTAGAAGAAAACAAAGGAGAGATTGACTTAGGTAAGAATTTGACACTAAAAGCATGATTCAAAAAGAAAATATTGAGAAATTGGACTTATCAAAATTAAGGAATTTTTTCTTTGCGAATTTATTATTTGAAAAACACTAATAAAATGAAAAAAGAAGCTACAGACCAGGAGGATATACTTATAAGTCAAATATCTCATAATGGACTTGTATCTAAAATATATATATATATACACGCACACACACACATATATAAAATAAAAAATGGGCAAAAGATTGAACAAACACTTTACCAAAGATATATGATTGGCAAATAAGAACATGAAAAGACGTTTAATATCATTAGTCATTAGGAAATGCAAATTAAAACCACAATTAGGTACTATTGCATACCTGTTAAGAGTGGTTAAAGAAATTAAAATAAAAACCTGATAATAATTCTGGGCAGAAGGCCAAGTAACTGGAAGATTTATATATTTATAGTGGGAATGAAAAGCAGTACAGCCCCTTTGAAAAGTATTTTGATAGTTTCTTATAAAGTGAAACATCTTTTTACTATATAAGCCAGCAATCCCAAATTTACCAAATGAAGTGATAACCTATATTTACACAAAAATTGTATGTGAATGTTATAGCAACTTTACTCTTAATAAACCAAAACTAGAAACAACTCAAATGTCCATCATGTGTGAAATGGATAAACAAACTAAGGTACATTCATACAATGGAATACTATTCAGCAATGCAGAAGAGAGAACTACTGATAAAATAACATGGATGAATCTCAAATATGTTATGTTCAGTAAAGATGCTACAGACTGGATGATTCCATTTGTATGACATGCTGGAAAAGGCAAAACTATTGAGACAGAAAACAGATCAGTGATGGCCAAAATCTGGCAGTGGGGAAATGAGCTGATTGCAGAAGGACATAGAAAAATATTTTAGGATGATGGTCCTGTTCTATATTTTAATAACGGTATTGGTTACAAAACTATATGCATTTGTCAAAACTTACAGATCTGTACACTAAAAAGAATCAGTTTTACTGAGTGTAAATTGTACCATAACAAAAATGGAACAAAAAATTAAGAAAAAATAATTGCCTTAATGTTATATCTTTCTATATGGGAACACACTGAAAATTTGAGGCTAGGACTGTGGTTTTACACTAAGCAAAGAATTCTGAAGAAATCCACCTTAGCAGTCATAATGAATGATATGACACAAATTATCACTATTCTAAATATGTCAGGCAGACGTCCTGCTGACAAGAGGGACTGTCTGGTATGATAAGTAGCTGCATCAGCTTATCAATTTCCAAGTACAAAGAGTGAGTGAAATATGTTATTTTTATAAATGTACTACATGGAGAAAGATATTTTTCTTATTACCGTGATTATCATTGTTGGTTAAAAGGCATTTTTGTATAACCTAAATTCAAGAAGAAACTTGATTACTAAAATTGAGAATGAAATTTGATCCTATTTTGTAAAATAATGCCTCACATAACTTATATCTGGAAAAGTGCCTATACTTTTTGTATCTCCAAAGAGTTTATAAAAGTTCTAATTTTCTCTCAGGGGGGAACATATAACCTAGAAGCACATGAATATGGCACAGCTGTGTTCTTACTATCCCACCAGGTCCAATACATGATCAATGTGAATTGTTCGATTTTAGGTCATGAAGGCAGCCAGCATAATGTTATTGATGATCTGATGGCTACACCTACAGTATTGGAAGCAGTGGTTCTCTGGCTTAGAGATATTTACATAAACAAAACGAATGAGGGAAGAAACCTCCTAAAAGTAATAACTTGCAATTGCTGGAATCTGGTTACCAGCTTCTAACCCTTCTTTATTGATCTGCTTTTACTCTGAGGCAGGTTAGCAAAATTTATTTGTATGTGTTTCCAAAACCATAAACCTGCATACATTTGTGGAAATGTGTTAAAAAGCAGAACAATCTCTAAAGACTATGCAGACTAGCATAAGTATTTGGTGAAAATTACATGCCTGGATTGTTGATTGGTCTATGCTTATGTAGCAAATTAGATGTGGATATACATTGTTTCAGTGAGTACTATTCATATTTTATAGAAACCCAATTAGCCAGTATAGAAAAATCTTTGTTTCCTATGGTTAGTGTTTCTCTGTTTGTTGGGGACTTTTCATTCAGGTAACGATTTCAGGAGAATTTACCAAAAAAAGTATCTTCTCCAGAAGATGTCAAAAGATACAGAAGTGATTTAGGTGCAAAACTAGAACTATTTTATGTAACACCCAAAAATAGAAGAGCAAAAGAGAAAAATATTTCTATTGTAAAATGAAACATAGTTCCAAATCACTTGAAGAATATGGAAATTATGACAAGAATGCTTGATGACAGGTATTCTGTTGTACTGAATGGATGATTATGCTTAAATGGTAAAATGATAATAAAGATAATAATTAAAAGAGTTACTATGAGGCAGGCAGTATTTTAAGAACTTTGCATGACTTAGCTCATTTAAGCCTCACAATACCCTATGAGGTAGTTTCTATTATTTTTCCCATTTTAGAGATAAGCTCTCTATACCTGTTTATTCTTAAGTCATTTGCCCATTACCATGGTATTATGTAACAACCCTGGTACCTCGGGGGTTTAATGCAACAAAAGTCCAAATTTTCACTCACATCACAATCCAATTGGGTCATCAGTAGATGCTTCCTGTATGTGCTATTTTAGGCTCCCTCCGTTTTGGGTCTCCGCCATCCCAGGGTTCTCCCAGTTGTCTGCTGGATTCCCTGCATCCAAAGGGCGGACAAGTCAAGAGACAATAGAGGATTGTCAGAATCCTTTAGGGGCCAGGTTAGGAAGTGGCACAAACTAATTTTACATATATTTCATCATCTAGAAGCCACATTCACATAGCCTGAAATTAGCTAAACCGAGGTTGGAGCTTAGGTACTCTGGCTCCAGAGTCCAAAGCTGTGTATACGGCATCACACTCAGAAAAAAGAAAAAGAGTGGTAAAAAAGATATGAGATTTAGTATGAATTAATTTTCTATCCTTTTAGAACTCCTCTTACTATTTGTTAGTAATAAAAATTCAGAAATCTAGTTCTTGAATCTATTTCTAAGTTAAAGATCAACTTAGAAGCTTAGATACCTCAAAGCTACCTACTACTTGTAAACTGTTAACTTGTGTTTTATACAGAAAATATACTCAAACTTTGATAATATTCTCCTATACAACTTTGAAAAGAACACAAAAATATTTCTTAAAATCACAGAATATAGTGGGTCTGTGTTGGGGAGTCTTCATCAATTGCATTAGATTTAATTTCTGAAATAGTAGCTCCTCTTCTTTAATTAAAAAGATACTTTTCTTTTATGATAATGCTGAAGAATACAGATAAGATACCATGTTTCCATATTTGCATTCTGATTTGCATATTTCATCCCCTTAGATACTAGTGATCTTCCTACTTCAGTGTAAGATTCAAACCATTGATAATGTTGCATGAGCCAATGACTATGCTTCATTTAAAGCAGTTTATGAAGATTGATGAGTCAAGCACAAAATTTCTGTTCTGCTCAAATAATCTTTCTGACAAAATTAATCTGATACACTTTTAATTACGTACATAATCATTATAGTGTTGCACGTAATTAAGCATAAATGGTACGCAGTTCAAATACATAACATTACAGTAATTAGTATTGCTTTCATAGAGCCAAGCCAAATTTTAAATTTTAGCTTTTTTTTTTTTTTTTTGCGTTACACGGGCGTCTCACTGTTGTGGCCTCTCCCATTCCAGAGCACAGGCTCCGGATGCACAGGCTCAGCGGCCATGGGTCACGGGCCCAGCTGCTCCGCGGCATGTGGGATCTCCCCGGACCGGGGCACGAACCCACGTCCCCTGCATCTGCAGGCGGACTCTCAACCACTGCGCCACCAGGGAAGCCCTAAATTTTAGCTTTTCATGTTGGTAGCTCCTCATAGTTCTTTATGATCTGTTAGAAGAATACATATTTACCGTTTCATCTGATATCATATACTGTTTAATTGCCTCCATATCACCTCTCTATACATACACAAATTCTCATGCAGGATACATTCAGTAAACCAAAAGCTAAGTTGCCCTTGTCTCTTTTGCTATTTTCAACCACCAGACTCCCACCTAATATGCAAAATCATGTGTGAGGTCTGATCTTTCATAACCATTTTTATCCATTTTCTCTTATTTCTCCTCTTTTCTCGCCGTCACTACCATGATGTTGGTAACCTTTTAGCATGCCTTGTACTCTTCATACTCCAGGGGTTTCAAGATTGGAGAGAGCAGAAAGATGGAACCAGTAGTCTATGGATTTTCTTCTTCAGACTGAGACAGGGCAAAGAAAGAGTTGGGCTATAGGGATTACGTGGAAAACAATGCATTTAAAGCAGTGAATTAATATGCCTGTCCTAAGGTATAGACTAATAAATTAGGTAATACCCCTACCTTCATGCTCTGTATCCTATAAGATATTGGTCTTTTCTATGAGAAACTGTTCCTCTTTCTGTCCGAACCCCTTCCTACATTTATCTCTGTCCCCTCTGCACCACTGAAACTGTTTTTAAAGGTCTTAATTGATCCTATTAGGAAACCCAGTGCAGTCTTTAGGCTTCATCCAAGTATATTTCTCAGTTTTTAATATTTATTGCCCTGCTTACTTCCATGGACTGTTATTCTTCCTTAGGTTTTGTGAAGCTTTCTATGTTCCTCGTCTATATATTTAGTTATTTCTCAGTTTTCTTTTTTTTTTTAAACACCTTTATTGGAGTATAATTGCTCTGAAATGGTATGTTAGTTTCCGCTTTATAACAAAGTGAATCAGCCATACATATATACATATATCCCCATGTCTCCTCCCTCTTGCATCTCCCTCCCACCCCTCTGGGTGGTCACAAAGCACTGAGCTGATCTCCCTGTGCTATCTGGCTGCTTCCCACTAGCTATCGATTTTACATTTGGTGTGTATATATGTCCATGCCACTCTCTCACTTCGTCCGAGCTTCCCCTTCCGCGTGTCCTCAGGTCCATTCTCTACATCTGTGTCTTTATTCCTGTCCTGCCCCTAGGTTCTTCAGAACCTTCTTCTTTTTTTAGATTCCATATATATGTGTTAGCATACAGTATTTGTTTTTCTCTTTCTGACTTACTTCACCCTGTATGACAGACTCTAGGTCCATCCACCTCACTACAAATAACTCAATTTCGTTTCTTTTTATGGCTGAGTAATATTCCATTGTATATATGTGCCACATCTTCTTTAGCCATTCATCTGTCAGTGGACACTTAGGTTGCTTCCATGTCCTGGCTATTGTAAATAGAGCTGCAGTGAACATTGTGGTACATGACTCTTTTTGTCCGTTTTCTTTATTAACACCTTTTCTTCTGCTTGCCTTTCACATATAAAAGTTCTCTAGGTTTGATTTATATCATAAATATTCTTTTTTAAGGGATGATTATTTTCTCTTTGGACTTCAAGGACCAATTATGTGTTTTTGACCTCCAAATCTCCACCTCTAGTCCAGACTTTTCTTCTTAGTAGACTCAAATTCTCAACTCCCTCCTAGCCATTTTCTTGTCAACATTTTAAACCAAACCGTCAAAAGCAAACTTAGTATTTCCCTCTAAACCTCCAGTCCTTCTGTTATTCTTAATTCATTTTATTGGTACTGTTAACTCAGTGTTACTATGCTTTCACCAAGTTTCTGGCCATCCACTCATCTAAATATTCATAGTCTTAACCTTTTAGATAGCTTTTCTATCTTTACTGTCTTTTACTCATTTTTCTCCTTGTTATTAGGCACTTTCAAACAATACACGTCAGAGTATATCACTTCTGTCCTCCTTAAGTAGCAATGATTCCCATTATTGAAACAGAAAATTCTACTTAATCTGAGAATTAATCTACTTCTGTCTGGCCCCAAATAATAATTCCAGTCCCATTTCCTACCACATCAAACACTATGTTTTAGCCACACAGGGTTATTTACCATTGTCTTTACCTCTTACATGCTGTCATTTTTAAAAAATTTATTTTCTCATATTGTCTACTTTATCTGGAATGCATGCTCATAAATTCTGTCTACTGAGCTCATCTTTTAAATTTTAGTTTAAATTTAACTTCTTTAACAACCTTTTTTCCAGATACCTACCTCTATTTCCAGTCTCTGGACGAATTCTTCTCTTTCCAGCTAATGTCACATGTATTTTTATTTAGTATATGTGTTGTTCTGCTATGAATTATAGCTGTTGTTTACATTGTTGCACTTCTCATCTAACCCCACTTGCTTCCACACTCATGTTGTAATTCATTAATTTGTCTAAAGCAATTTTGCATCTGTGGAAGCCCAGCAGAGTCCTTAGCATTGACTAGGTGCTCAATCAGTGTTGAACTAAAAGAAGCATATAGAGTAAAGGCAATTTTGGACTGATTCCACCATAATCAAACAAGATTTGACAACTCAATTACCTAACTTAAAGATGTAAATGAACTATCTTTAGGACCTAGTTTAATTTAATGGACTAGAAATGACACCTGAGAGTATTAATTGTCATCCTAGAATTAAGCTATTTTACTGATTTATTAGTTCATTCATCCTATAAAAATTATAAAAAACACTTCTTGTATCTACAGCACACTACTAAACTTAGAATGACAAAGCAAATAAAAAAAATACACCACGGTTTCAACCGCCACCAGATTGTACAGTGGGAAGTAGAGGCATTTTTGAAAACATAGGCTTTGTTTGTAGTCAGCCTGACCTTGATTTGAAGTTTTGAATACCATCTTCATCGTATATTTACCATATAATCTTAAATTAGTTATCAACCATAAGTTTCCTCATCTGAAAACTATAAATTACAATGATATCTACATTTTTGACTGGTATGGGGTTTCAAAGAAATTGCACATTTCAAAAACTTCATATATATGCATGTATCTACATATATATATATATATATATATATTTTAGGTTTATAATTTATAGCTGTAGATACTGGTGGGGGAAACCAAAATGTAAATAACTACCATATGAAACAAAAATGTTATAACTTCTAAAGATCCATTTATTCTATATTTTTATTAATAATGTATTTTTACAGACCAAATGACTGGTCTTTGCACATTATATAAATGTTAATTTTTATAACAGCATATAATTGGCATTGACCCCAATTCCAAACCTACAAATCAGATGTGTTGATTTGTATAGTGGCTTAATTTATATCAAGGATGCAGAAATTGTTCCAGGTATCTCAAAGAGAAATAAATTTTAATATAAAGTGTCAATTGTAATAGAACAGTGGAAATTGGAAGTCGAAGAGGGCACACCTAGCTTTCAGCTTATGGAACTGCAGTTATGTTCCAGTTAGAGGGGAAGCTATGGTAACTGATGAGTTTACTAGTAGCATATTGACAGGCAAGAGAAAAAGACCAGGTTTTTATCCTGGGGCACTTCAGCCTTAAGAGGTTGACAAGAAAATGTGGAACTGTACAAAGGAGGCTGTGAAATAGGAGGAAAACCAGAAGTCCTGAGCCCTGGAAGCCAAGTGATGAAGGTACATCAGGGAAAACTAGTTAACAGTGTCAAGTGCTGCTGATAGGTCAGGTAAGATGAGGACTGAGAAAAGGCCGTCACACTTATCAGCCTCAAGGTCATTGGAAACCTGTGTCTGAGCAGCTTCTGGAGCAATGGAGATAAAACCTTTATGGAGTGGGCTTAAGATAGAAACAGAGAGGAAGAAAGAGACAGTGAGTATGGATTATTTTGTAAGTTTTGTTATAAAGAGGAACAAAGATACTGGGCAACGGTGACTCCTACAGGACGTGAGATCTAGGTTTTTTGTTTTTAATGTGGGGAAAAGTAGTACAAGGGTCAGAAAACATTCTGTAAAGGGCTATAATAGATATTTTAGGTTTGGGGGGCCAACTAGTCAACTAAGGCAACTAGTCGGGTTGTGTTTGTAGTGTAAAAACAGCCATAGGCAATATGTAAACAAATGGCTATTGACTGTGTTCCCATGGAACTCAATTGACAAAAAGGGATGGAGGCTTTAGTTTGATCTAATATCAATTTTTAAAGATGATTATGAGAGGAAGTAGAGAAAAACTGAAGTGATATCCTTGAATAGGTGAAAGGGGATGGGATTTGTGCACAGGAGTTGGGGCTGGAGCTTTAATTATGAGTTAAACCAAGTTTGAAAAGCAAGAAAAACAAGAATAGGCAGAGGTGGGTAAAATGTGAAGCATAAATCTGTGGAAAATTTCTTTCAATAGCTTCAATTTTCTCAGGGAAGTAGGAAGCAAGATCATCATATGTGGGTGACCATTATGAAGGAGATTTAAAGTTTTAAGAAGAGAAGATACATAAAATATTGATAGTTTCATGAAAGAGTTTAAAAGCAATTGGGCTAAGAAAATACTAGAGATAATTAATTTTTTAGTAAAGTACCAAATTTTCAGTTTGGAGCTGTCCTTTTCCACACTGGACTTTCATATATCTTTATTAAAAGTTAAAATATTTCTGAAGCACCAGCTAAATTTGTGGCAAATATCAATTTATTTTGAATCATTTAACCTTGATCTTTAAAACCCTTATTTTTCTCCCCAGGGGAAAAAAGGAAATTGTCACGACCCATTAATATCCCTATTTTCAGACACCACAATCAGTCATACATTCTCTCCGTAATTTTTCTTGTTTAGCAAATCTTATTCCTGTTAGAAATTATTTGTGAAATGAATATGCCTCTATCACTTCATCTGTGTTTCATGCATTTATCATACTGAATCCTAATTTGCTCTAAGGTTTTGCTAACTTTGGCTTCACTGTTTTTGTTCTGAAAGGGTTTAGATTTATGAAATATATTATGTCCAGAGTTGTCTAATATTTTGCCACCTGCTTCAAAGGTTATACATGGATTAGTAAGTCAAAACAAGCCCTCAAAATATAGAATATCAATGGATGTGTCAGATAAGAAAGGCATAAATGGTGAAATCAACCACTGAGTTGACATTTTTCCTCTTGAAATAATTTACCAGAATTTGAAAGGATTTGTGCCTTTGAATGTACGTAATAAGGGAAAAAGTGAAAGACTGAACAGATTGATCTGAAATTTTTATTAACAATACTTCAAACAAATGCAAGCCAACATATTTTAGAGGGAATAGATATTGTTTTGTTCTGTCAACCAATCATACAGACTTTCTAGGAAACCAATCAAAGCTGTATTATTATGGTTATGCACTGAGTAAATATTAACGTTTAAATTTAAATAGTATATGTGTGTGCACAGTTATATAGACATAATATCTTTGCTTTTCCTCTACAGAACTGTTGCCCAGTTGCCAGCAGTTGAATTGTCAGTATAAATGTGCCATGGTCAGAAATAGTACAATGTGTTACTGTGAGGATGGATTTGAAATAAAAGAAGATGGAAGAAGCTGTAAAGGTAATTATGACATATAATTCTACTCAATTTTATTTTAACAGAGGCTTAATTAACAGAAATTTAATAAAATATCCTCAAGCACCTACCATGTGTTCCACACAGTGTTTATGTCCACTTTATTTTTTGTCTCTTGAGAGTTAAAAGTTGGCTCTCCCCCAAAAACCACATGTAGAAACATTAGATAAGCATTTATACAAATCAATTTTCTTTCCTTTTTTGATTGAAGTGTAGTTGATTCATAATGCTGTGCCAATCTCTGCTGTACAGCAAAGTGACTCAATTATACACACACAGACATTGATTTATATATTCTTTTCCATGATGGTTTATCCCAGGAGATTGGATATAGTTCCCTGTGCTGTACAGTAGGACCTTGTTGTTTATCCATTCTAAATGTAATAGCTTGCATCTACCAACCCCAAACTCCCAGTCCATCCCTCTCCCTCCTTTCCCCGCCGCTTGGCAACCACAAGTCTGTTCTCTGTGTCTGAGTCTGTTTCTGTTTTGTAGATAGGTTCATTTGTGCCATATTTTAGATTCCACATATAAGTGATATCATATGGTTACAAATCAATTTTCAATTCATATTGCAGTAATGACAGACATGGGACATGTCAGCAATGGGATGTGTTTTGGTCAGTCACTCAAACTTTGGATTTAATTATTTTAACCTCCTAAATAGTTTATGTCTGTTATATAGCTGCAGTGTAGTAGACATTTGTTATCTACTAAGTTCATAATAGTCATGTAATGTTCTTTACAACTTTTGCATTGGTAATTCTGGTGATTGATATTTGACCAATGCAATAATGATGAATATAAAATATTTATTTTTTAATGTCCTAATTTTCGTTTTTGTGAACGTTCTACACCAAATGTTTACTTTCCAAAATGACTCTACTCTGCCATACTGAACTATTTTAGGTTATTTCTTCATTATGTTGAATCCAAATATATATACATATACATAATATTATATGTTTGTGTATATATATGTGATATATCCACAATATAAACAATACATTATTTTATATGGTATTTAGAATCTATATATAGAAAACATTGAATATAGAATCTGTGTATAAAATTGAGGAATATCTGTGTTACCAGCACCACTAATAAAAAGAATATTTTCCAAAGAAATTGGTACTTTGCTGATTACTTTAACCCTTTGCTTTAATATTATAACTTTTACCTTAAAAATAGAATCTTAAAGTTGAAAAAAATCTTCAGAGAATATTTTTTTAAATCCTCATGACAAAAGTGAGAAAAGTGAGACCCTGAAAAATTAAGTGACTTAGTTAAGTCTGCACATCTTTTTAGTAAAAGACTTGGGACTAAAACACAAATCTCCAGAGCCCACTTATTCTTATCCTAGAGAGGCTCATTGGTTTATAATGTACATCGGGCTTAAATTTTCAGCTTGTGGTTTTTTCATTTTCTGCATAATACAAATATTATAAAAACATGTATTATTAAATGTTTATCAGACCCAAAGACTACATAATCTGACTATAGGGGGACCAAACTGGTATATTTTATTTGACTGACATTATTCTTAAACCAACATTTGAAAATCAGAAGGTTGCACACAGAAGTTCAGACTTTATGAAAAAACTCAGATTTGTCAACACTAGACCCCTTACAATTACAGAGTCTGCCAGATATAAGTAGTACCTCTGGACATGCACACAATTTCAAGTTCAAAACAACACCTGCCATTCACACAAGGTAGGCCAATATACTTACCTGTATCCTTTTCACTCTTTTGCTATACCTCACTCCTATAGGTGTCAGGATTTTCAGCTCCTTTTACATGAATCTCTTTCTCCTGAATCTCTCTTTTAAATCTGTAAAAATCATCATAATCACTTTCTTCTGTTGAATATTAGTAAGCAAATACACAGCAATGTTTATGGAAGTTCACCAATAGAAGAGGAGATTTTTTTTACTTTCTCTGCACTCCTGGATGGCCAGGTCTGAGCATCATTTACGCTTTCCTGAAGGAATTTCCAGGATATTCTCTGTCCTTAAAGGAAGAAAGAAGATAGCGCTACAAGTGATGACATGCCTGTTTCTTTGCAGCCAATTTTGTGGAGTTACATCAATGTCAGAACAGTGCATTCTGACTGAGGAGAAAGAACAAAAGAAATCATTATTCATATTGCTCTCCTGTGTAGCATAATCACATATCAGAAAAACTAAAATAGGAACCAATAATAGTAAAGTTGAAAAAAATCGGTGAAAATATTATAGATACGAATCATCATTTCTGCCACTAGGGGCTGGACTTTATCAAATTCAAGATTTAATTTCACATTATCATTGTGGACTTCACTCCAAATACTATTCTTCCTATCCCCAAAGCTACTTACTTCAAACAAACTGTCTATAAATGCAGGCTATTACACGAAGCTAAAAAAAATCGGAGAGAAATGCAAATAAATGTCATACAAATGCATAGTTTCCCAATTTAAATGGTTCCTTGGCTACTTAGCCATCTTTTGCTTTTCCTTAGTCAACTCCTTTCTTAGGTTGGGGGGTCAGAGGATGGGGTTGAGAGTTCCCACCCTCTAAGTCACCTGTTTGATCTTTTTGGAGACCAGTCCCATTCTGAGAATATCTAGTAGCCCCACCCTGAGTCACCTCATTAGCATAGACTCTAGTGTATTTCACAAGGCTCCTTAGAAATAACAAAAGATACTCCTATAGCTCAGAAAATTACAAGGTAACTGAACTCTGTGTCAGAAACAGAGGATAAAGACCAAATATATATTCTTATACCCAAGCAGTTTAATCCGCTTAACATCCTTCAGAGGAGGCTCATGGACTCCTCTCTCTTGCCGGCCTTTTTCATATTGGTATCCTAAGGTATTTTTCTATAGCTAAGCTTTCCCGACTTTCCCTTTCTCTCTGTGGGATCTAACCCTCTCCTATTTTTTTAATCTATTATCCATATGCTATTGGCTCTCAAATACTCCAAGACCGATCTCACCTTATATTATTGGTTCCATATTTCCAACTACTTATTAAATGTTTACTCAAGGATGCTCTACAGATACCTCAAATTTAACACATCCAAATCAAACTCATTTTTTCCTCCCATGATACCTCCACTGTAATCTACACTTCTTATAAAATTAGACCACCATTCACTTCTATCATATCCAGTCAAACTTCACGTTATCTATTCTATTTCTTAAACATTTGAGTCCATTCCCTCTTCTTCATTCCCACTGCTACTGTCATTGTTCAAAATATTATGACTTCAAAATACAATTTCTTGTGTGAAATTAGCACATAGCTAATTTTCCAGGTTCTCTTCTCTATATTCACCAATCCATTTTTCGTGACTTTGTTTAGTTTTAAAATACAAAGTTGATCATAAAGCTCATCTAATTAATGCTTTCCAGTGCCTATGTATAATGTACAGCACTTTAGTTTAGCATACAAATAACTTCATTATCCCATCTCAAAACGATTTTCCCAATATCATCTCTTACCATTTCCTCTTATACACCCTTACTCCACCTGACTCCTTATACTTCTTTGAAATCCCTATTGTGTCATCCCAGTGGCTTTTCACATGCTGTTTTGTTTAACTGGAACACCTCTTTCCATCTGATCCCTTTTTATTTAGTCTGAGGAAATCTAAATCATCCTTTAAACTCAGCTCAGTATGCAGCCTTCACATTTTCCCTTCAATTCCAAGCAGGTTCATTTACTTCTCTGTGTTTCTATTATAACTAGAGTATGACTCTATTATAAGGAAATGCATAGAAATGAAATTCTATATCACTAGACTTGTTTCACCTAGAGGTTGAAATCATGTTTTATAAATTTTGGTTTCTTCAGGAGTTTGTATAGTGCTTGGTACACAGGACAGACTGAATACACATTTGTCTAAATTATTAGCTGGCAGAGTTTTTTGTTTTTTTTTTTTTAATTTGCCTGGTTGGTTAAGAATCATTAAGTACCTGCTGCTTACAGAGACTTGAACAAGGTGCTGGAGGAAAAAAGTATTGTGAGTGGAAGTAGGGAAAAAATAGGAGGAGGGCCATAGATATTAAAATAAAAATTAATTAAGATAAAATTTCTGCTTGCAACAAGTACTTAATAGTTTCCTCCTTTTGATTTAGTGAGGGTGGTTTACATTGCTCAGCTCAGAACTTTTATTTAATCTGTTCATTGAAAATCGTGTTGCCAGTCTAATTCTTTGTCAAAATCCTGAAAAAGCCAGTGTCGTAAACACTAGAACTCTTCAGCAAATATTCATTGGAGTGCATTTTATACCTTTGCACAAATATCCAAGGACTTTTAGCCTACGCATCAAAAATGCAAATAAATTATCTTTTAAAGTAAAAGATTTGGTGTTAAGCTTGATCTTGTATCTCTGTAACTATTAAAATGACACTGAATTTTATGTTCAGTTAGTGTGGTTTTGAAAAGATGTATTGGAGTTGGCTCTTTCTCGCTTTTTTTTTAAATAGCCTACTTCCAAAGTTTGGAAAAAATGTTTTCTTCAGGGAGAAAAAAAATGCCCAACAATAAATCTGCTTAGAAATGATGTTAATTTACCTTTTAGATCAAGATGAATGTGCTGTTTATGGTACATGCAGCCAGACCTGCATAAATACGTATGGATCCTATGCTTGTAGTTGTGTGGAGGGCTACATAATGCAGCCAGACAACAGATCCTGCAAAGCCAAAACTGGTAAGTTATCTAATTTTTTATTTTTTTATTTTTATTTTTTTTGCGGTAGGCGGGCCTCTCACTGTTGTGGCCTCTCCCGTTGCGGAGCACAGGCTCCGGACGCGCAGGCTCAGCGGCCATGGCTCACGGGCCCAGCCGCTCCGTGGCATGTGGGATCTTCCCAGACCGGGGCACGAACCCGTGTCCCCTGCATCGGCAGGCGGACTCTCAACCACTGCGCCACCAGGGAAGCCCAAGTTATCTAATTTTTGGTCCTTCCAGAATTTATTTCCCATTTGCAGTTCTTTTCATTAGAAATGTATATAGTAGAGCAATATGGACTTTGAAGAAGTAGATTTTTATCTTCATTTTAAGGAAATGATCCATCCTTAGAAAGCCAGAGAAGTTCTTTTAGTTGTCACTGATCACTACAAAACTCCTTCCATTACAGGAAGTTTCTAATGAACAAAAACCTGTTCAAAAGGAATGGATTAATTGATTTGAATTACCCATCTCTCTCCTGGACTGTATAATAGATTCCTCACTGGTTTCTGTGAGCCTCTGCTTTCCCTCTAAAATTCATATTTCACGTAATAGTTAATCTGCTAGAATATAAACCAAACCATGTCGTTATTTTGCTTAAAATCTCCCAATAGTTTTCCCTCATGTTGAGAATAAAACCCAAACTTCTCACAGGGCCTCTAAGGGCTAATGGACTAGTACCATTTACCTTTCCATCTCATCTCCTACTACTTCTCCTTTTATCACACCCCAGCCATACTGGTTTCCTTTTCCTTCAGCCACTTTGCTCTTGAGGTCTTTTCACTTGCTGTTTGATCTGCCTGCAATGCTTTTCCCTATGATAGTCACATTCTTATCATTCAAGTCTTGGCTAGAATGTCAACATTCAGAATGACCTTCTCTGACCATTCTATTTAAGGGTGTGTACTCTCTCCATCACAATCTTATTTCCCAACTATACTTATTATTCATACCTATTCTATCACTACATGAATTTTTAGTTTTATTTATAGCACTGCCATTTGAAATGAACATATTTATGTATCTGTTTATCATCAGATTTACCCAGAATAATATAATCATTATGAAAGTACAGAACTTGTCAGTTTTGTTTGCTGTTATATACTCAGTTCTGACCATTGCCTGGAACATATAGGTACTCAGTGAATATTTGTGGAAGGAAGGGAGAGATTGAGGGAGGGAAGGAGGGAGGGAGGGAGGAATGAAGGAAGGAAGGAAGGAAAAAGAAGGAATTAATTTTTCTTTCTAATTAAGATTACTACAATGAGTGTTCTCCTCTTAAGTATTTGAATTTCGTGTTTCAAAACTGCCTTCCCTTTACCTCTTATCTGCAAATAAAGCCTACTGTTTCACATAGTGTGCCGTCTTAGTACACCCTCAGTAAATATTGTTGATTTGCTAATGAAATAGCCTTGAGGTGCTGGTAATGATAGGATAACACTAATTTTTTGTTGTTTTTTTTTGTGTGTGTGTGTGCGCGAACTGAATTAGCTTGGGAATAATATAGGAAGATATTATACATGGTATTCCATCTGGCATCTTCTCACTTCCTCCAAATCTGGTTTCATTTCCTGCATTTTCAAATTATGAAGTTTTGATAAATTAGTGAATGTCCCCTACTCCCTTTTATTAGCAATTGGAAAATTAGGCATGGAATGGGATTCTCTTTCCTGAAACCAAATTGAGCAAAGCATTGGATTTGCTCTGCAAGCTGCTGCTGTTTCCCTTTACATCGTAACCTCATGTTATAATTTCAACTATTTCTCTGAGATAGTATGTTTAATTATTTACAAAACGTACTTGTATAGAAGATTACCAAGAAAGGAACTCTTTTACTTCTTAGTTTATTTTTTTTTCAATTGCTGACTTGGTTTATGAAGCCCTATTTATTTTTCAGGGGCAATCCTCTAGAAAAATTAGGTCAAGTTATCTGTTCCTCTTTTTTTCCACCACTGAGAGTTCTGATTTAATATATCAACAGATTAAAGAAGTGGAAGGCTTTTTCTTTGCAGTTTCTTCTATTGATCCACACAATATTGCTGTGAATACACAGGGAGAGTGTAATGTAATAAACCCTATACAAAGAAGCACTTCCTCTCTTTCTACACAGAAGGGTTTCTGACAAAAAGAGAATGTAGTCAAAGAGGGATGGTACATGATATAGTGCTGCATCTTTGAATGTAGTCAGAGGGATGGTACATGATTTGATGATTCTAGCATTGATAATGGAATGCATGTAAATGCCTTCACCTCTAGTGGTTGGCTTGATGACTCTTGGCGTACATAGTTAGAACAATACACAGTTTTCATGGGAACGTTCCTGTGGTTTGTAGTTTTAGGAAAATCAGTAATATAGTAAATGAGTGCAAGTCTGTAACATATACTGACTAGTTCTAAAGGTCACATGGATATTTGAACAATGCATTTGTATAATTCAAAAAAAACCGATCAGTTTTGCTTTAGTTTTCTCATGTTTGTAACAAATGTACAGGAGGATTTTTTGCTTCCATTAGATTAAATGTATTAAAATTCGATTTAATACATTAGCTTTAAATTTTTCTCTGGCAGTTTTATTTACTGTGGTATTGCTGTGACTGAAGGGTGCTAGGAAAAAGTTATAAAGTAAACCCCATTTGTCTTCAGGCTTTGACTTTCCTCTTTTCCATTACCTGCTGCTTAGATTAGCACCTCTTTTTTTCTTCCTTTAAAATTTTACCCTACTGGATTCTGGAACTGACTTTCCTTCCAAGTAAAGCCAGAGTTCAAGGGATTCCAGAAGCTGGGATTGTGTGAAATTAGGGAAAGGTTAGAATGGGCTGACCCCAAACAGTAGATGTTTGTAAAAGATCCCTAGACTTTAGACAGAAAATGCAACATAAGTATATCAGACCCAGAGGATACAGTGGACAGCTAGAACTGCACACAAGAGGAAAGTTCTACAAAGACCTTACTAGATAATAGATGGGAAAATAAAAGTTCCTAGGAAAGGTAGCCTTTTATGTGAAGGCAGAGGGTGGCAGAGTCAGTTGGCTGGGAAGCTGCTTCTAAGGTGATGAACTAGTTCAGCACAAAATAATATCATGGGGCTTCCCTGGTGGCGCAGTGGTTGAGAGTCCACCTGCCGATGCAGGGGACGCGGGTTCGTGCCCTGGTCCAGGAAGATCCCACGTGCCGCGGAGCGGCTGGGCCCGTGAGCCATGGCCGCTGAGCCTGCGCGTCCGGAGCCTGTGCTCTGCAGCGGGAGGGGCCACAGCAGTGAGAGGCCCACGTACCGCAAAAAAAAATAACAATAATAATAACATCATGGTCGCCCCCCAACTAGTCACCCCAAAGCTTGCCTGTGGGATCTTATTTTCAATGTGACAATTGATAGTAAATAGGAAAATGAACTTAAGTTAATTGATCATTCCTCTTTTGTAGTATAATGACCAAATCCAAGTAAAATTCATAAGCCCCAAGAGCACCTTTAAGAAATACCTCTAGTAGGGGGAGGGGATTTTAGGCCATGTGGCAGTTGGGAGAAGAGATTAATGTTAGGCAGGAGGCCTTTTCATTCTTGATAATTCATGTAGTACAGACAAGTTCTTTTCTTTTCTACACTAAGATTTTCCCCTGACTACTGAAATATAGAATCAAGTGTTTCAAAGTTGGGAAAATTTCAAAGGTAATCTAGTCCTATCCGTGTGACATCAAAATAGGTGATTTCCAAATGGAAGAAAATCTACAGAACTCTCAGTATATGTAAAAAAATAATAATAACTTCATGCATACTTGATATTACTGTGTAGTAGGAAGCATGCTAGAATGTGAATGTCATGATGGATTGTTCATAACGTTGGAATGGGACACACGTTAAAAACTAGTCATTTTTGAATTAAATGTTAGGACTTGTCATTTGAAAAAAGATGTTTTAAAGTAACTGTCAAGCATCTATAGGTATCCAGTAAAGCATCCTGTATATTTTTACATTTTTCAAAATTAGAGTTCTAATAATGACATCAAATCTGAAAATGAAAAGTTTTTTTGTTTTTTAATTTAGCTTACTTTCTTTTAACTGATTTAGACTGATTTTGTTATAGAAGTATGTGTTAAATGTGGGCACCCAGGATTGACAGTGGGCTCATGCAGAACCTGTGAGAGTAAAAATAATAGCTAAGGGTGTTTAATTTATGAACTGTTGGCAATTTTGAATGAACTGATAAATTCAGGCTCCTTGGACTATACTTTTCAGTGTCCTAACCACTTGCTTAAGGCAGGCATTTACCCCAGCATTCAGTTCTATGGAACCTATAAGCCTCTATTGATTTCATCAAAGCAGTAGCAAAATAAAGAGCACTAAATAATTCTATGCTCATCATTGTTGAGTCACCACATTAAATGGTACCATATGAGAGAGAGTACACCTTTTTGCCACAGAGCAACCAGAGTAATGAGAGAAGAGAGTCCATTAAATAACTTTGAGATTCTATTACAGCTTATGCTTTGCTGTTCACTGATTTGGGCGAGGGTAAGGGGAGACTTTTTAGGCGATGAAACTCTTAGCTGTAAGAAATACAAATTATAATCCCTGTGTAATCCATAGAAGCACACCTCCAAACAGTGTTAGAGAGTGTTTTCATAATACTTTCTTTGCTGCAATTTAAAGAAAGAAGGAAGGAAAGAAAGAAAAAGGATAGAGAAATAAAACAAAATATAACTTCCTATGGCTCCTACTTCTAATCTCTATTATCATCTACTAATAAATAGTTTAAAATGTCCTTTTGGAAGGTTGGAGGAATCATCCATGGTTTTCTGTCAAGGCTGGCTCTGCTCATAGGGAGAATAGAATAGGCTGGTACTTGTATAAAAAGGGACAAGCCTGGGAATTAAAAAAAAAAAAAGGGAAGAGCCCCTGCTCAGAGTATCATACTAATTAGCCACTTGTGATGCTTGGAATTCAGTTATTAAAGTATAATTGCCTTTTTTTTCTTTTTAAAAGAAACACTCCATGTTAAAATTTAAGTGTTCGTAGGAAGAGTAACATATTAAGTCTTAGTGACCTTGATAACTTAAGAAACTATGGATCAGATCTGTTTCAGTCTACCATCTGGCTAAGAGTGGCTTCCCACAGAATGATATGTGATCATGTCTTGACAATGTGAAGATTCACTATTTAGAGTTTTTACTCCTTTTAGATAGTCCAAAGGTCTAGTTCCTGCACAGTTTGTCATTTCATTGAGGCATAACTGTGAATGACACTTGATGATATGATGGTGTATGAGAAGCTCTGAGCTAGGAGCAAGCCTAGTAGACCAGCACCAGAATAGAAATCCAAATTTGTCATTTTTTACTCAGTCACATATGCCTGGAGGAAATGATGTACACTATGGTAAGTGGTAAGTGACAGAGAAGTAGCTCAGTGCCTGGAACAGAGTATGTGCTGGGTAAATGCTTGTTGGGTGCTGCAAGCAATTTCCTAAACATTCAGGAAGCAGAATAAGGGTATTGGGATATTGAGGATCAAAAAAAGGAAAGTCAAAAGGCTGCAAGAGATTCGAAGGGTAATGGTTGTTTTTTGGGGGTTTTTTGTTTGTTTTGTTTTTGCCAGTGTCATCATGTTATTTAGGGTTCAAGCTGCCTTTGCTGTAGTAGAGGCATCAAAATTGGCTGGGGAGCTCTGCATAATCTCCATAAATGTGCTCCCTCAACCAGTCCCTCCTCAGACAGACATGCAGTCCGAGTGCGTGTTTGCTGTGCAAATATAGCTGGAGAATAAGCGACACCACCTGCAATCAGGCAGTATATCCTAAACCTCTGTTCTGTACAAATACTAGAGCTTCACAACTCCCCTTGATAACGTGGCCTGGCCATTGAAAGTATTTTTCTATTTTTTAGAGTACTCCTACCCTATATCTTCTCTGGCCCTTTGCTCAGTTGGAATTCACATTCCATGACAGGACAGGGCAAGGATTTCTAATGGAATTTCCATTACCCAAATTAAGCATCACACTGTTTTTTTCTACCCACACAACTGTTAATGAGTTTGCCAGTATTGAGGTATAAAACTCCTCATGAATATTCTATGTCTGTTTTTGCTGGGTTTTAAAATTTTTCTTTTTAAGTTTTTGATTTTTTGTTTCCTGGAGGACATCAGTTTCACAGTCTAACACCTTTCTTGATATCTTAAATCTTTTTTCCAGCAACAAATTTGCAAGATTGATAACAGTCCTACCTGTCATGTGTTTTATGTGTCATGACACCTTTGATTTACCCATAGTCGAAAAAAATATTAGACACAGAAAAAATGCATGTCTTCCATTTTCTTTACCACTTAACATCTTAGCTGCAATCTAGCTGCAGATGTCTTTATTTGGATATTAAGAATTACATGGCGACATTTATGGGCTCTAGATTTGACAATCAGTAAACTTTGTTTTCACAAATGACACAATATATAAGTACAAATTTCTATCATTGTATTTTTTTATAGAATAGCTATTGATTGAACTAATATTTAAATCCTCAATATAAAATATGTAATAGATCATGTCATGTTCTACAGTTGACTTCCTTTCTTTGTCTTAAAATTGGACAAATATAATGAAAAACAAAAAGAAATGAGGCACATTTAAATTCATAGAAATTACAAGTGGTTTAAGATTACACATGGATGTATAATTTTTCTATTGTTTTGTTTGAGAAAAGTGTGAGTATAGTGCTATTGAAATCCTCAGAAAACCTAAGCTTAAAACCTGACAGAAAAAAAATTTTTTTTTTCTAATAAGGGAAATTTGTTTTTCAGAGAGTTTTCAAGGCATCCCCTGTATCAGTTGCAGTCGACAATGTAATAACAGCAGTTAGAGAATGTCTCTTGAGCACTCTTCCCCCAGAGTTCATATTTGCCCTTGACTTTGATGACAGATATTCTGCATATTCTCCCTAGTCAAGCTGCTTAATGTCATTTTAGTCCTGAGAAGAAAAAATCCATTGTATTGAATGCATTTTTAAATGTGTGTGAGCATTTCTTCTTTGCACTAGGCCTCGCACAGCCTCCATCTTTGCTTTCCATGAAAAATAATACTTGCCAAGTTATTAGACAAATTATATCTTAACAGACTTTAGAGGTTTAGAACATACCATCAAATTACAAGGGATATATATCTAGTAAAGTAGCTAAAAGTTTGGTATATAATCACCATTGAGTATTTAGAACTAGTCTTTTTTTAATAGCAAAGTAGAAGATTGTGATCTTAAATATAGGTTATCTATTTACATCTGTTGGCAGCCTTGTCAGAAAACAGTGAAATAGATTAAATGACCTTTCCCTTTTCCACCTCTAGATAATGAATTTTCAGATGTCTGCCTCCTTCCTCCTTATTCTAAGATGATGGTCTTGTTTCATATTCCCCTGAGAAAACAGAAGCAGTCAAAAGAGAACTTTCTCATCCTGAACTACATCTACCAATCTATTTGAATCTAGAGCTAATCACTTCATCCTTCTCTTATTGGAATTGAAGAACAAACTGACTTTGATCCTATCTAAGGCCAATCCCAGCCTCTGTGCATCAGTATCACCTTCTCTCACCTGTACAAGAGTTAGACTCAGACAATTGTCTTCTTTATTCCTTGAATCATCAAGATATTCTTTTCTCCTGGATCATTTCCATCAGTATACAAGGATGTAGTAAAGAGGCTGCAAAACAACCTCCTTTAAAACTGTATTTCTCTCCAGCTACCACTCCATTTTTTTTTTCCCGTTATAGAAAAACTCAGTGTGTTGTCTCTTTCTCTGTTTTTCTCCTCCTCCTTCAGTGGGTCTTACCTTCTTATCACTTACTTAAACCTCTGTTGTCAAGGTTACCAGTGACCTCTAGTTGCTTAATTACTCAATTATCAGTCCTTAGCACACAACTGATCCTGTCTCCTTCTTGAATACTTTCCCTTTTAAAGAGTGTGTTCTTGGAGTTCTCCTCTTACCTTACTGGGCATTTTTTTCCCCCTCAATTTATTTTGCTGCATAATCCTCATTTTGTCAGTATTTTCAGCATGACTCGGTGTTCAGTCCTTTGGACATCTTCTCTTCTTTTATTGATTTCCTAAGTGCTCTCATCCTGTATCATGACTTTAAAAACACATCCTCTTCCATGGTTTTATTAAACATCTAGAGACTGAGACTTCCCAGTTTTTACCACCAGCCCTGAGCGCTTTGTTGAACACCAGATTCACTTGAATATTGAGATACAACTTACCATCTCCATTTGGAAATTTAATGGAAATATCACTCTATGTGTCCCAAGCTCTTGATTCTCTCCCCTAATAATGCCTTCTCCAGTGATGGCCATCTTGGTTAATGTGACCCCATTCACCCAATTGTCCAAGCCAAAATACTGGAGTCTCCCTTGACTCCATTCTTTCTCTCAAACCCTTTGTTTCAAACTTTTAAATATGTTCTGAATTGTACTACTTTCTCTAAAGAACAGCCTGCATCCACGTTCCTACCAATGCTTTACCTTTCTTCATAGAATTTAACACTGCCAAAAAAATATTAAATAGTATTGGTTTACCTGCTTATTGACTTTTTCCTCCACTAAAATGTAAGCTCTACAAAAACAAAAAATTTTATTAGTTTCATTCACTGCTGTATCTCTAGCATCTAGATGAATGCATGGTGGAAGCTAGTCACGCTCAATAAATCTTTGTTAAATGTATAAATAAATATGCAAACACTGAGACAGTATTTTCTTTTTAGGAGACAAAAGTGGCTTTTTAAAGGACCCATGCTATCAAACTGGAAATATTTTTAAAGCACTTTTTTTAATGTTGTTTTTTATTGTGGTAAAAGTCACATAATATAAAACATAGTATTTTAACCATATTTAACTGTACAGTTCCGTGGCACTAAGTACATTCACATTGTTGTGCAACTCTCACCATCATCCATCCCCCCAATTTTTCACCTTTCTAAACTGAAACTCTGTCCCCATTAAACACTAACTCCTCATTCCCCCTCCGCACCCCTGCACCCCCCAGCCCGTGGCATCTACCGGTATACTTTCTGACCCTGTGAATTTGACTAGTCTAGGTACCTAGTATAAGTGTAAAGCAACTTTTAAATGAGCCAATATCTATTACTTATTAAATTCAGTCATTACCAATTTATAAATTAAAGGGACATGTCTGAATTGGGAAAAATGTGCTTCTATAGCTAAAGAAGTTTCTGTCTGCCACAATGAGAAAGGTGATTAGGAGATTCAAAAGTAGCCATAGCCCACCTCTCAGTAACTAATGCGAATTGACCATCCCTGGACTATCTGCTAATTTTAATATTAATTCAGTAACCTAAAATTTGAATGAATCATACTCTGAGATTTTGAGATTTACCAAAATAACCCTTCAATTTAATTAAATTTATACTTTAATTAAATTCAGTATAATTAAATTTATTTCATTTTCCTGATTAAAAATCACAATGCATTATTTTTGTCATTTTACTTATTGAAATACACTATCATTCTTTATTTTTTGAAATACACTATCATTCTTAAACTTAAAAAATCAGTAAAATATCTTTAAAAACATTGGCAAATCCATATTCAAACAGCCCTTCATGTGTCATTCATTTATTGACCACTTACCATGTGCCAAGTAAGACCTTCTAGTTAGTAGGGGAAATATAATACTTCCTTGATATGGTGGATCGACTCTTTAAGAAACAGGAAAATTGTGAGAGCTGCTGATTTGCAAAATGAGAACCTCTTTTAGTGTGTGTGTGTGTGTGTGTGTGTGTGTGTGTGTGGCACGATGTTATTGGCTTTAATTGTTGTTCAGAAAATGTTCCTTATTCCTGCGAAACAACATATTTCATTGCTTCTCAATCATCACATTTCACATTGAAATATCCTCTAAATGAATGTAGCGGTATTTCACTATTAACATCCGAATAACAAAAAGGTTACATTGTTTTAAAGTCTGTAATTCAGGTTGATCAGTAGTTTACCTGAGTGAGTTTTCACAATGCCCAAGATTACAGAAGGCAACACTGACCTAATATGCCAGCACTAAACCCATCATCTTCTCATAAAACTGACTCTGCTTTTTTTCCTGTTCCTCCCTATCACCCAAATCTCAAATTTCCACAGAATCTTTGACCCCATGCTCCTTATTATCTACATAAAACAGTCACTACAGTTTAAAACTTCGACTTTATTACATCACCCCATCTCTATGCCCCTTATTATCTACATAAAACAGTCACTACAGTTTAAAACTTTGACTTTATTACATCACCCCATCTCTATGTAGGAACACAACACCACCCATTTTAGGTTCTTCTACCTATTTTCTGAGAAATTAAAATAGCATTTCCCTGTTCAGTAATCCAGATATTCAAAACCTGTGTCTATATAAGGTTTGTTTTTTTACTAATAACCTTGGGTTACCTTCTTTATAATTAAAAAGATAAATACCTTTCTTGATTTATATGTGTGAAATTTAATGTGTTCCTGAACCTCTGTGGATTCTCTGGGGCTTACATTTCTCCACTGGCCCCTGCTTCCAATAGAAATGTCGGCACACATGGTCATTCTTTCTTTCTGTATCGCATCAATCTAAAGGAGAACAGAAATACCTTTTCCTTTTTACCTAACTCCTTTCCAAACTCACTCCAGAATACTACCACCAAGGCAGTGTATAAACAAGATGTTTACATACTACCTTCCCATCTGATTTGAATTATATTACACCACTTTAAAAGTAAGAGCAAAAACAATTTTAGAAATTAAATGGGAAATATACCTATCCTACTATATTCTACTCACGCATATCCTATTCTATGTATCATTTCCCAGTTGATCTTCAAGATATTTTTGCTCGTTATACTCTTTCTAAAATTTATATTGACTTTCCATTGCACCCCAAATTAAAAATAAGTTTATCATCTTGACGTTAAATGACCTGTGCAATGTTTTCTCAACCTACTTTCTCAGCTACTGCAAGCTCTATGTGAGTTTGAATCTAGTTCTTTTTACTTAGTAGCTTTGTGATCTTAAGCAAGTTACTTAAACTCTAAATAACTTAGTTTTCTTACCTATAAAATGTGGATAATATTAGCACCTGATTCTTAGAGATGTTGTGAGTATAAAATAAACTGATAAAGATGAAGCTAGCTCCTAAAATATGCTCAAAAAGTTGGCTATTGTCATTATCATGATGAAGTACTTTCACCACTAATGCATACTGTACCCTCAGAAACTGAAAAACTGAGGTTAGTATCTTCCCAACACATCTTAGAGTCTTTCCCACATATGTGCTTTTGTCAATGCTGTTTGTTTCACCTGACTTCCTTTTTTTCTTCTTCTTCTTCAACTTTTTTTTTTTTAATCTCTGCATGTCCAATTCCTGTTCTTCCATCAAGGCAAACCTGAAGTCAAATGTCATCATCATTAAGGAACTTTTAACTCTATTAAACAGATATGTTTTTGTACATTTGTGCTGCTGTAACAATACCACAGACTGGGTAACTTATAGATAACAGAAATTTATTTCTCTAGAGGCTGGAAGTCTGAGATCAGAGTGCCAGCATGGTCTACTGGGGGCTGTCTTCTGGAGTGCAGACATATTGTATTTTCACATGGCAGAAGGTGCTAGGGGTCTCTCTAGAGCCTCTTTTATAAGGGACTTATTCATAAGCCTTCCAGCTTTGGGACCCAAGTACATCCCAACTGTCACCTCCCAATACCGTCATCTTTGGGGGTTAGGATTTCAACATAGGAATTTAGGGGACTCAAACATTCAATCATAGCAAGATATATCTAAACATTCTTTGGAACTCAATGTTACTATACATGTTTTATGAAAGGTACCAAACCTGACTTAAAAAATATAGACTTTTATATATATTTAGAGATGTATATATATGTATATCAATTTTTCTGTTAGGTATATCTTTCTTGAAGACAGACTGTCCTGCTGATCCCCTTCAGATACTAGTTGAGTACCTTAGAGCTATAAGTTCTAAACATAAAATAAAAAATACAATAAAGCATTTTCATCCAGTTGATTGAGTTTAGTATAAATGCATTGTGACAATAAAAGGTAGTGCTAAGATAAATTACAGTATAGTTGTAGTAATTACATTTTCTTGCTTAGGTGAAAACTGTTTAATGCATTTTAATGTTTCCACATTTGATTCATATTTTACTTTTTCTTTTGTAAAATCTGATAAAATAGTTTCCTCTGACATGTGGCACAGCATGTACTTATTCTAAATAGCATTCAGTTCAGTAAAGAGATTTTTCCATTGACAAAATAGTTGAGGAAAATGGAGAAACAAATTTGGCCATATATGTTTTGGAAATGAAAATATTCCAGCCCTGTATCTTTTTTTCACTTATATGGTTAACTTTATCCACATTTTCAGTTTGGTTTAGTTGACTTTGGTCTATAATTTATTATATTATTTGAATAATGCTTTTTTTCTCTTTTTTAAACTAGATAATTTCCTCCTAGTATTTTATATTCAACTTTTTTTGTTCATTGCATAATTTTAGAAGTTTTCTTTTTTTTTAAATTTAGTCTTTTTATACAGATTGCTCTTCACTTTTGTTGCATATAGTAACACTTCACTTCCTATGAGGGGTTGCATAATTTTTTGCTACAAGTTGTTATCATTCTTCCCATTTCTAACTTCATCATATTTTCCTAATTATTAAAGACTTTATACATTTGTGTATGATAAACTAAAAATAAAATTGTTTAAATTCTTCTTTACGTTATTTTAAGTTTGCATTGGTTGAAAACCAATTCTTTGGGCTGTACAGATAACAATTTTCCCTTTTCCCATGCTTTAGTCTGGCTCTTCATTTTGTATACTTTACATGGAAGTTATCATTTAAACTTTTAAACAGTTGAAGCTCATTCTTTTTTTTTTTTTCTCATCTTTGAAATAACAGCTATTGAGGTGCACCTACCTAACTTCATTCACTGGAGATAATTGCTCACAATTACAGGATTAATTAGGGGAAATCAGAACACAGTATAACTAGATAATACATATTTTTCTATGTGTATATGTGATATAGATACATTTATTATGTACATAAATATTTATTAGGCTTATATTTATTTTTAATTATCTGAATCCACAATTCCAATTACTTAAAATGAAACTAGCTGAATTAATATTCTTAGAATTGAATGGAAGAATATGGAGTTTAAATGAAGCTGTAAAAATTAGTTTTATTCACTCTGAAAACATTTATTTAACATCAACTATATGTCAAAATCATATTAATATAAGTATATAAAAACATTTTTAGTATATTCTTGACTATGAGAGGAGAAGGATATGTTTGCAAGGATATGGTTGTAGTGGCTTGGAATTTAAAGAGATATTTTTATGAATCTAGTCAAATGAGATATTTCTTGTTTCCAAGCTTCTCTTTTTAATTCTCAGTTTTCTAATCAGTTTTAAAACTTATGACACTGATTAATATAACATGATAGGAAAAAAATCACGTTCTGATTATACAAATCTCTATAACTGTTTGGGAGAGAAAATACTCTTTTTTATGCTGTTGATATATGGGTGAAGAGGATGAGGACAGTTTTCCTCCTCCAACATGAATCAGTTGACAGCCTATCGTAGAGGTTTATTCAACTTAAGTCTTGATTCTCTACGCCAGAGTATTGACTGAGTGCTTTCTTGTGTTCCAATCTCTTCCATGTGGAAGGTTAATATTTATTACTTCTCATTAAGTGTTGATGTAGAAAACCCTTTGCCTGAAGTCATCTGATGTGTTTTCTAACTGTTCCTTCAAGGAAACTGTTCACTGACTCTAAGTGTGGCATCTAATATGAGCATCACATTTATTCTTATCAGTCTTTTATCATCATTACCAAAGCTAATGATGATTTTCACTTGGCATGTGGAAGCATGTGGTAATAATGCCCACTAGAGAGCAGTGTAGTGCGGGTAGAGATGGATAACCTTTGTCAGGCCTATGCCCCCTTTCATAATGAAGTAGGAAAAAAAAAAGATTTATATCCCTAGCCCCTGATGATTTTTGTGGGTCCTTGTGTTTCAGTAGCTTCTCCCACTCCAATATCAGGCCTTATGTTTTATTTGTCTTACATGGGAAACCATAGATAATAATTAGCAGACACATGAGTATTACTTTAGTAAAGTACATCACAACTAACACCAGAAGTATCCTTCTTCCAGTATGTCATTTGAATTTTAAAAGTCACCATTATTATATCACACCATGTCAATTTATGAAGCACCTGACTTTCTCTCTATTGGCTTTCTGTTTATCTGAAGCTTTAAAATCAGTGGTTGATATGTTTTGCATTAAGATAAGCAACTGACTCACTCAAAAAGCAGCTACAAAAATCAAATAGATTGATTAGTTGTGTCCAGTAAGCATTGCCTGTGTTGACCATTAATTTATTTTTATCTCAGTTTCTCAAGAGAAACAAAATGTTCCTTCATATTCCAGCCTCTCTTCAAAGAATGTTTATGATATACTTAAATTTACTGACTGGTAGGCAGTTAAGAAATTGTTGTCTACATCTGGACTTCTTATAAGCTTGGCAGTAGTGGTTCATT
The DNA here is from genome assembly GCF_005190385.1 of Monodon monoceros. Classification (NCBI taxonomy): domain Eukaryota; kingdom Metazoa; phylum Chordata; class Mammalia; order Artiodactyla; family Monodontidae; genus Monodon; species Monodon monoceros. The sequence continues at coordinate 88,335,226 of NW_021703772.1, forward strand.
TTTGAATGAGAGGTGATTTCACTAAAGGTCATTTTGGCTGTCAAATGAAGACCATAAGCACTGACATTAGTGTCAGTATATCTTTGTTAACCTGATAACACAGCTGTCTAAGTCTCCTTCCTAACCTGAGAAATCCATCCATGATCCAACAGGCTTCAGGAGTGCCAAGGTCAACTGGAAAACAAACAGAGCTGGTACTGTTGAAAAGAGACCAAGTTTAGACTTCCACATTAAGGAATGGCAAGGACACGTATTACATGATTCACGATGGCTTTAAGAGATCGAGAGAGGAGCCAGCTGGCTAACCAAGCTCAGATGTAGTCACTTGACAAGGTTACATAAGCAGAGACAGTTCACAATTTTACTGATTCTTCTAAGAGAACTCTTTATTATGGAAATAATATTAGTATTATTGAGACTTACTTTTTGTTGGTTTATACCAAACAGTCCAGGGACAAGTTCACTTCTCCACTGGGAAGAAACTGTTGGGCTATTTAGTTTATAATCTCACTGAGGTTGTACTGTTGTTTACTTTTGTTTGTTTTGTTGTTTTAAGATAAAAAAACATTTAATGCCTTTCTGAAGGCAGAGAAGAATCCTATGGCTTGATTGAAGTAATTTCTTAGGAGTAAAAATTCAAATACTCATGGAAGGCCTTAGGATGTGTTTCAGAGTTGACATTTTAGGCCTGTGAGGGAAGACCCAAAATCATCTTCGTTGGACAGCTCTTCTATTTGAAAGATACACAAGGAGCCTGATATTCCTACTTCCCCAAGAAATGATGAAGACCATTAAATAATGTGTTCAAAATGTTAGATGTTTAATTATATTAGCCATAGTATGTACCTTTGCTTTTCTCCTACCATTACAGTGCTCAGTATCAGTGTCTTGAATGATCTAATAATGTTTATGAAATTTTCTGAAGAGACAGTATTTCTCTGGATTCCATCCATAGGTTAAGAAATCCAAATTACTTTGTAACGTTTCACAGAATGTTTCTAACAAACTCTACTGTATAAGGGTTCCATGTGTCCTTTGGTCTTATTCAGAAAATTTGTAGTGAACGGCCAATAGGTTCCAGATTTTTTATAAATGCTAGAGATAACATCAGCAGAAGTAGAAAAATACACCAGAGAAATAAATAAGATATATACAATGTATGGTAGTGATAAGTGAAAAATAAACTCGGGAAGGTGTAACGAGAGTGTAGGGGCTTGTAGTTTTTTACAAGATAAAGTGGTAAAAGAAGTCCTCACCAGAACGGTGACATCCAAATAACACCCAAAAGGAGGTCAGCATGTCAAGTCGGCCATTCTGAAATATGATGATTATTCTAGGAAGAAGGAAGAGCCTCTGAGATGGCAGCTTACTTGGCTTGTTCACAGAACAATAAGAAGACCAGTATGTGTGCAGCAAGATAAACAAGGGTGGGAGTAGTAAGGAGATGAAGGAAGTGAGGTCAAAGAGTAATGAGAATACACATCAGGTAGGGCTTTATAAACCATTTTAAAGGCTTTGACTTTCCCTCTGATTGAAATGGGAACCCTTTGAGGAACTGGGCAGAAGACTTGCTTGATCTGCCTTAACATTTTAAGGATATGACTGGCTATTGTGTTGCCATAGGCTCAGGAAGAGGAGGGCATAGATGGAGACAGAGAAACCAGTTGGAAGGCAGTTGTAATGATCTGGTTGAGATGTGATGGCAGCTTGGGGCAGGATGGTAGTAGGAGTCACTGATGTGTTTGACATCAGAGTCAAAGAGATTTGTTGACACGATGGATGTAAGGCAGCAAAAAGGAGAAGTTGGAGGTTTCCAAATTTTCCCTATTCCCTAATTAGCACGAAAGCTACTCTGAATATGATTATAGAGCTAAACTCTTCCAACACTAATTTTACATGGGCTTTTACTGTTAACTTTATATGTTAAAGGTGTTGTGATTCCGGTCAATTAGTATGTATTTACCAAAAACTCACCAATCCTAGCACAAGCAAAGATGCATTGTTCCAACAAGTGGTAGTAAACAAGTTTTTTACCTCGAGAATCTTATTTTCCTGACTGTAGAGAAGAAATGTGAAAGGAACTGGTTCAGTGACCATGATCTAGTCACTAAGGAAATGTGTGATTGTTTGGCTCCAGGGGTCAGTCAGGGAGCCAATGAGCCTGAGGTCACAGGTGCTCTTTGTATGAGGCTGTGAGCTTTGCATGTTCCACTCCAGAGAATCTATTTCTGACCTCATACATCCACTTCAAAAAAGTGTGCCCTTGCTCACAAGGGAAGTCTATAACACTGTATGGAGAGGTCAATCCAGATCCATCATCATTGCTAGAAAAACAGCTCACAGCATTTCTTTTATTTACCAACAGTGAAAGCAAATAGCATTGTCCTCATATTTAGACAACACATTATGACTAAGGAAATCAAGAATAGAAATTCTCAGTGGACTATGTTGTCCTTAAAAAAATGAAGTGATATAGTTACTGAAGCATATACAGGTTACTAAAAAATACTTTTGGCAAGGAATTTTTAAAATTGTAAAGATGCATTAAAAATATAGGAATAACTTCTAATAAGTAATGCCAAATTATGTTTTAAAAAGTGACTCATTTACTGAACTCACTTTCCTCTTTCTGTTTTATTCCAGAACCTACAGATAGGCCTCCTTTGCTGTTAATTGCAAATTCTGAAACAATTGAGGTTTTCTATCTTAATGGAAGTAAAATGGCAACCCTGAGCTCAGTCAATGGAAACGAAATTCATACTCTGGATTTTATTTACAATGAAGATATTATTTGTTGGATTGAATCGAGAGAATCTTCAAATCAGCTCAAATGTATCCAGATAACAAAAACAGGAAGATTAACAGATGAATGGACAATCAGTATTCTTCAATCGTTTCACAGTGAGTTTCGATTTATATTATATGCCACCCTTTAAGGATTTCATTTGCAGACCAGTAGACAGGATTCTTAGATTTTCTAGCATAGCTAATGGCTTTTGGAAAGCTATATATGCAAGTAAGAATGCACTTAAATAAGTATATTCCCTACGTGTTTTGCATATACACACATATACACAAGAATTGCACTGTTTATGTAAGCGGTACATTGAAGGGTTAATTTTAATTCTTTCTTTAATGCTTATTGCAGTATCACCTAGATGAGAACTGTGATTTTTCACTGAATGATAGTTCACAATGTGATAGTGAAGGTAGGATTAAAAAACAACAACCACAACCAAAAACAAGAAACAGATTTGATAATTATAAGCTCTTCAACTGTAGTGTTTGTTAAAATACCTTGAAAGCTATTAGTTTTATGCTAATTTGTAACAACTACCTGTGTTTGTTGACTTTTTTCCTAGTAAATCAGAGTTTTTATATATCTTCTTCCTGAAGAGTAATTTGTAATTTGTGATTCACTTGATTTCTCATGTCGGAAATTCACAAACTATTAACTGTCTTTCTGTATATCACATTGTCACATGCACATACATTCCCGCCCTCACTATTCTGCTCTCTACCCCTCCCACATGAGAGTATAAAAATTTATTTGTGCTTGCCTGGGGAAACAGTATGCATGAGAATTTCAAGATGTATTCATTTATTTTATGATTTACAGAAAAAACTTATTCTTACAAATGCTGCCAATATAAAACTTGGTAGAGAAATGAAGGAAATGTACAATCAAGTTAAGAAGAAAAAAAAGAGTGCTGTGATAGAATAAATTTAGTTTTCAGATGTTGAATGTTTGGTGATTTGAATTCAGTAATCATATTTTATTGATGTTTGTGATGTACAGTTTCAGGGACTGGTTATTGATCCTTATTAAATGTAAGAAAATAGTACTATGTAATGTTTGAAAATTATGATTAGATTGAATAAAAACAGTGGCAAAGATTGTAAGAAAAATGGAATATGAAGTGAACAGAAGTAAATGTTTAACAAATAGAATCCAACATTTTGAAGATTTTCTTAACATAATTAAAATAATTGATAAAGTCATTTATTGTGACAGTGGACCAAAATGCCTAGTGAAAACAGTGGACACTGTCTATTTCAAGGATTCCATGGAGAAATGATAATTCATAATAAACAGTAAATAACTATTGGTAGTAGCACAAGGAATGTTTCTGTGTGATTTGAGTATTTCAGACATTGGCTCAGCCAGCAGTTGAAAATCATTTGAACAAAAGACTCTGGTTTCTGCCATGTTAGTGATTACCTTAACTAATCCAAATGTATTTCTCCCTAGCAAATGGAATACTGGCAGTCAGATTGCTAGAATATTCACTAGGTCATCAGGTAAAATTATTTTCCAAGTTTACTTAAGCAACTTTTTTTATACATTTAATATGCCCTAATAATAGTAGTAATCCTTTCTTTAATATGTATTTTTAAACAACTTTAATAGTACATCTCAGATTTGTTAAGCAACTCTACATTAGAATATTTGTAGAAAATAATTCAGAACTTAGATTTCATGTGATTTATAAACAATTCTTGGCAAATCTAGAAAAACAGAGACTGATTTTGTTAGGTAGTTCACTAAAATGATGAACAGACATTCATTTTGAACTATACAAAATTAATGCAATGGAAACATCTTAATTAGAATAAATAGTTGTTAATGAAGTCAGATTTAAGCCATGCAATTCCAGTCACTTTAGGAAGAAGTGATTAAATGTGTGGAAGTAATACAGTGATGGGAGTGGGACAGAGGTGTGAGCTGGGCTGGGCTCCTCTATCATTGCTTGTAAGCCATGTATTTTATCAACATGTCACAGGACAGCTTCCAATGGGCTCTGCATTCACCATGACAATTTGTGAGTTGATAATGAATTTTGAATATTCTTTGCATATGTAATTACTTAAAATCTCTGTTGTACCATATAAGCAAAAATAATGAACTGATGGGAGTATGCCTGAATACCTGTCACTAGCCACTATTCCAGAGATTATCTCTTTAGGTTTTCCTCCCTCATTATCTTTAGATACTTTTCTCTGAATTTACCTGAAGAAAACATTCTTTTTTGGAAAAAAATAAAACTTTTATTTTTCAAAGTATTACTATGAGGAGAATCATTACAGGTCAAACCGACTTTAAATTTAAATTTTACATAATATTTTAGTAAACATCTTATTGCAATATTAAAATTTTTACGGCATATCTCATCTCACTGGATACCCACCACATCTCTGTGGAGTATGCGGGAGAGATACTCTTCCCATTTTATAATAGACACAATTTTAACTACAGAACTAAGATGTGTTAGGCAATACTGAATGGCGAAAAAGAAGGCAGAGATAGGACATCTAAATCCTATGTTCTTTCTTCTACATTAACAAAGGCAAATACAGGTCCCTTCAAAGAATTTCCCAAGTCTAGCACAAATAATCATATCTACAACTTATTAAATGTGCTAAAAGACTACATGCAATAGGGAAGCATTATTAGTCCCCTTATGCTGAAGGGAAAAATCGAGACTCTGAATTTGGGCCAGACTTCCTAGCCTTTGCTACACCGCACTGCCCCAGGGGTCTCAACTTTTGTTTTTCATTTCAGACAGCCAAAACAATCAGGTACACTAACATTAGTAACAGTGGCTCACAAAGACAGTGTCTACATGGGAGAGAGGTATAAGAATCTTGGAAGGGGGTGGACAAGATGAGCTGTACCAAGGCCATGTCATTTGAAAAGGCCCAACACATGATTCTGATATGGCCACCTAGGGAGGCCTACCTTTAATACTGAGAATCATGTCTAAGCAATATTGTGAGAGAATGAGGAAGACTGATAATAATGTGCTCAGTAAACTATATTGACAAAAGGAACACTGGGGAAAATGCTAGAGATTATATTTTGAATTGAATTCATTCTTCTTTATAAAGCTACTTGATATTTATTAGCTAGTATTTTTGCCTGAAAGTTACAAAATACTAGGTTTTGAAGAAAATTTTGGAATTAAGTGTTTTGTAAGCAAAATTTATTCTCCAGGGATTCACGTAAAGTACATTTACGACAACTAATTATTTCTCCCAAGTTTTTCTTAGGGAATACTGTGGTAGGAACACAGATACCTAAAATCAGCAAAAATGATGGGATTCCTAACAGTAGTGATGCTCAGCTATTTTCCTCAGGACAAAGTGCACAAAGATGATTGAGACAGATAAGATTATTTTCTGGGTGTATCCCTTATTAAGGAAGATGATTCAGGACCAATTGTTCTCTTCCAGGTATATAGTAGATACTTTCATTCTGTTTTTATGTATATTCAGTATTCTGCAAAATTTGAGTATCACTATTAGGATTCTAATTTAGACTTAACCAGCTTGTCTTCATCCATTCATGGGCTCAGCTACAGTCTAGCAGAGCGTGCCAGGCCAAAAACTATAAAGGATTGCTTATTCTTTATACACTTTGCTTCTGAATTATCCCCATTCACTGGCTTTTATCTTTCTTTTATTTGGTCTGTTTCGATATCAGCTTAACTCATTTTCCATTTGAACCTCTGCCTTGATCCTTGATTGGATAATTTTTGGATTCACTTTACCCATGTCTTTTCTCAACCCTACTTCTTTCTCTTGAGTTAGCAATTCTCTAATAATCATATAATATTAATAGATGACATTTACTGAATGTTTATTTTGTGCATTAATAATTATACACATATACCTATCACAAAAATTATATATGTATACTGTATAAAATAGTTTATAGATAAGACAATGAGCTTAAATAAATGTAATACTTTTTTAATTTAAAGGAAACCTTGACCTCTTAATCTCAATAGATACTGAGTAATGGCCTTTCTTAATTGTGCAGTATTCCCTATTTGCTTCTACCCAGCCTAGGAATTTCATAGCCTTCAGTGCTTCACAAGCATCCTCCATCAAGTTATGACTGGACAAAAATGACCAGGCTGTGTCCCTACTGTAAATACAAGCATAGCAGGCATAGTCTTGGGACAAAATAATCAACTTATAAGAGTAGAAAGGCTAGATTCAAATAGTGTCAGCTCACAGCGAGTTTGCACTTTACAAGATGATCATGGAACTTTGCAGCAACATCCTAAGATTACACAGTATCACAGAGTGGTATAATCATCATAGAAACTTGGCATGCAGTATTCAAGCATGTGACTTGTAAATAAAGTATTTTTATGACCTTTCCTCTGCAATTATCTTTCTCCATCTGATTGGAGAAAAGTCATTCACATTGTTTTAATTTGCCTTTATATGATTACTAGTGAAGTTGTCCACTCCATTGTGGACTTATATGTTCACGTCAATCTCGACAAATCTGCTTGAGTGATCATAATGCTCCATTGCTTAAAATTAAAATACAAAATATTCAGGGGCTTCCCATTTATCTAAGGAAAAAATGAAACTTCATTTTACGGCTTCTTTGTCTCTGCCTTGCCTCTCCCCACTCAAATCACATGTTCCACCTAAAAAAAAAATACTAGCACTTCCTTTAATGCACTTTGTTTTCTCATTTCCATGTGCGTTTGTATATGCTGGTTCTTCACCATAGGCCATAGTTGTCATTTCCTATAATCAAGTATCTCTTACTCATGTTTTAAGGTATAATATCCTTTCCAAAAGTTTTTCTTTTGAGCTTAGCAGCCCTTCCTGTGTGGTCCTGGGACATCATAGTACAAATGCATTATATTTTATTTGTGTGTTTACCTGTCAGATTACCAAATAAAGGGTAGCTACTTTAAGTTTAGGATGTGTGTTTTATTCATCTTGGAATCAGATTTCAGCCAAACGCCTGTCTGTTCTAGAATAAACATAGGTAACAAGTAAAGGATGAGGGTGGAGAATTAGACGGGAGAAGGGTAAGACCAACTTCTGGAGAGACCATGCCAAATCACTACTAGAGACATGGGGAAAACCAGTCTGCATTATGGCTAAGTAAGATCTTTTCTGTGTCTAGATAATAGCCTCACATGTGAATCTTGGTGTCCTTGAGATACAGGTTTGTTCAGCAGCTATTGGCTTTTATTTGGGTTCAATCTCTGACTTCCCCAGGGTCAGTAAATTTGCCTATAGATTCGTTTTGGAACCTAGCCTCGATGACAATGGAAAAAACTTGATCCAGATCTGTTTGAGTCTCCCCACCCCCCAAAGCAGTTGTAATTAAACATTATTGGAGCCAAAGGTCCTAAAATAGAGGTCAAGTAATTCTTAGCACAGGAACAAAACAGAACAACACATCTTGTAATCTTAACCTTTCTCCTCCCCTCAGTCTGATTAGACATTTTCTTAAGAAGGAGGTTCTACTATCTTATATTTAGGTCCTTAGATGCGTAAAACAGTAGATGTGCTTCCCATCTCAGTCCTGTATACTTAGTTATTATCAAGGCCCCAAATGTTTTTGGGGTAAGCAGTAAAGAGCAAAGTCAGGATGTTCTTTGTACCTCTCAACCTCTGAGAAGCCCTGTTAGTTACCTCCACCCTAGAAATGTATGCATTTAATTCTTTGTGAGAGATGAAGTATATTCAGCAATTAATCAATTTTGGTTTTAGCATTTCATTAGAGAAAGTTCAAAAATTGGGCAGCTCTGAGCTCAGGAGAAGAGGAAATGGTGATGACCATCCTAATCTTATAAATTAGTGAGATTTTTTTGTTAAATAAAATGAAAATGAGAGACATAAAAGGAAATGAAAGAAAATAAAAGGATATTTTCTGATCTATATTTCCCACTCCAAAAAAAAAAGTCCTGTTGTTGTTTTAGCTGTGTAGAATCCAGACTTTTTGATCAGCATATTTTGTGGACATCTAAATTTTGCACAAAAATCTTGGCTATAGAAACTAGTCTTATATTATTCCCTAAGAAACATCTGAGAAGAATCCAAAACACATCATCCATATAAGAAGGATATCGTAAGTATTTATTCTCAGAGATACATTTTTATTTAACTGCTGTTTGATAAGCAACTGGATGTTTTATTAAACTCTTTATACTTCTTAAAAGTTCCTCATCTTTTATTTAGCATATTTATATGGAAACATAAAAATGACTTTTTCTGAGACATGGCTGCTGTGTGTGTGTGTGTGTGTGCATGCATGTGTAGCTAGTTATTACAACACATGCTTGCTGGGATCTGGAATTTTAACAAAGTGATCAGACCGTCCACTGAGAACTCAAAAAAAAAAAAGACAGTTAAAATTAGCAAAGATGTTGATCTGAGGACATATTTCCAGAGAATTTTAAAAATTCTTCTGATACCATATGCTCAATGTTGTAGGCATTGTATTAAATTATTCGTTAATTTTTTATATTAACATTACATAAATTTATACTTTGGAATAAGTAATCTGTTCTAATTGACAATCAGTACAGAACCATAAAATGCCATCCCAAATGCCTAGAAAAGAAAAAAAAATTTTTAAGTCTGCGTACTCTGTTACTCTACAAATTGGTCTTTATTGTTAGTTCAGTTGCCAGGCTGGAAATAACTCAATTACTATATTATTGTCGTTTGGCGACATACTTGAAATTAACCGAAGCAGAAATTAGAGACGTGCTAAGCTTCAATTGTTCATATTCATTTTTTCTATGAATTTGATAAAATATATTTCACACACACACTAAATATAAATATACTCCCCTCCAAATTTTGCTGTTTGCCATGTAGAACTTTTAAATCATTATTCTCATAGTATGCTTTGTCTAGATCCACATTTCTGTTTGTTTTATTAATGGATTTTAATTATCACATTTCTGTTTTATTAATGGATTTTAATTATCAAAGTGGAAATTTTTTCATGATCCCATTACAACGCCATATACCAGGTAGAACATAATGTTTAGCAGTTTACTTTATCTACCAACCTGAAACTTGGAAAGTAGGATGCTCTTTTCATCGTGAATAACTCATGAAATACATTTGGAATCCATGATGTATGCTCACTCAAACTGGTGTTTCTGTCTTGGTCAACTTTATCTTGGTAGAAGAGAGAAGGAAGTAAGGGAAGAAGAGAAAAGATATGGAAAAAAGAGAAATTATCACTTTTTTGGCAAGTAGACTAGTAAAATAATTTCTGACTTAATATGTATTTGATAATTTTTCACTTTAAATATAAGAGTGTCATAGTGTATTTTCCTTTTATTTTGTTTTGCTTTTTCTTAAGGGATTTATGCCAAGTAAAATGAGCATTGTTTTCTCATATTTCTTGGCCATCAGAAGGTTTTAATCTTGTCAAGACATTTACAGTATATTAGGAATTTATCAAATCTAAAGGCCGTGAGCAGTAGGAGACAAATTAAGCAACGTAACTATGCAAACTGGTGTGTATAGGATTTCAGTTTTTGAATAAGATTCTTGTTTTCTTTTTTTTTTTTTTTCAGGCTGTAACGTCTGTGACTTACAGATTTTCTGTAACACTCGGCTTTGTATTTTCCTCACCATGGTATTTGGGATGAATTGATATGGTCCTAGCTCTGTCATTAACTAGCTGTGGGACCTTAAATAATTTTAAAATTAAATCACTTGTTCACACAATAGCTGGAATCCCTCCCAGATCTAAACATACTTTCCCCTTCCATTTCCTTCTGTTTGATATTCTTGTTAATTTGCAGTATGCCTGTGTCTTTGTGTGCATGTGTGTCTTCCTCTCGTCTACTTTTTTATTCCTCTCACCTAATTACTCACAACAGGTATATTTTAATCATTGTATAGTACTATTCTCTAAGATATGTTCCTTGGGACACAAGTTTTCCTGGACATTCTTGGAAAGAATGAGTTTGTGGTCAAATGAGTTCAGGAAGTTTTGCATCTGTATACCCTTATTGGAGATTTATATGTATATTAGCCTATTAAAGATATTGTGGAGTCCTTCTGTAAAGTACCTATTTTACTTTGTTTAGCTCAGGATTTCTTTAATTTCCTTGAGTACTGAACATTTTATTGGTATTTTTCTGGGTATGTCTGTGAGTGCATTTCTATGGGTGCTTGTTTCTAATGACATGTTATGAATATGTTTATGTGTCTAATACATATTAACACTCCAAATATCTAGTGTTTTATATTATCCACTTTGAGAAATATTGTTTTAGAGGTCTTATGGAATATCACTCATATTGTATCCTCCTACCACTTTTTACTGTCTCTGTGGCTAAACCTGTAAGGTCGGTGTTTACAAGGAGATATAGAGAATTACCGTAATAACAGTTTTCTAGCTATCTCTTCCCAAGAGCCCAACTACTTTTAGTTTATACCCAGAGGGTTATGAGAGTTATAGGATCCATATACCACAAGCCCTGAGACTGTGGTGACAAAACCAGAGACCATTTCAGAACTGGACCTTAGAGGAATTAGTTATGCAGCAAAGATTTGGTCATGTGTGAAATTCATGCCAGGAAAGAGCCTAGCTAAAAGATGACTCTAGTTGATAATGGTAACAAAGAGTGTGTCCTGGAGCTAACTTAGAATTGCAGCCAGTGTCAAGTAATTCCAATTTAATTATAACAATTTTTCCATGAGCTGGATAAATGTATGGTGACAGAAACTCTTAATGGTAGAACAACAGTGTCAAATGATGAGATGGTCATGTAGATGGTGAAGGATTTTTTAAATGATTATGAAGTATAAATCTAGATTAAAATATATGTATATTTTAAATATGTATATGTATATTAAAATATTCTGTAAGTCTTTGTCATCTTTTTTTTTTTTTGGCTGAGTTGGGTCTTCGTTGCTGCGCGCAGGCTTTCTCTGGTTGCGGTGAGTGGGGGCTACTCTTTGTTGCGGTGTGCGGGCTTCTCATTGTGGTGGCTTCTCTTGTTACGGAGCACAGGCTCTAGGCGCGTGGGCTTCAGTAGTTGCAGCACGCAGGCTCAGTAGTTGTGGCTTGCAGGCTCTAGAGCGCAGGCTCAGTAGTTGTGGCACACGGGCTTAGTTACTCCGCGGCAGGTGGGATCTTCCCAAACGAGGGATTGAACCCATGTCCCCTGCATTGGCAGGCGGATTCTTAACCACTGCGCCACCAGGGTAGTCCAGTCTTTGTCATCATAATGACAACATTTACTTGGTAAAGTTATATAAAGTCTCTTGACAACTTTTGTTGTTTTAATGTAAGAATTAACCTATATCATTTTAATCTCGCTGTTTTAAGGTATTAGTGAAGAGATCTATCTATCTATCAAGTACAATTATTCAGTCCAGTTTCACTAAGAAAAAGCAGGTAGTTATACTGTATATCCAAAACTGAATGGTAGGGAAAGGCCTATGTACTACTAATCAACGAGACTAATTTTCTAACAAATCTATGGCTTAAAACATGTCCAACAAACGTACTAGAGAGTACATAAGAATAACAAAAGAAATACTACTTTTTTGTGTGTGATGGTCATAAGAATAACATTATTATTTTTATAACCAAAGAAGATTCTATTTAAAATTTTTATGTTGTTGGGAGATTCTATTTTGTTTATTGAAAATAACAACAACAGCAACAGAAACCTTGTGGCTTGATAGAACAGTTCAGCTTGTCTGAACTGGTCAGAATAACTTAGTATCCATATGAAACACCTCACTGGGCCTTAAGACTTAGTTTGGTTGTTTGTATTATTTAAAAAAATTTTGTTAAATTTTTTGGAGTCATGAGAGGTGAATGAATTCAAAATTATTATAAAATTTTAGAGCTTTGAGGATTTGATTTGTAAGAAGGGTATAACTTGAGTAAATTAGAACTATCATAGTTACCGCTACAAAAATTTTGAACTTGAAGGGGTACATTATAATTGTGATTACTTATGCAAAACGCCATTGGCAATTACATCAGGTATTTAGATAATTTGTGCAAAAAAAGTTTGTTCCTAAAATGAAGATAATTGAGACAACATGTTCCTAATGTATGAAGTATGCAAATGATCATCTCAGTGTTACATTCCATTCTATATGTTTAGTCTGAGCTTTTGTTTCTGAGACTCTCAGTTAATGTCGTTCTTCCTATGTCCATGGGATGATATTCACACAATATACATGGAGTATCAAAGTAATTATTTTGATAAATTCAAGCTGGATCATTTGTGTTTTTCAAATTTGTCCTCTTGAATTATGGGAATTTAATTATTTTTTGTCCTTCCTATTGAATGTTGTACCTGATTTATTTCTAAGCACATTATATAATGTTAAAAGTATTGAAAGATGACTCTAGTCATATATATATATATTTCTATATACAACAAATACTTTATTAGAGCTTTTTGTTGAGCCTTTAACAAGACATTACTTTAAGATTAATAATATTGATATTTTGGCATGGTCATAGATTAAGTGATATTAATATGTGAAAACCAAAGTTTTAAAATATGTATATTTTTCAATTCAAAATTGTACCTAAGATAAGATGGGGGTTGAGCTATTATGTAATGTATATGCCTTATATACACCTCTTAAATTCTTATATACACCTCTTAAATTCTTATAAATATGAGTTATTTCAGAATTTACTGTTGCAGTTATTTAGTTTAGTGTATGTGGATTTCAGTGTGAGTTAAATATTCTATACTTCTGAATGCTGTGAACTGTATCTTTCACCCTAAAATTCATATGTTGAATCCCTAATCCCCAATATCATGGGATTTGGAGGTAGGGCTTTTGAGAGAGATTTAGGTTAAAGTCATGGTAGTGTAGAGCTCCTATGATGTGATTAACACCCTTGTAAGAATAAGACGTGGCCAGAGTTCTCTCTCTCTCTTCCATGTGAGGTTATACCAGAAGGTGGCTACCTGAACCATGAAGAGTCCTCACCAGACATAGAATCTGCTGGCACATTGATCTTGGACTTCCCAGCCTCCCAAGCTGTGGGAAACAGATGTTTATTGTTTAAGACACCCAGTCTATGGTATTTTGTTATAGCCTGAACTGACAGGCTGTTATATTTAAAACGAAAAGAGAAGACATTCTTCTTTCATTCTAAAAATATAAGTATATTTCTTTCCTAATGTACCTATCTGGAGTGTCATGGGACAAATCCCCAGAAAAGTAACACTCTGCCTCCATTTGTGTAAGTCTTAGGTTACCTTTAGAATAAAATGTCTGAGGTGGAGAACTGTAAACTTGTCATTGCTGGACTAGCTTAAATCCTCATTTCTTCTGTGTCATTCCTCAATTCAGAGATGCCCTAATATCTTTCAGGATGTCTCAGCGTGACTCCTAGAAATAATTTCCACTCGTGTCAAACAAATTAATCACTTGGTGACTGGTTTTCATCATTGGATTTGACTCTTAAAAAAGAAAAAGCAATGCAAAGGCATTAATTGATTTTTATTATGTATATGTCTCCACAGAACTCATACCATTTCATTACCATTATGCAACTGACCCTAACAGTAGAGTAAGTTTAATACCTGAAATGTTTGCTAATAGCAAACATGGCTGAGAAAGCATCCTACAAATATTTGGTCTTTGGGCTTCTCAATTGATACTTCTTTTACTAGGCCCAGTGCAAGTGATAACATTGGTTTAACTGAACCTCGCTTTAATAACAGAATTAATCCACTAAAACTACATCAATACACACTCTTATTCACTTATTGTACACTCGAACTCATACCTAGGGGAAACATCATTTTCTACTTGTTGTGCTTCAGATTCTGGGTCTATAACTTGGGTAGGTTAAGAGATATGACAACTATGAATAATAAAATATAGTATATATTATATAATATGTTATATAATAATTGAATAATATAAATATATAATAAGAAGAATCAATTAAAATTCTGTTTTTTTAGAGACATGAATCAAAAGGTGAAAGGTAATCTAAAATAATCTAATATATGCCAACAGAAGTAGTCTAGATAACTAGTAGTCTCAGAGACAAATCAGGGCCAAGGTGTCAGTAAATTCTTATTTAAAGGACAGGAATAAGAGCCACAAAGTTACGTGACTCTGATGGTCATAAAATGATTCTTGGTATGAATAGAAAAAAAAGAAGGGCTCTAGAAGTCAAGATGTGGCAGTTTTAATGCAAAAGTGGTTATGGTGCTATTTTATCCTCAGTACAACATTGTCTGTTCATTCTTCTGATCTTTGCTTTATTATCTCTTCTTAGTCACTCAGGCTCACCAGTCGTCATTATTCTTCCACACTGTTATATGGCACTCTCATCCCTCGTACTACTGTTGCACACCCTGGGTCTTCATACCTTCAGATTATTAGCGGCCTAATTGCCCTTTCTTAAAATTACTCCTCCACATTAAATGATACCTCTCCTTCTTGTATACATCTTTGCTGGGTAAAGGATAGTGATTTGCCAAATTTGAGCTCACAGGTAAAATCAAGGAAAATACCACAGCTGGTTAAAGAACAGGGCTTCCCTGGTGGCACAGTGGTTGAGAATCTGCCTGCTAATGCAGGGGACACGGGTTCGAGCCCTCGTCTGGGAAGATCCCACACGCCACGGAGCAACTAGGCCCGTGAGCCACAGTTACTGAGCCTGCGCATGTGGAGCCTGTGCTCTGCAACAAGAGAGGCCGCGATAGTGAGAGGCCCGCGCACCGCGATGAAGAGCGCCCCCCGCTTGCCACAACTAGAGAAAGCCCTCGCACAGAAACGAAGACCCAACACAGCCATAAATAAATAAAAATAAAAAAAGAGTTCCAATTTCAACGGTCAGCTACTCTTACAAATTCCCATAATCAGAAAATGCAAACTTAAAAAAAAAAAAAAAGAACAAAGGAGCTGTGACTTAAGATGACTCCTACACTGACTGATGTCGAGGTGGAAGCACAGATTTTAGGCAAGAGGTTCTTGAGCAAAGGTTACTTGGAATAGAAGAGCCATATTGATTTGAAAATATTTATTGGACACTTACCATGGGGTAAACACAATTCTAGGCTTCAGTAATATAGCAGCGAACGAGCCATACAGTATCCCTGATCACATGGGGCTTATTCTAGTGTGGGGAGATGGTGAACTACTAAATAATTAATTTTGATCGATATGACAACTCCAAAAAAAAATTAAATGATGGCAATGATATTGACTGGTGGGAATGAGTCATTGTGTCTGTTGGGGGATGTGGGGTTGTGGGGGGGGGGCATGGTCTTCTCAATATCCACTGGTCAAAGGAGACCTTTCTGGGAACTAACATTTGCGCAAATACCTGAATAAGGGAAAGGGCAAAGCCGTGCACATTCAGATACTCTCTTTTCTTGTACATCAGGTACAGAGGTCTTAAGGAGGATGCTTTCTTTGCAATTCAAGAAAAATTAAGGATGTCGGTTTAGCTGGAGTAAAGTGAGCAAGGAAGATATGAGTTAAAAGGGAGGTTTAGAAGCCTTGTAAGCCACATTAAAGACTTTGAATTTTATGCTAAACATGGGGGAAGTCATTAGAGATTTTTCAGAAGAGGACTGATATTTTGGAAAACAAGAATACAGACTCAAAATTTAGAGAAAAACCTGTTGTTCACTAAAACTGTGCAGAAGAAACAATAACATAATGGAAGTTGGTAGCCCACTACACCTCATTTCCTGGGTGGCCTTCCTGGAAAATGTTACAGAGAGAAACACACCATAGAGTTTTGACTTAAAATTGATCTACAGTTTAGTAAACTTAGGTATTTATAAAAATATCAGTGATGCTACCAAATGTAAAATAGATAGCTAGTGGGAAGCAGCCGCATAGCACAGGGAGATCAGCTCGGTGCTTTGTGACCACCTAGAGGGGTGGGATAGGGAGGGTGGGAGGGAGGGAGATGCAAGAGGGAAGAGATATGGGAACATATGTATATGTATAACTGATTCAGCTTGTTACAAAGCAGAAACTAACACACACACACACACACACACACACACACACAAAATATCAGTGATGTGCTTTTGAAAACATTCATACAGGAGAGTAAATCCCAACAGTCCATCAGTTTGTTAAGACATGTCTTAGCTGGCAATCAAATGTAACATAGAACTCAGACTATAAAGAATGGTGTTTTCTTTTTTGCTGACATGATATAATTTGTGTTTTACAATGATCACTTTGGATGCTCTGTGAAGATTGTTATAGTGCATCTAAGAGGGAAATAGAGAGTCAGTTAAGTTATTGTAGCATCCAGGGGAGAGAAAGTAATGTCTTGAGCAAGGAAAGTAAGAGCAGAGATGGAAAGAAGTGGACAGTTTCAGATGAAGGCCTTAAGATTGCCTGATAGATTTAATATGGGGTGAAGTGGGAAGAGATAAAAATAGAATGAAGGATGAATCCATTTGAATTACGGGTTGAAAATAATATTTTGCCTAGTGGGAAGAAGACACCTCTGTGTAAACTGTTTTTGTTGTTTGGTTATATTGAGAGAATAATAACACTGGAATATTTTCTAAGTGCATCGACCATAGGAAATGATTGACTTGTAGCTTGAGATAGAGGAAGGAATTGAGAAATAGTGGAACAGGGAAGTTACAGATGCCTGATACTGCTCACCATCCCATGTCAGAAACACCTCCTTTGTCATTTTTCATAAAGACATATACACAGATTGTATGTAGAACTTTGTGACTACTCCTATCAAAAACTGATACTCACTTGGACTACATTTCATGTATTTAAGAAATTGGAACCGAGCTAGGAAGAGGCAAACTTTCCTTAAAGGAAAAGAAAAGGGCTCTGTAACATGCCACAGATTCTGTTCCTGATTAAGGGTGTACCTGCCCACCATACACCCAAATTGAACTTCTTGTTTTTTTTGCATTTTTAAAAGCAGCTTTATTGAAGTATAGTTTACATATCATAAAATTCATCTAGTTTAAGTATAAAATTCAATGCTTTTTACTAAATTTACAAAGTTGTGCAGGCATCACTACAATTCAGTTTTTTTTTTTTTAAAGATTTTTAGAAATTTCATGTAATGTCTGAAACATTTATATTAACATATTTCCATACAAATAACCCAAAGAAAGTTTAGTATTAGTTGGGGGTTTTTGGTTTGCTTGTTTTTTTATACTGCAGGTACTTATTAGTCATCAATCTTATACACATCAGTGTATACATGTCAATCCCAATTGCCCAATTCAGCACACCACCATCCCGACCCCACCTTGGTTTTCCCCCCGTGGTGCTCATATGTTTGTTCTCTACATCTGTGTCTCAACTTCTGCCCTGCAAACCAGTTCATCTGTACCATTTTTCTAGGTTCCACATACATGCGTTAATATACGATATTTGTTTTTCTATTTCTGACTTACTTCACTCTGTAGGACAGTCTCTAGATCCATCCACGTCTCAACAAATGACTCAATTTCGTTCCTTTTTATGGCTGAGTAATATTCCATTGTACATATGTACCACATCTTCTTTATCCATTCATATTTCGATGGGCATTTAGGTTGCTTCCATGACCTGGCTATTGTAAATAGTGGTGCAATGAACACTGGGGTGCATGTGTCTTTTTGAATTATGGTTTTCTCTGGGTATATGCCCAGTAGTGGGATTGCTGGATCATATGGTAATTCTATTTTTAGTTTTTTAAGGAACTTCCATACTGTTCTCCATAGTGGCTGTATCAATTTACATTCCCACCAACAGTGCAAAAGGGTTCCCTTTTCTCCACACCCTCTCCAGCATTTGTTGTTTGTAGATTTTCTGATGATGCCCATTCTAACTGGTGTGAGGTGATACCTCATTGTAGCTGTGATTTGCATTTCTCTAATAATTAGTGATGTTGAGCAGCTTTTCATGTGCTTCTTGGCCATCTATATATCTTGTTTGGAGAAATGTCTATTTAGGTCTTCTGCCCATTTTTGGATTGGGTTGTTTATTTCTTTAATATTGAGCTGCATGAGCTGTTTATATATTTTGGAGATTAATCCTTTGTCCGTTGATTCATTTGAAAATATTTTCTCTGGTTGTCTTTTCGTCTTGTTTATGGTTTCCTTTGCTGTGCAAAAGCTTTGAAGTTTCATTAGGTCCCATTTGTTTATTCTTGTTTTTATTTCCATTACTCTAGGAGGTGGATCCAAAAAGATCTTGCTGTGATTTATGTCAAAGAGTGTTCTTCCTGTGTTTTCCTCTAAGAGTTTTATAGTGTCCAGTCTTACATTTAGGTCTTTAATCCATTTTGAGTTTATTTTTGTGTATGGTGTTAGGGAGTGTCCTAATTTCATTCTTTTACATGTAGCTGTCCAGTTTTCCCAGCACCACTTATTGAAGAGACTCTCCTTTGTCATAGATTAGTTGACCATAGGTGTGTGGGTTTATCTCTGGGCTTTCTATCTTGTTCCATTGATCTATGTCTCTGTTTTTTGTGCCAGTACCATATTGTCTTGATTACTGTAGCTTTGCAATATAGTCTGAAGTCAGGGGGTCTGATTCCTCCAGCTCCGTTTTTTTCCCACAAGACTGCTTTGGCTATTTGGGGTCCTTTGTGTTTCCATACAAATTTTAAGACGATTTTTTCTAGTTCCGTAAAAAATGCCGTTGGTAATTTGATAGGGATTGCATTGAATCTGTAGATTCCTTTGGGTAGTATAGTCATTTTCACAATATTGATTCTTCCAATCAAAGAACATGGTATATCTCTCCATCTGTTGGTATCCATATTTAAGCTATGATATAGCTCCTCCTACTTCTACTCATTTTTAGAATATGCCAAGCTCATTCCTCTTTGGTAGGCTCTGCCCCCAATTCTCCACATGCCTAACAACTTCTTGTTACACTGAGCTCAGTTCAAATATCATCCTCCTCAGAATTCCCTCTGTGATCAGTCACTGAAGTCATTATCCTGTCTTATTTTCTTCATGATGCTAGCACTGTCTATCTAATTCTACCCTTCTTGAGGAGAGGACTGTGTGAGGGATCATCTTGATCATGGCCAAATATAGTTGTTTCATCACAGAACCATATTTTGTATAAGTAGAGCAGAAAATTTCAAGACAAGTTATTTTTAAATTTCCCTGGCTTCATTTTTGAGCATTTATGGAATATCCTTCATGATTTAGCATTAAGCTGAATTACAGGTAATTTAAGGGAAAAAAACTGTCATTGGTATAGACAGTCTAGTTTAGATATAGGTCTAAAAATAACATCCAAGTGATGGGAAGTCAACAAAATCTAATTTTAAAAATTATAGGGATTTGACTACTATATTAGTTTTCTATTTCTGCATAGCAAATTACCCCAAAACTTAGAGGCTTAAAAACAGCAAACATCTATTATCTTACACTTTTTGTGAGTCAGAAATTCAGGGGATGCTAAGCCAGGTGGTTGTCATAGGGTTTCTCATGAGGTTGTAATGAAGATGTTGGTCAGGACTGCAGGCATCCAGTGGCTTCACTGGGACTGGAAGACTGGCTTCCAAGCCCATTCTTGTGATTATTGGCAGTAGACTTCTCTCCTTTCCTACATGGGCCTTGGCACAAGGTTGCTTGTATATCATCATAGCATAGCAGCTGGCTTCCACCAGAGTGAGTGATGCAAAGAGAGAGAGCAAAATGGAAGTTATAATACCTTTTATGACTTAGTCTTGGAAATCACACTGTGTCATTTCTACCACATTCTATTTATTTATTTTTTTAACTTTTTATTTTATATTTGAGTATAGGTGATTAACAATGTTGTGTGTGTTTCAGGTGTACAGCAAAGTGATTCAGTAATACATTTACATGTATCTATTCTTTTTCAAGTTCTTTTTCCATTTACATAACAAATGGGATTGTTACATAATATTGAACAGATTTCCCTGTGCTATACAGTAGGTCCTTGTTGGCTATCCATTTTAAATATAGCAGTGTGTACATGTCAATCCCAAACTCCCTAACTATCCCTCCCCCTGACCCCTCCCCCCTGGTAACCATAAGTTTGTTCTCTAAGTTTGTACCACATTCTGTTTAGTACAAACCAGTCACAAAGAACAGCCCGCATTCAAGTGGAGGAGAACTAAGCTCTACCTTTTGCAAGTGGAGGAGTAAGCTCTACCTTTTGCAAGTGGACACATTTTTTAGATTATCAAAACTACTAACTTTTTATCAGTTCGCTTATGTATTGCTAGTACTGTGCTATTCTCTAGTGTGTGCTCATTATAAGCTGCCACAGAGACATAAACTAAAGTGCAGTCTTTTAGTTCCCTCTGGGAAGCAACTAATATTTGCGGAGTACCTACTACATGTCATTGTACTGGATTCTTAATGTGTGTTGTCTGATTTAATCCCCTGGCCACTTTGTAAACTGGATATTATATTTATTTAATACAAAAGCAGAGGCTTTTATGAAGCAGAACCTACTCTAAGTAGGGAGTTAGGCTGAACTAAATGATATACACTGCTTTACTTTGGTATAATCACACTAGAGGCCTTTGATCCAGTTTAGCCACAGACAGGTTTTGTTTGAAACACAAAATACTTTATAATTTTAAAAACATCAGTTTACCGTATTTAGAAATTGGCAGACTTCAAATGAAGTTCAGAAATACTTATTTTGCGCTTCTTTGAAACAATAAAGCATTTCTGTATCAAAACAGTCAGCTGAAATTGAGTCTTCTTTTTCAGGGAGATGTATACATTTAAGTCATCATCTAGATTTGTCATAATCCTTCTTAACAGGTTTTACCTATTTATATTATCTTTCTAATCTTGTGGATGTTTATATTTGCTATATCTGGCTAGTTAAATATAGCAAATAATTAAAGAAAATTCAAATACTCAACTTTGTCCATATATAATTTTCAAAAAGTTAAAAACATGACTTGTACAAATATTTAATGAATGTATATTAAGGAATTATTTAGCTCATTAATAAGAGAACCAGCAGGATGGTAAATCTGGTTCAAAGAAGTACAGAAAAGACTGAAGTATTTACAATCAGTGAAAGAAAAAATTCTGAATTAAGATTATAAAATGAGATATAAAACTAGTTAATGTCATAATGGACAGTAAAACTGGGGTTATATTTACTACCTGATGGAAATCATTTGCATCTCTATTGGACAAAAATTTTTTTTAATGTCTTGATCTACACGTTAATATTTAAATTCATAGAGACTGGGACCTAATCAATATTAAATTGTAAATTAAACAAAGGCATATTCCCTAGAGGAACTAAACAGTCTTTGAAAGGGCCTATTAGACAGTGGTCCAGTATGACATTAAACACACATTCAGACATTCCTTTTATAATTTTTCTTAGCAAGATTTTGACTTTGTTCTCAATTATTTTGTGGCATAAACTACTCTACTGAATAATACTTGAAATAATACTTGAGTAGTATTATTTGCTAGAGCTGCCATAACAAAACACCACAGACTGGGTGGCTCAAAAACCAGAAATCTGTTTTCTCATAGTTTTGAAGGCTGGAAGTCCAAGATCAAGGTGCTACAGGTTTGGACTTTCTGAGACCTCTCTCCTTGGCTTGCTGATGGCCTTTCCTCTATGTGCAGGTAGCCCCAGTGTTGTCTCTGTATGTCCTAATCTCTTTTTATAAGGACATCAATAAGTTTGGTTTAGAGCCCACCCTTATGGCCTCATTTTAATATAATCTCTTTAAAGATTTTATTCCCAAATATAGTCACATTTTGAGGTGCTGGGCGTTAGGACTTTAACATAAGAATTTGGGGGGAAAACAGTTTAGTCCGTAACACTGCGCATATATTGCACTGTAGTGAATCAAAAGTGTTTAAGTTCTACATTCACCAATTCTGTTAATTAATTCCTTGCCTTATGATGTGATGAAAAAGCTGATGTAACATTTTTTTATCCAATTATAGATTATCATAAGTATCTTCTTTTTTAAAACTTTAACCTTGAATTTTTAAATTAATTTCCACTGGGTACAACTTTAAGTTTTTACACCTAACATATATTGGGTTTTAAAAAGATAAAGTTACTTATATTTACATATTACTTTAACAAGTTTCAAAATACTTTCAGTATTTTTTCACTGTAATTTAAAAGTTTATCAGTATTGATATTTAGATTATTTTATGATTCAAAAGAAAGTGGTCAGTACTTTCAGATGTTGTAGACATGAACAGAAAAGCAAACTTGGCTTTTGGCAAGTAAGAAATTCTGAACGACCATAAAGCAGCTATTTGAAAAGAACAGTGAGGGCAAAATCCTGGGCACTTTTGGTTGAAGAATGAATAAAAGGCAACTAGAGAAACATAATAACAGGAACATATGTAATTTTTTTTCTAGTAACAGTAAAGTAATAAGGGTCTTACTAAAATTTTAGAGACAATTTTGTAATGTCGTAAAAATCTCCTAAAATGTTCAAGTTATCTCTCTATCTATCTATCTATCTATCTATCGCTTACTGGAACTCTTTGTTTAATTGCTTTAATTCTCTAATCTCAATAAACATCACATTAAAAGCAGATAGAAACTTCAAATATAGGAAAAGGAAACAATGCCAATTCCCACAGTTACTGTTTGGCTAATTATTAGGTTCTTTAGTGAGACCTTGCCGCTTCAAACTAGGATGTTGTTAACAATACCTATTGTTTCAGTAGCAGAGCATCTTTCTGCAGCCATACAGAGTTGAAAGAAGTTGTGAATGCTGTCAAACGTCTCTTTTGTCTGAATTTACAATTGCATAGACTAAACCAACTGCATGCCTAGCATGAGAGATTGGTCATTGAATGGACTTTGGCATATAATTTATCAGAACCCTAGGTATCTGAAATGGCATTTGAAACAGTGGGTTCTGTTCTCTAGCTGCTATAATAATGCAAAGGGAATAAAAAGCAAAGCTAAGTATACATTTCCACATTTCTAGAGACAGAAAAAATAGTTCAGAAATTTAAAACTCCTGGCTGCTGAACTGATTCATGTACTTTGTGGAACATTTAAATGCTTATGTTTCCATAAAGACTGTGTAATTCAGAAATGAAACTGTAATTGATAGACTGACAATCTGTATCCAGTGAACTGCAATATCTACTTTTTGCTTGCCCTTGTAGGGACTGATAGAAGTTCCCACAAAATTGCTGCTTTCTCTACCTTGCTTTGACAATATATATATACCATTATGAATATAATGATGGCATATGCATCTATGTTAGTTTTTTATTGAAATAATATCATTCATGTAGCAACATGTTACCAAGAATCTTTTGAAGCATAGAGCAAGAAGAGCATTTAGGTTCAGATTACAGAAAGAAACTCTACTTAGTCAGTGAATCATAGATCCATATTAAGTTCAAACAAGGAGGTATCAAATTATAATTTTCAATAGATAAATATATGACTGTCATAAAATTCAGGAATGAATATAGACCAGAAATTTATGTATGGCATTATTGGGAGAACCAGCCCAATACTGATGATCTAACAGCATTAGTGGAATTGAATGCTTCTAGGCATCTTAAAGAAAAGGAATGTTTAAATGAGATCTGTAGTTAGGTATAAAACTGATCAGTGCCTCACAGGATAAGAGGCTAGAATTTTTGGGGTTATCCTTTCTACTAGATAAATATCAACAGGTTAGCATGAAATTTCACAGTGTAGTTCTGATCAAATAGAAAATACTCAAGTCAAAAACAGATACAAAGAGCTAACACCTATCCTTCTCAAACTCTTCCAAAATATAGCAGAGGGAGGAACACTCCCAAACTCATTCTACGAGGCCACCATCACCCTGATACCAAAACCAGACAAAGATGTCACAAAAAAAGAAAACTACAGGCCAATATCACTGATGAACATAGACGCAAAAATCCTCAACAAAATACTAGCAAAGAGAATCCAACAACACATTAAAAGGATCATACACCATGACCAAGTGGGGTTTATCTCAGGAATGCAAGGATTCTTCAGTGTAGGCAAATCAGTCAATGTGATACACCATATTAACAAATTGAAGGAGAAAAACTATATGATCATCTCAATAGATGCAGAAAAAGCTTTTGACAAAATTTGACACCCATTTATGGTAAAAACTCTCCGGAGAGTAGGCATAGAGGGAACTTACCTCAAAATAATAAAGGCCATAAATGACAAATCCACAGCCAACATCATTCTCAATGGTGAAAAACTAAACCATTTCCACTAAGATCAGGAACAAGACAAGGTTGCCCACTCTCACCACTCTCACCACTCTTATTCAACATAGTTTTGGAAGTTTTAGCCACAGCAATCAGAGGAGAAAAAGAAATAAAAGGAACAAATTGGAAAAGAAGAAGTAAAACTGTCACTGTTTGCAGATGACATGATACTATACATGGAGAATCCGAAAGATGTTACCAGAAAACTACTAGAGCTAATCTATGAATTTGGTAAAGTAGCAGGATGCAAAATTAATGCACAGAAATCTCTTGCATTCCTATACACTAAAGATGAAAAATATCAAAGAGAAATTAAGGAAACACTCCCATTTACCACTGGAACAAAAAGAATAAGATACCTAGGAATAAACCTACCTAAGGAGACAAAAGACCTGTATACAGAAAACTATAAGACACCGATGAAAGAAATTAAAGATGATACAAACAGGTGGAGAGCTATATACCATGTTCTTAGATTGGAGGAATCAATATTGTGAAAATGACTATACTACCCATAGCAATCTACAGATTCAATGCGTTCCCTATCAAACTACCACTGGCATTTTGCACAGAACTAGAACAAAACAAATTCACAATTTGTATGGACACACAAAAGACCCAGAATAGCCAAAGCAATCTTGAGAAAGAAAAATGGAGCTGGAGGAATCAGGCTCCCTGACTTCAGACTGTACTACAAAGCTACAGTAATCAAGACAGTATGGTACTGGACAAAAACAGAAATATAGATCAATGGAACAGGATAGAAAGCCCAGAGATAAACCCACGTATGGTCACTTTATCTTTGATAAAGGAGGCAAGAATATACAATGGAGAAAGGACAGCCTCTTCAATAAGTGGTGCTGGGAAAACTGGACAGCTACATGTGAAAGAATGAAATTAGGACACTTCCTAACACCATACACAAAAATAAACTCAAAATGGATTAAAGACCTAAATGTAAGGCCAGACACTATAAACCTCTTAGAGGAAAACATAGGCAGAACACTCTGTGACATAAATGACAGCAAGATACTTTTTGACCCACCTCCTAGAGAAATGAAAATAAAAACAAAAATAAACAAATGGGACCTAGTGAAACTTCAAAGCTTTTGCACAGCAAAGGAAACCGTAAGAAGATGAAAAGACAACCCTCTGAATGGGAGAAAATATTTACAAATGAAGAAGCTGACAAAGGTTTAATCTCCAAAATATACAAGCAGCTCATGCAACTCAGTATCACAAAAGCAAAAAACCCAATCCAGAAACGGGCAGAGGACCTAAATAGACATTTCTCCAAAGAAGATATACAGACTGCCAACAAACACATGAAAGGATGCTCAACATCATTAATCATTAGAGAAATGCAAATCAAAACTACAATGAGATATCATCTCACACCAGTCAGAATGGCCATCATCAAAAAATCTATAAACAATAAATGCTGGAGAGGTTGTGGAGAAAAGGGAACCCTCTTGCACTGTTGGTGGAAATGTAAATTGATACAGCCACTATTGAGAACAGTATGGAGGTTCCTTAAAAAACTACAAATAGAACTACCATATGACCCAGCAATCCCACTACTGGGCATATACCCTGAGAAAACCATAATTCAAAAAGAGTCATGTACCACAATGTTCATCGCAACACTGTTTACAGAAGCCAGGACATGGAAGCAACCTAAGTGTCCATCAACAGATGAATGGATAAAGAAGATGTGGCACATATTGACTTACTTGTAGTGAAGTGGATGGACCTAGAGTGTATCATACAGAGTGAAGTAAGTCAGAGAAAGAAAAACAAAATACCGTATGCTAACACATATATATAGAATCTACAAAAAAAAAATAAAGGTTCTGATGAACGTTGGCGCAGGATAGGAATAAAGACGCAGATGTAGAGAATGGACTTGAGGACACAGGGAGGGGGAAGGGTAAGCTAGGATGAAGTGAGAGAGTAGCAATTGAAGTATATACACTACCAAATGTAAAATAGATAGCTAGTGGGAAGCTACATTACATGGGGAGATCAACTTGGTGCTTTGTGACCACCTAGAGAGGTGGGATAGGGAGGGTGGGAGGGAGACGCAACAGGGAGGGGATATGGGGATATATGTATGCATATAGCTGATTCACTTTGTTATACAGCAGAAACTAACACAACATTGTAAAGCAATTATACTCCAATAAAGATGTTTAAAAAAAAACAAAAACAGATACATTCTTCTAGAGTTGCACCATCCATCTCAGTCACTAGCTTCTTCATTTTTTTTAAATTTAAATTAATTAAAGTGAAATTCAATAAAGGTTTGGTTTTTCAGTCACACTAGCCGCATTTTAAATGCTCACTAGACACAGTTAGTCGTTATTTTCTTGTACAGCATAGATAATAGAATATTTCCAATATTGAAGAAAGTAGTATTCACAGTGCTCTTCTAGAGAATTAATCAATCTTTGAACAACCCTGTTTTACATTGCCTACATATGCCATTAAAAGAACATGTTCCTCCTTTTGCTTTATTTCCAAATATTGGATACTTTTTGTAAATAAAGGTATTTACAGCTCTCCTTTTCTACTTCTCCTGTTTTGTTTTTTTTTTTTTTAAATAGGAGAGGATCTGAAAATAAGTGTTTACCTTAGTTCACAAAAAGTATTTACTCCTCTTACTACTAAAGCATTTAGCTGTGTCACTGAACCACTTATGCCCATGCGGTTAAATGAACTATTTGGACAAATGCAAAAACTAGGAGAAATATTTTATTGTAAATATGTATTCTTTAGGATTTAGAAACTCCTTGTCCTTTTATCTAGGTCATCCTCAGTCCTTAGATAGCAAGAAGAAGGGTATCAAGAGGTAGTCATTATTTTACAGAATAACTACTTACTTACTTTGGCATAGCAAGAAATTATCCTTGCAGGTTTTTTTGTTTTTGTTTTTTTTTTAATCATAAAACTACCTGTACTTTTGAAATATCCTCTGTGGTGGTTTGGGCAGACTTATGTACTCTTTGGCTTATGATACTAGATTCGCACCTGTGATTCAGTGATTTTGTGTGTGTGTTTTTCAGATGTGCAACAAATGGCGATTGACTGGCTCACCAGAAATCTCTATTTTGTGGACCATGTCAGTGACCGGATCTTTGTGTGTGATTACAACGGATCTGTGTGTGTCACCCTGATTGACCTGGAACTTCACAATCCGAAGGCAATAGCAGTAGATCCAATAGCAGGGTAAGAAATTCTTCTTTATAGTGTTTGATCTGAAATAATTTCCGTTTAAAAAAATCAGAGTCTGACAAGAGTTGTGGAATATAAGACAACAGGCTCATAAAATGTTTTTAATGTTTATTTGAGCAGTTGCATTGCAGTAAGGAAAAAAGTTGTAATCTACCATCAGAAGGTGGGGCATACCAATTCCTTAACACATCAGTATTGCAGGGCTAACCTAAGACACAGATAACCCACTACTCTTCCAGAATTGCTTTGGGGTTGCCAGAGAAGACCCTCAGCATAGTTTTAAGTTAAAGAGAGGAGACTTAAGTTATTTAGCAGTGGACCTTGTGGTTAGCAGGCTTCAAAAATACTGCCTGAAAGATGGACTATTAACAAACTTAGCTCCAACACAACATTTAGGATTTATGAAAGGGGCATAATACACGTTCAAGGGTACTAGGATAACATTAAGGTCGTCTTTGTTAGTTGAAACCATTTTTTTCCCTCTAACTGCTGATGTGTAAACACTATATTACTATAGAGCTACAGAATTAATCATCAGAATCCATCTTCACTTTTTCTTTGACTTTCCAATTTTGCAAGCCACTCTATTGGTTAAAAAGAGACCTTATTTTATCTGAACTTCTTTTAGCTAATAGGCTCATTCATATTTTTTAATATTTCATAATTTTTCAAAATATAGGTACACATGTTTAAATTCCCAATAACTCTGTTCATATAATTAGAAAATTAATATAGCAATTATGCTTTAGTTTTACAAACACTATGGTATTGTATAAAGTTCTATAAAGCCAGGTTTTTTTACCAGTAACTATTGGGAAAGGATACTTTCAAATTAATGGCATAGTGTAAAACTTTAGTTGGAAGAGCTGGTGCTTTTTTCAGATGTAAGTTGTAGCAAAGATTTGAAAACTAAAATATTATCCTTGTTATTGTTTTAATCGTCCCCAAGCAGTTCAGGCTGAAATGTCTGATGGAACATATCCTAAACTGCCATAAGTCCCCATTCAACAAATGGGAAAATATTTACTGAAGAAACAGCTGTCATCCATATGTGGACTTTTGTCACTCTTAAAGTCTGATTGAATATTAAGATGCATCATCACAATGGTTCTGATTTTGACAAGAACAGCTTGCACGTAAGAGCTTTGCTAGGAAGGCTGTGTAATATAATTCTTGAATGTAGCTCTATTTGTATTTGCAGCAGATGGTTACTTGACTCAATCTGACTGCAGTGATGCTTCAAAAGACATGAGTAAGAGAAGTTGTATTTAAACTGATTTGTTTGGGTGTTGGTTAAGTGTAGTAAGGAAGAACTGGAAAATTACAAATGTGCTAACAACATTCTTTTGGCATTCTGTTTAGAAATATATTTGCTTGCGTGTTTTTCCCTGGATGTGCTAACTGAATTTAAAGTTAGCCTTTAGATAGTCTTGTCTATCAGAAATGTTGAGGTGAAGCTATTGTGTTTCTCCTGTTTTTATACCACTCTTATCCTTCCCCATTCTTTTAAAAAAAAAAAAAATTATGTATTTATTTGGCAGTGCCGAGTCTTAGCTGTGGCATGTGGGATCTAGTTACCTCACCGGGGATAGAACACAGGCCCCCAGCATGGGGAACTTAGCCACTGGACCACCAGGGAAGTCCCAATCTTTCCGCATTTTTAAAAAGATCCAGGGACCCTTTTCAAATAAAACTGCCAACCTGAAATATAATATATGTGACACCATCTCCCTTTCTGAAAAGCAACGTTTTATGTTCTCAAGCTTCCTATTTCTCCCTGTCATTACATGAAAGAACCATATTTTGTCATTTTTGTCAAAGGAATTAGGAGTAGAAAACCCTCACACCGTTTGTGCTTATTCTCTGCTGGATTCCTTTGGGCCCTGGATTCCTTTACTGTTTAAGTGTAATTTTGTCATGTATCATTTATCACAATAGGTTCTTTGGAATTTTTTTGTTTGAGTTTGCTCTGTCTCTCTATCACCGTTTTTCAATCCTGAATTCTAGGAATCAGAGGGGGAAAAGCTCTGCTCTTTTATAAATATAATCCCATTTGTAGTAGGACACTTTTTAAAAATATTTATTTTTCTCTTAATACTGTATCAGAAATTTGGCTAGGGTTAATGTGATGCTATCTAGGGAAGGAACAGTAGGTTTTTTCTTTTCTTTTTTTTTTCCTTTAACTTCTACTTTTGGGAGTTCAAGGGTAATTTGAATAGTTGAGGTTAGAACAACTCTGCATGACCTACTGAAGGGGACATGCACCACCAGTGAAATTTCTCCCACCTTTTCCTAATCGTCTGAGGTATATTTCTTTGACTCTGTCTGTTATAACTTCAGTTCAGAAAACATCAGAATGTCTTAAAAGTCTGACCTGACTCTTAGAGCTTGACCTCAATAGGTATGGAGATGGCTGGAGATTTGCCTTACCTCCCCACAGGCTGCATTGAAAAAAAATATTTTTTACTTGGCTGTACTTTTTTTCTCAACCTCCTATTCCCTTTTTTATCTAAGAAGTTTTACAATATTATCATTATTATCATTCTAAATTTTTTTAATTTATTTTTTACTTCTCCACAGGTTGCATATAGATTAGTAATTTTCTCTAGACTATCAATATGACTTGGGCCAGGCTCCAATCCAAATTTGCCAGGAAGAGATTGTTTATAAACATTTTTTATTCATTTTCTTTGTTTTCGTGATGTTGCTATTGACTCATTAATTCAGGCTATTTTTCTGGAGATACTTGTTGAGACTTTCTTCATTTCAAATTTTAGCAATATTTTCTTCCAGTAGTTTCTTGAAGAAGTTTCTAAAATTATTTCTATACAGTCATTAGAGTTTGAAGGTAGCATAGAGATTATAATCCAACCAATATCAAAAATAGCTTTTCTGGTGGTTGTTATTAGAGCTCTGCTTGTTTAATGATTACGAATTTAATCTGAAGTCACTCTCCCTAGAATCAAATCCTGCCTAGTTACTAGCTGTGTGATGTTGGATGCCTCTTTGTATCTTTATTTTCTTACCTTAAAAATATGAATAGTGATAATCCACTAAAGGGCTGTTGTGAGGATTAAATAATGCCAAACATATAAAACACTTTAATACTTTTTGAGTTGTAGAATATGTGAAGTTCTCTTTTTCATGTTGCCTCAAAAATAACTACTAATCTTTCCAACACTTACAATACTGTTGTGAATTGAGTGATGAGACCAATATTCCACCTCATTAAAGATGATCTTTTCATTTCCAGCCCAATTCTCTTTCTACTACCAATGCTCCTTAAATGGCTTACTTCATATAGACTAAATCTATTATATAATCAAGTACTGAGTAAAAGGAGGGGGAATGAGAAAATAAAGTGATATGGCCTGGGAGTAAAGATGAAATGTATATGTGATGCTGGAGGATAAAACGTACAGAGTAACTGTAGGTATAGGAAAGAAAGTAGCAGAGGAAACCATTTTCATAATTTATGTTGTGAAAGATATGTTTGGATTACCTTCAAGGTCTTTCAAAAGATAAAGGTAAAGAATAAAATCCCTTCACAGTTACCTTTGTCAGTTGAACTGTAGTTTTAAATACGAAATTTTTTCAGTAATAAACCATATAGTCTTTGAGTCTGATGAGGGTTGTAACTGAGGACAGGAGTGGAACTAGTATACAATTTTGGTTCTAGGGTGTGGCTCTAAGTTTCCTATTAAATTAAAACCATCACACTAAACTTGATACAAGAATACATTTCACCATAATTATCAAATCGTTACAACACTATTGCAAAAGAGAAGATCAGTTAATCCTAAGGATGAAAAATATTAGAAAAACAGTAAAATTGAAGAGATATTTTTAGGGATGAAGTTGGATTTGAAAATTTGAGGAAAATATTTTGGGGGACTTGAGGTACCATGTATAGAACTCATATTCAGTAAAGTTATGTGAGATGGCCAAATTGAGGGAGAAGGGAAATCCCCCATATCATGTGAAACAGCAGAAATTGACTATGTTTCAAGTACTATGTATACCCTTTTTCTATGTAGGATGGACTTTTGACTTGTTGAGAATGAATGGCAGAGTGATCTGTAGGATTTGTGAATCCATGACTGCATATCAGTATTAAGGGGAAAAATGTGTTGTCTTTGTTTTCTATAAAAGCAGTCCATCTGCCAGGAGGCAGAGGAGGACTGAAACTTAAGTCTCAGAAGTTGAATTCACACAGGAGTGATTGACAGTATTTAATAGGTAATAAACCCTTTCTTAACACCCACCTGGATCCCCACTGTTGGTGAAACTAGTCATGGCTGAGAAATTAAAAATAGAATCAAAGTTAACAGCTCTCAGAGAGTAGCACTGATTAATGAAATTCTAATCTGAGATGGTGTGTGAATGTTGGAAGCTAGAAAATGAGGTAGGTCTGCCTATGACCATGAAAGAAGTTTTGTAACAAGGGGAGCCTTGGGATAGACACCAAATTTTTCACATCCATGAGGTGTCCCATAGAGCCAGCCCAGGTTCCAAGTTACAGCCTGCACTCACTAGGCACTTGCAGTAGGACAGTAGAATTGTTGCAGAGTTTTGGCTATTAAATCCGTCAGGCTACAGCAGTTCCCCTTTATCCACAGTTTTGCTTTCTGTGGTTTTAGTTACTTGTGGTCAACCATGGTCCAGAACTATGAAAAAATTCAACTAATTTGTGAGTGTTAAATGACTCAATGTTCTGAGTAGTGTAGTGCCATCCAGCTCTGTCCCTGCTGAGATGTAATCATCCCTTTGTCCGGTGTACCCTGATCATTAGTAACTTAGTAGTCTACGTTATCAGATCCACTGTCACAGTATCTCAGTGCTTGTGTTCAAGTAACCCTTATTTTACTTAATAATGGCCCCAAAGCACCAAAGCAGTGATGCTGAATTTGGATAAGCAAAAGAGAAGCCATAAAGTGCTTTCTTTAAATGAAAAGGTGAAAGTACTCAATACGAAAAGAAAAAGAAAAATGCCAAGGTGCTAAGATGTATGGCAAGAACAAATCTTCTATCCATGAAATTGTGAAGATGGAAAAAGAAATTCATGCTAGTTTTGCTGTTATGCCTGAAACTGCAAAAGTTATGGCTGCAGTGCATAAGCGGTTAGTTAAGATGGAAAAGACATTATATTTATACAATAAGATATTTTGAGAGAGAGAGACCACAGTCACAAAACTTTCATTACAGTATTATATAATATATTGTTCTAATTGTTCTATTTTATTGTTGTCAATCTCTTACTGTGGCTAATTTATAAATTAAACTTTACCATATGTATGTATGTATAGGAAACACATACAGTCAGCCCTCCATATCTGCAGGTTTTGTGTCTATGGGTTTTATATCCAAGGATTCAACTAACCATGGACCCACATCTATGGATTCAACTTGAAATTTCACCCCATGGTTGGTTGAAACCATGGATATGGAGGGCTGACTATATTTATTGTAGTACTCAATCTTATGTAAGAGAGTGGATTTTGGTATCCATGGGGGCTTCCGGAACCTATCTCCCATAAATACTGAGGGACAGCTATGTATATATATGGTTTGGTACTATCCATGATTTCAGGCATTCACTGGAGGTCCTGGAATGTATCCCCCATGGGTAAGGCAGTACTATTGTACACTGTAGGCAAATTAAAGCTACAGATTGCACCCCTACAACTAACCACTATCTACTGATTTGAGGATTCAGATGAATCTGAAGTTTCTATGAGTTTGAACATTAGGAAGTATCTAAAGATATCCCCCTATGTATTGTTTTCTCCTCTTGGAAGTATCAATCTTGGAGGGTTGGATGCTCATCTACATTCGTGACTGCCCCTAATCTTTTGAAATTAATATTCATATTGTGATATGTTGCAAATTGTGGGTCCTGACGTTTTAAGGAAGAACTACCCTCTACACATACCCGCATACCTGCACACAGAAAGATTATCTATATCTAGATAGATAGGTTCGATAGATAGATATTTCCTGTATCCCTCACCACTGCAATATAGCCATGTCTCATTCCCACAGTCAGATGCAACTCCCTATTGCTTAAGGAGAGAGGTGTTTCTTGAAGATAATGTAAACTTAGTTTCTCTCAATATCTTCTTGTATATTCCTCTTCATTAGAAGAAAACTCAGAAAAACATGGAAACATTTTAATAGCTCCGGTAATCATTCTTCCGAATTTCTATATTGCCCTGCTATAATTTCCCTTTTGTGCATCTTGAATTTAAACTGTTTTTTCTTTTTTAAAGATTTAGGAACAAAATGAACTGCTAAATGTATATTTTGGTCTGTTCATTTATTTTTGAGACCATCTTGGTCCTGAAGATAGTAGTAGTACTCAGGTGGGCAGACCTCCAAATTCATTTATACGTAAGAGAATGCCAAGGAAGTTACTTGTCCACTTCTCCTTATACTCAGTGGGTGATTAATGCAGTACAATGAAAACAACCTTAGTCTTATAAATTTGTATTAATTATTTCAAAAATTTTACCTATGTGTTTTCTTACCTGTATCAAAATTCAAGTGGATATCATTATAGCACTAGCTATATTTCTATCTTTTTATTTATCTATAAGCTATCTAAATATCTTATGTGCGTATTTCCCATTTTATACTACTACTCCCTTCTCTGTGTGATTCTAACAATCTTGGATTTAGAATAGAGAATTATCTAAGAAATTGGCATCTACCTATTTTAGGCCAAATTACTAAGTGCCTTAGGGGAGTTATCACCTGCCACTTTTCAATCCAAAGTTCCTTTCAGAAGTTACCGATGTGAAAAGGCAAGGCAACATGAATATACAGTTATGTGTTTCATGGTCTGCACTATTTTGACTGAAGTTAGTGGTTCAGAGGCACATCCAAAAGTATAAATCCATATGAACTGTCTTTATATGAGTTAATTTTTTTCTTCTCAGTAATTAATTTTCTCTAGGTTCAACCTCTTTCCAAATTCCTCCACAAACATTTTCTCAAGTGGAGGTTTATGTATGGCATTGCCTTTAATTACTGTCTCCTTCAGTTACAAATGATTATTCTGTTATATTATAATTAGCCTGGGAATATGGAAGAACAACTAGGAGTGACTTATTATGTTCAGTACAGCCTTTACTGGAACCTTAACCCACATACTGGAACCTTAACCCACATTGATTTAACTCTCACTGTGTGTTCTTGAGTCATATCATTCACAATGTCAAAATAATGCAGAACATTCTACATCTCTGTTCTTTTTGCTGTTCTCTCTCTGTCTCTTTTTTTTTTAATCTATAAGTTTTCAGTGTTTGTTAAACTTTTCTCTAAATTACTGAGTTTAAGAATTTATTTCTAGTAATTATACTTAATGTCTTCCCAGCCTTCTAGCCACTCCCTATTAAAGACATATCTTCTCTGAATTCTCACTGATTAGTGCTGACCACTCAAATAGATAAAGTAACAGAAAAGCTGTACACAGACTAAATTATGAAGGAATTTATTATTTCACCTAAAAATCTAGATTTAGGACAGTCCCTGGTTTGGTTAATTTATTGACTCAACAATAGCATTAACCACCTGGGTTCCTCCTACCTCTTTATTCTGTGATGTTATCTTTAGTGTGTGCTTTTCAAATTAATACCTCTATGGTCATAAGACGGCTAGTGAAGTTTCAGGGATCCCATGTAGAAACATGGATTCAGTTAAAAAAACAGCATTATTTCTTCCTTGGGTATAGAAGAGCTCCCAAAGCAGATATTCCCTCGTGTCTTCTTGGTCACAGCTGGGTACATGCCAACCTAAATGAGACAGCAATAGACAATTTTTACCATCTGCACATGAAAGACAGTGCGACATGGGAGTGAATATATGATAACGTAGAAGAATGAAAAATGGATTATGAACCAACATCATCTTCTACAGACACTGTATTATGATAGTCCTTTCTCATGTGCAGCCCTTTGTCTTTGTTCTTCTCAGGCACTGAGGGACCTCTTTTCACTTAGCTAAACCTGTTTGGAATATGTACAAATATTATTTTCCAACCCTTCATTTCAGCTTCTCTGAGAGTTCCTCCATTTCCTTTTAGCCCAGATTGTTAAAACTCTTTCTGAGGAATATTTTTCTTATCCCTTCTCAAGGCAAATTACAGTTGATTTTTGTTTCTTTGCTTTCTGTAACTTTTTCTACAATACTAAGAGGCTAGGGTGGGGACATTGTGGATAGCACTCCACTATGTCTTTAAAGATATAGATTAAGAAGCTGACGGGAGCTTTTATTCTATCAGATTTTCTAACACTTTTGCAAGCTATGTGAACATTTCTAAGCCACTGGGGTAATATTAAGTAAATTATTGTTTCACTTATAAAATGATTCTAAGGTGGCATGAAAGCTTTCTTACTCTCTGCCCAAGAGTAGTTTACCTACTGGAAGAAGTTGTGCTGTTACTAGAAAAGAATAATTTTATATTTTCAATTAGTTAAAATTTATTTCTAATTGTTTGCTACATGCAAAGTTCTATGAAAACAAGAGGTAGTAATAAGCCAGTGTTACTGCTTTTGAAAATAAATGGACAACTTTCCTGTAGCACTCAGGTTTGATCAGGGCATCAAAGATAATGATATAATCTATTCTCTTATGGAGCTTGGAGTATAGCAGAGTTATGCATCAAATATCAACTATTACAATCAGGAGATATGGCTACTATAGCTTACCCCTCAAACTTATAGATAATAAACAAAATATTAAGCAGTAATTTATTTGTCATTTCTGAGATAAATAATGGATCGGGCATAAATGTTACTAAAAAATATTTTTTTGAGAGAATCTTGGTTTGTAAACACCACAAAGGAAAGGACAAAATTTAAAAACAATAAAATAAGTACTTGAACACATAACATAAATTCAGATTTTACCATATACATTATAATCACATTAAACTAAAAAAAAAAAAAACAGGAACAAAAAGTAAAAACAACATTCAGCTTTTACGCTGAGTTAAATTTTGTTCTGCTTAACTGCTGAGCCTTGCACGATATTGAACCATATTTGATATTTTCCCTTGAGCCAGACTGTCAGTGGTTTGATTTGGGAGAAATTAACCTGGCTTTTAGGGTCAAAGTGAATGTTTCCCAATGTCAAGTGATTTTTACTCAACATTTTTTTTTTTTTTTAAATCATGCAAAGGGAAAAGGCAAATCTTGAGAGTCTTTGGTATTCTTTCGGTTTTAGTTAGATAATTGTCTTTGTTAGCACTTGTAAAAATTGTGCTTAGGCAGGGGACATCACACTTCCTGATTACAAGCTACAGTCATCAAAAGATCATGGTAATGGAATAAAAATAGACACATAGACCAATGGAACAGAATTAAGAGCCCAGAAATAAACCCAAGCATATACGGTCAACTGATATTTTTGACAAGGGAGCCAAGAATACTTAATGGAGAAGAGATAATCTCTTCGATAAATAGTGCTAGGATAATTGGATATTCATATGTAAACTAATGAGCTGGACCCATATCTTATATAACTCACAAGAATTAACTCAAAATGCATTAAAGACTTAAATGTAAGACCTGAAACCATGAAATTCCTAAAAGAAAACATAGGAATAAAACTTCTTGACATGGGTCTTGGCAATCATTTTTTTAATATGACACCTAAAGCACAAGCAACAAAATAAAAAATAAACAAACAAGTGGAGGTACATCAAACTTAAAAGTTTCTAAATAGTAAAAGAAACCATCAACAAAGTGAAAAGACAACCTACAGAATGAGAAAAAAAAATTTGCAAACAATATGTATAAGTGGTTAATATCCAAAAATATATAAATAACTCATACAACTCAATAGCAGAAAAACCAACCCAATTCACAAATGGGCAAAGGACATTCAGTTGCTTGCCCATGACAACACCATAGGATGAAAGTGGGAGCATACATTTCCAATGAATACTTTGCCATCTCAGCCAAAGTCTTCTCTTCTGTTACCAAATAACCATATGCATTCTTCTTCCCATACATAGAATCCACTACAATTAAGTCAAAGTAGAGGATCTGTAGGTGATGTGCAGTCCTCTCTATGGAGTCCTTTTGTTGCTCCTTGTTGTACAGCAAAGTATGAACCAAAAGACAAGTTATATAAATTGATGGACCAGTGATAAAATAGCAAAAAAAATCCATTTAGAAGGAAGCAGACAGTAGTCATTGGGACAGAGCAGTAATGGAGTCTGCCAGGCAAGTAAAGCAAGGACCTTCTGTTTCAGGGAATGTTTTAGGGAAAACTTCTTTTCCCTGAAACACTTCCCCTTGTCCATTGTTCTTTATCTATGCTTCCACTGGGAGGTTCTTTCTAGTCTGCTGTGCTGAATACTACATCTAAAGTTGGCATTGGGGAATATCCTCTCCCTTGGGGGTATTTCACAGATTGTTGTTCCTTTCAAGTTGCTTTAAGGTTTGAAGAGACAAAGGATCTTGTAAGCTAGGCTCTTGGCTTTTGAAGTTACAAATTCCCTTGAAAATTAGTAGATATTTTTATTTCTTTGCTTCCCATTACTTCTGTATACCAATAACCACACTTGATTATAGTTTAGAAATAATTATCAAATTATTTCTTTCCACCTCACTTTCTTGGTTTTCTCTTTCAGCATATTGGCCTCACTTTGAGGCCTGAAAACAATGATTCAGTGGGGAACAAATACCTTTTGTCTGAAGGATAAATTCCTTCAGAAGGAATTTGAGAAGTCTTAATTGGCTTTTGTTGCTCAAAGCCATTTGCAATATATTTTCTTACTATTTAGGTTCTAGAAGCAATTGGCTTTTCTAAACCTGGGAGACCCCAGTTTTGGCTTCCCTTTCATTTTTTGCTACCAAACAGGCAATTCTAACTTAGACTCTTTTTTTTTTTTTTTTGGTAATATCTTACCAAAAAAAGCATGCAGTGACTAATACAACTATTATTATACTTTTAAACTTCTTCCTTTAAACCCACAATGCTCAATAAGCACTCATTTTTCCTTCCAAGATATTCTTCAAGATTTTACAAAGGACATTTTTAGTCAAGTATTTTAACCTTGAGTATTTTCAGCCCTGAACAATTACCCTGCTGCTGCTGCCTTACCATTAAGCCAATGTTATGCAGTCTAGATTCTTTTTTTTTTTTTTTTTGCGGTACGCGGGCCTCTCACTGTTGTGGCCTCTCCCGTTGCGGAGCGCAGGCTCAGCGGCCATGGCTCACGGGCCCAGCCGCTCCACGGCATGTGGGATCTTCCCGGACCAGGGCACGAACCCGTGTCCCCCGCATCGGCAGGCGGACTCTCAACCACTGCGCCACCAGGGAAGCCCCTGCAGTCTAGATTCTTATTAAAGTAGTTATATACTTGTGGTAACAACTTCTGAATTTCTTGTGCTAAAACTTGGTACTATAAATTTCAGTGGATAGCACAATAGAAATGTGTTTCTTGTTTTATTGCTCAAGTTAGAGTCCAGTGTTCCTATTTATTAGGCAGCTTTTCTCCATGTGTTGATTCAGGAGGTTCCTTTTGTTTTGTGGTTTCTACATCCTTCAGAGCCTCAGAATCTTCTGATTTTTGATGGGAGAGGAAAGGCACATCTGCTGTTTTAAAACTGAAAGTGACATCTAGTTATTTAATCACATCTGGATGCAAGGGGGCTAGATAACATGGTTTCTATCTGAGAAGTTGTCAACCACTTAAGATTTTGGAAATGGGGGTGGGTATGAGTATCTGGTTGACAGATGACTGTCTCTGCCATTGTAATCACTATGTGATTCCATAATATATATGTATATATATTATATATATATTATATATATATTGTTTTCTGGTTACTGAAAGAAATGTAGATCAGGTTAGCATTTCAAAGCCTTTGTTTCTGAAAAGTATTTTAAATTGAGTGGGTTCATCTTTTTTCCAAAGTGTTTTATATTCCCCTGAATGCTCAGAATTTAGGTTTATCACTTTACGTTAAATGAGTCATTTTTATTAAATTCATCTTTCCTCTTGAGACATTCACAAATATAAATCATCTATTAAAAATTTGCCTGGCTGATATATAATCAGAGAA
Organism: Monodon monoceros; assembly: GCF_005190385.1. NCBI lineage: Eukaryota > Metazoa > Chordata > Mammalia > Artiodactyla > Monodontidae > Monodon > Monodon monoceros. The sequence continues at coordinate 88,375,523 of NW_021703772.1, forward strand.
ACAAGTAGATTATACCCTGGTCAATGAGTGAAATAATAGGCATCTCTAAAATTTCACTAAATAACTGGTTCCATATTCCTAGAACCTAAGCACCCTCTTCTCTGAAAGAGCTAGAAATACCGTGAGATTTTATTTTCACTCTTTCAGACATCAGAACGAGTCTTCCTCTATTTGTGTTTCTTAAGATCTCACTACTACTCCCAACCCATGGAAGGTCTTGTCTTTCCAGACTGAGTGTCTTAGATTTTATTTGATACACACTAGGCTATTATTTATCCTTTTTGTTTGTTTATTTTGGTGCATACTCTGAATAAATGTAATGTTTGTAGAAATTCAACCCGAGAATGGAGGGCAAAATGAAGTATTGATGAGGGTAACACTAGAGGTAGAAGAGAAAAAGAAGGCAGTTGAATAGTATAAAAATAGTATTATAAGGTTCAGTACATTTTAGAATACTTTTGACACTAGACATCCTAACTCCAGCTGGCTTAAATAAGTTAATTTGTTTTCTCACTAAAGAGGAAGGCCAGAGGGGAATTCCCTGGCAGTCCAGTGGTTGGGATTCCACACTTTCACTGCCAAGGGCCCAGGTTCACAATTCCTGGTTGAGGAACTAAGATCCCCCAAGCCATGTAGCACAGCCAAAAAAAAAAAGAGGAAGGCCAGAGAAGAGCAAACTTGGTTACATCTAGACTTGGTTGAATTGATGCCTAAACATCATCAGAAAGCCACATCTCTTCCATTATGTCTGCTTTGCCATCCACAGCTACACCCCAGTTCCTTTTCCCTCATGGTCACAAGGTTGCTGCCAGCAGCAACTAAGGAAAAATTGCTTCCTTATTCTCATGCAGCAAAAAAAGAGAAAGAAACCTGGCCCCTAAATATGGACTAAAAATCCATTACTTCATTCTGAATGGCTACATAAGGTTGCTTTCTTATACCTGGAGCAGTATTGGTGGCCGGGGGAATCACATATGCCCTTTGGATTTGTATTAATCAGGATTCACCCCAGGATCTGAAAGTGGGTTCAATTTCCCCTGAGTCGTGTGGACTTTGGTAGTGATGGGGATATGAGGAATGATGACTGTCTGATCATAATCAAGTTTCTGTTGGGAGAAAAAAAAACTGGAAAAAAGCAAAACAGATAATTTCAGTGAGAATGGAACAGAGATGTATGTATTCAATGTCATGGGAATATTTGCTGTGGAATGCAAATTTTACTCTATTTGAGAGTAAAATTGTATTTTTCCTGATGGATATTTTAAGGTTCTTTATCAAAGCCCTGTGAATATTAGAGAAGGATGGCAATGGAGATGCCATAATGATGATGATGACAAAAATGGCAGTCAAAACTGCATCAGTAACATCAGTGAAGGTGATACTCACTTTACCAAGGCAGTTATTGAAACTGTGGCTAGCAGTGTGTATTTTGATCTTGAAGTTTGCTAAATTTAAAGAGAAAGTCCTAGTTTATTCCATGGGGAAAGAAACTGTCAAGATCGTTAGTGACTTCCCAATAAATAAGAGAGACAAAAGTTTAGGTGATTGGTGATAAGGCAATTCCTAGTTAGACTAGCTGCTGGACGCTCTGCCTTCTTTTAGATTTTCTTACTCTTTGATCTGTATATGTTTCTATTATTCAAACAAGTAACTGAACTGAATAAACAGATACATGGTAATACATAAATTCAAGTTCACTTAATAAAGAAAAAAATGTAAGCCATGACTGTTTTTTTAATTAATTTTTTATAGAGTTATTTCATGTATCAGACAGCTTAATATTGCTTTGTTTAAAGAATAATTTAAATGTATTTCTTAACATTAACTATATTAAGATGAATAATAGTGCATATCAATAGCTCATAAAATTTCTTTGTTTTATAATCTATAGGATTAAAGGCTGAAGTATGGTTAATTGTGATTAAAACCAAAATACCATTTTCCCCACATGAACTAGAAATGTTTATTTTTGCCAGTAATAAGTCAATTTAAAGGATCAAAGTCCCTCACTTAAACACCTGTAATTAATACTATTTTCTAAAAGTTATATCTGAGCTGTGGCATTTCTGGGAGATAGTCTTATTAAAAGTTTGAATTAGAAATGATATTACATTGTATGTTTGTCATAATAACATTCTTAGTGTTCACATTGTAGAAGCATATGTAAGCCACCAAAGACAAATTATAATGCAATACTTTATGGAACATCCTGCTCTGCACCTTTGTCCTTCTCAAATTGATGGTGAATACACCACAGGGAGTTCATAGTGAGCTCATCTGTGCTGTTGTAAACTCCGTGATGGAGCTAATTTTATTGAGCATGTTCTCCTATATTACCTCAAGTACCCCAGAACCTCGAGTCACTCTATCATTATTTACCTAAATAAACACTAAACTATTTCACTCTTGCATATGGAGAAGTAGAGTCAATTAACTAGTTTTGAATTCTTTATCTTATTTTTCTTGTTCTACATCAGAATGGAAATTTGCCGTTCTGATAGGGTCCATTTTTCTTTGAGAGGCAGAGATAGAGAAAGGAAGAGATTAATATCCACAACAATGTTACTGACTGTTTACTTCGGGCCAGTCATTGTTCACTTCCTCTGCATTGATCGATTTAATCTTCACAGTGTCTTGTGAGATACTTAGTACTACTGTCTTCTTTTAAAGATGAATCTTGGAGAGAGGTAAATTATTTGCCCAGAGTTTAAGGGCTAGTAAGTACTGCAGTAAGGATTCAAACTAGCGATGTCACTCAGTAGCCTACACGCTTATCCACTGCTCTGTGCCAGCAATGAATCAGCTTTAAGCTAGGGAGTTTTAAGGTGAGGTAGATGGGGGTTCGTGGAGTGCCAGCATTCGTCAAGAAAACTGGATACTCAGCCCTGAGGAAAGTGGCACTTAGGAATATGCAGTGTGAGAATTTTATATCTCAACATGGGGCACCTGTAAATTTGTTTATGTATCAACTCCATGAAGATGAATAGAAATGATACAGAATTGGCTGCTGAAAATTTAAAGGAAGAAACTATATGATATTCTGGGAAAGGGAAACTGGTTGGAGCAGGAGAGTAGGGAGGGATGAACAGGTGGAAGAGAATTTTTAGGGCAAGGAAACTATTCTGTTTGATACCATAATACAAGTCATTATGCGTTTGCCAAAACCCATAGAAATAACTATACAACACAAAGAGTAAACTGTGTTCTCAGTTAATACTAATACATCAATATCCTTTCATGAATTGTAACAAGTGTAGCACACTAATACAAAATGTTACTAATAGGGGAACTGTGAGTGAGAAAGGGCACTCTGTATCTACTCAATTTGCTATAAACATAATGCTCTAAAAATGAAGTTTATTAATTTTTTTTTAAAGAGAAAAAGAACTGTGTTGTGAGTGATTATATGACTGTAATTGCAGATCAGTCAGGAAACAAATGACAATTTCAGAATAATTCTGTTTTTTCTGCTTTAGTATTGACATCTAGGACTTCCATGTTCTCATTCAATTACAAATTCCAAAAATGCCTTTCTTCTCTGCTCTCTGTATACTGCTAAGCTATGAACTCTCGGAGAGCCCAAGTCTCCTTCTTGCCTCAGCTACCCCCTAAACAGAAACCAAACACCTTTAGAAAGCATCATTAGGTCTTATAAAGCCACAGGAGTACAATTAAAGAATGTTTGGATTGTGTCCCTACATGTATAACTCACAAAGTAATTTCCCCCTCCATCTCTTTCCATGATTATAATAATGGGACTCTATTTTCCCATGCATAGTCAGCCTTTGTTAATATGCTGACATCTGAGAGGAGTATTTACTCTCAATTTTAAACATATAATTGCCAGCACTGGCTGAGAAAAAAGAGGTGGGTAAATACTAACATTTTTTTTGTGGAGTAGAAAGTACTTCACTTGCACTTTTCTTACCATTCAAGTTACAATTTGAGAAAGAAATAGCTTTAGAGGCTGAGAGGGCCAGTGGCCTCATAACTGGCTTCATGTATAGTTAAAGCTCGATGTGAGACTGGCTGGCAGCAAGAGCAGTGAGAAAAATCAGATGATGAGGGATTATCAGAGAAAGCAGAATGAGGAGAGAGTCACATTTTAAGCCTAAGTAAGGACTAGCTGATTCACCCATGCTGGACACCCAGGTGTCATTTTCTAGGTTTGATGGCTTGGTTGCCCCTAAAAGGGTATTTCCCTATGCAGAAATGACTTACGTGAGTTACATGAGCTTCATTTTCATATCTACCATTTCAGCATTGTTGGGTTTACTTAGTCCTCATACCCCTTCATAAAGGAAACAGCAGATTTGAGAAAAAGCACAATTTTGGAAGAGAAGATCTAAACCTACATCATGGAATAGATATTGCTGTATACTAATTAATAGGAATAGGAGTAGGTAGACATATTCACAAATGATATATCGGTGCCCTATAATTAAAAGTTTGTATAATTGGTAACTAAAAATCCATCATGAATATAATATTAATACCATCTTTAGCCAGAGTAGCAACAGTTTTTCTCTGTTCAAACTTTGACTGTTTTTTTTTCTATGCCAACCTGTCCTCAAACCTTGTCTCTACTCCCACATTTGAATCTAGTCGATGTCGGACTTGCTGCTTCCTGTTATCAATTTTGATGTATTAAGTGATTCTCTCCCTTACTACATAACAGCTGTAATTCTGTTGCTATTGCCCTTGTAATTTCTGTTCCTGCATTCTGCTGTACCAAGCAATGCAGAAATAATGATAGTGCCATTATCCTCAAACACGTCAATTATTTCCACTGTCCTGGGAAACTGCATTGCAAGTCATTTGTGGAATTTTGGGAAACCTCCAGTGATTTTAAATGGAAACACACACACACACACACACACACACACACAGATACACATCTGAAGATTTTTTCCTATTCTTTTCCTATTCTTTCCTTACATATTTTCATCTTTTCCAACCAACTTTGCCCTACTCAGGATATTTATAACAAAATGCCATTGAGCACCATGTCTATTATGATTACTTTGGAGATTTTGTGGTTACCCCATCTGCCATGTTTTTTTATAAGCCACTTATTTTTCACAAAAACATATGCATTTTTTATTATACCCGTTATACAGATCAGGAAACTGAGGTGGAGAGAGATAAAATGCTAAGTGTCACACAGTTACCAAGTAATTAAGTCAGGATTTGAACCCAGAAAACCTTGCTGTAGCGGTCCTGATTAGTTATAAACTGCTGGACAGAAGGAATTCAATTAAATAAAGAGGATACACATAAAAGTTGCTATTTCATAACAAAACATTATCATTGTTATTATTGTCATTTATTGATATTATTTTCTCTCATGACCTTTTCTCTTTTGACAATCTGAACTGCAAAATTTTGTCTATGATTCTGTGGTTCAAGAGTTTAAATTTCAATAGTGATCCAGTATGATTGCTTAATAGCTCACTGTCTTGCACAGTGCACTTCAGTACTCTAAGGAACTGACTCATTTTCTCCCTAAACATAGTTACAATAGAAACCACTGCTTCACTTTCTAGCGGTTGGAGAGCAATCTTGTTTTAATGCACATCACTTACAGTAGATACAAGCTGTCAGATAACTTCTGGTAAAATAGAAGGTAGAAATGGAAACAACCTAGTTGTACACAATGTGCTGAGTCTAGGCATCAAGCAAGGATAGTGCATAACCAGGAAGGGAATATTAAAAGATACTGAACTGATACTAGCCCGAGACTAGAGAAGACCCAGCATATATGGCAGCAGTATCATGTATTGTTTTGAGTGATTGAGTGATAGGATTGAAAATGAGGCAAAAAAGTGTGATCTTGGTGACATATAGCTCTAAGAAAATAAAGAAACATTCATTAGGTAGGCTATAAGCTAGAACTTAAATAGAATATTTCGCTGTAAATATAGTACCAACTGACAATTTCATAGCAGGACGTAGGTGGTGAAAATAGTACATTGATGAATATGACCCTGTATTCCTGTGGTCATTAGGAAGTCCTGCTTCCTCAGAGTGTTAGATATGCATATGTAACTTGCTTTGGCCAATGAGGTGTGAGAAGTGTGTCACTTTATAGGCAGAGGTTTATAGAGCCAGTGTGTGATTTACCACATTTCCTTTTCCTGTCTTTGCAATTATGGAAGTATTCGTTGAAAGGGAGTATCCATCTCTCTAAGAATCTAAGTGATAGCAATGAACACATCCTCAAAGGCCTTCATGTAGCTCCAGCTAGAAACAAACCATTACTTTTAAGGCATTGATCTATGAAGTTGTTTGTTACTGCAGCATAACTTTGCCTGTTGTGTCTGATATATATATAGATATATATATATATATATATATATATATATATATATAGTGAATTCCTTGATAGTATGAATCATACCTTATTTACCACTATATCTCCATTACCTAAAATAGTATCTGGCATAAATATTTATTGAATCTGTGAATGACTTATTGACTGACGACACATGAATATTATTGCCCTCTTTGAGTGTACAGGCTAAGTTAGTGTAGTAAAAAGAACAATATAAAAGCCGTCTAGAAGTGAGGATAAGTTATTTACATAATTTATGGGCCAGAAGTAAGTACATATTACTGGTGGAAGGCAAAGGTTAGCACTAATTGAACTAAGGGGCAGGAATAACAACTTTTTTTTTTTTTGCGGTACGCGGGCCTCTCGCTGTTGTGGCCTCTCCCGTTGCGGAGCACAGGCTCCGGACGCGCAGCCTCAGTGGCCATGGCTCACGGGCCCAGCCGCTCCGCGGCATGTGGGATCCTCCCGGACCGGGGCACAAACCCTCCTTGTCCCCTGCATCGGCAGGCAGACTCTCAACCACTGTGCCACCAGGGAAGCCCAGGAACAACAACTTTGAAACTTCCATTAGAGAAGTAACTTGAGGCTCTTGGCAATCACAGTACTAGCAACAGGGATTTTTTACATAAAAAATGCTGCATTAGGAATTTAGTTGTACTCTGTGTGATTCTACCTGTGACACTTTTACATAGCAAGGAAACATGAAATGCACTTATAAATTGCTGAGTAGTTTCTCCAATCTAGAAATCCAGACCGTTGTTTTTTTTCTTTTTTTTCTTTTTCCCTTGATAAGAGAGGAAGAGACAGATTTGTCAACCAGCCATGTGATTAGAATTAACCTTGTCCATGAAGAAATGACAGATGGGCCAGCCCAATCACACCAAGATTTGCCTGTTTACATGTGGAATTCCTGTCTTAGAATATGGCACAGAAGGAAATGTTACTCTCTTGAAATTTTTCTCTGTATACCAATCAAATTTTTCTCTCAGGACACATCATAAAGACTTGTCATTGAATACTCTAATTGTGGCATTCACCAGAGCTATTTTTTTTTTAAAAAAAAAAAAGCAACATTGGTCACAAACTCAGACTTTAATCAAAAACAGAATCTGGTGAATTGAGCGGTTTTTCTAATATTTTTGTCACTTAAATTTTTTGATAGTTACTGGCTCCATAAATTGAAACTATATTCAGATGATCTGAGCTAAATTAGTCAGCACTTTACAGTGAAGTTAAAATAGAAAACTTGCATTTTTCTCTGAGAACTACACACGTACACTCCCCCTGCCATACATACCAACATCATCTTCCAAAATACTTTTTTTTTTAATTCTCTCCACTGAGTATTGTTCAAAAGTATCTGAAAGTTTAAGATTCAAACTTGCCAGTTGTATAATCCTCCCAGGGGAAAAAATTCAGGAGAATTTAAAGAAAATTGGCTTAGCAGTATGTTTTGAATGTAGGCGACAAAACATTTTCTATTTGGGTACAACTACATCAGTGAAATTTGAGTCAATGGAAATCTCATCCAGTGTCATTTGGAAGGCCGTCAGAGTAAGGGGAGGCGTCAGAAGAATGCCAGTTGGAACAGAGAACTGCCTCAAGTCAAGACTTTATTTCCTTCCATTTCCTGCTTGTTCCTTCCATAAATGAGAAACAAACATAGGAAACCATAATGTCATGTTAGCAGGTAAAAAAACAACCCACAATTCTGGGTATCATATGTTGTGGCCATAGCTGCTGGTGCTTTGCTCACTGTGATGGCTTCAAAGCGTAACTGCAAATTCCTTGACACTTGGACATTCCTCCCATACTCTTGGATCTGAGTAGGCTTGTTACTGCATCAACCAAGAGATTACAGAGGAAATTACACTAGATGATTTCTGAGACCAAATTGTAAAAGGCCAGTAGCTTCCACTTTGTTCACTGAAACACTCACCGCTGGGGTCCTGAGTTGCCAAGCAATGACTCTGACCACCCTGAGGTTACCACCTTGGAAAGGACAGCATAAGCAGACTGTGGCTTTAAATCCTGGCTCTACATGCTACCAGCTATAAGTGAGACACTTAACTTAATCTCTCTGTGCCTCCGTTTCCTCATTTATAAAATGGGAAGAAATAATAGTCTGGTGCATAATACCTGTTGTCTTACCTGTACCTTATACAGTTATTTAAAGGGTCAAATGTGTGTGTGTGTTTGTTTTAATTTTTATTCAATTTATTTAAACTAAAAGAAAAAAACAAAACTGTTCACCATTTTTTCTACCCTTCAGCCCGTACTGCTTGCCACCACCAATCTATTTTTTGTATCTATAAGCTTGGGATTTTTGCTTGTTTGTTGGTTGGTTGGTTTTTGTTTGTTTGTTTTGTTTTTAAATATTCCATGTGTGAAAGAGATCATATGGTATTTGTCTTTCTCTGCCTAAATCATTTCACTTAGCATAATGCCCTCGAAGTCTATCCATGTTGTCATAAATAGCAAGACTTCATTCTTTTTATGGCTGAGTAATATTCCAGTGTGTGTGTGTGTGTGTGTGTGTGTGTGTGTGTGAGAGAGTGTGAGAGAGACATCTTTTTTATCCATTCATCCATGGACCCTTAGGTTGTCTCCTTATCTTGACTGTTGTAAATAATTCTGTAGTGAACCTGGAGTGCATATATCTTTTCTAATTAGTGTCTGTTTGTTTGTTTTCTTTGGATAAACAGTCAGAAATAGAATAGCTGGATCATATGGTAGTTCTATTATTTAATTTTTGAGGGACCTCCACACTGTTTTTCATTGCACCAGTTTATGTTCCCACCAGCAGTGCACAAGGGTTCCCTTTTTGTCCACATGCTCTCCAACATTTGTTATTTCTTATCTTCTTGATAATAGCCATTCTAACAGATATGAGGTGGTAGTTCATTTTGATTTTGATTTGCATTTCCCTGATGATTAATAATGTTGAGCATCTTTCAAGTACCTGTTGGCCATCTGTGTGGCTTCTTTGGGAGAATGTCTATTCAGACCTTCTGCCCATTTTTTACATGGATTGTTTGGGGTTTTTTTAATATTGAGTTGTGTGAGTTCTTTATATATATTGTATATTTATCCCTTATTGGATATATTATTTTTAAATATCTTCTCCCATTCAGCAGGTTGCCTTTTTGTTTTGTTAATGGTTTCAACTGTGCAGAAGCTTTTTAGTTTGATGCAGTCTCACTTGTTTAGTTTTACTTTGTTGATTTTGCTGTCAGATTCAAAAAATTATCACCAAGACCTATGTCAAGAAGCTTACTCTGTATGTTTTCTTCTAGGTGTTTTATAATTTCAAGTCATATTTTCAAGTTTTTAATCCATTTAGAGTATAAGGTATTGGTCCAGCTTCATTCTTTTGCATATGGCTGTCTAATTTTCCCAAGACCATTTGTTGAAGAGACTGTCTTTTTCCCATTTTATATTGTTGGCTCCTTTGTCATGAATTAATTGGCCATATATGTGCGTCTTTATTTTTTGGCTCTCTGTTATGTTCCATTGATCTATATGTCTGTTTTTATGTCAATACCATACTGGTTTAACTACTAGAAACATACCATCTACTAAGACTGAATCATAATGAAATAGCAAATCTGAACAGACCAATTCTAGCAAGGAAATTGAATCAGCAGTAATAAACCTCCCAGCGAACAAAACACAGGACCAGACAGATACACTGGTGAATTCCACCAAACATTCCAGAATTAATACCAATTCTTCCTAAACTCTTCCAAAAATAGAAGAGAGGAGAACTCTTCCAAATACATTTTTATGTGGCCTATTACCCTGATACCAAAACCAAATAAAGATGTCACAAGAAAAGAAAATTACAGGTCAATATTTCTGATGAACATAGAGGCAAAAGTCCTAAATAAAATATTAGCAAACTGAATTTAACAGTACATTAAAAGGATCATACACCATGATCAAGTGATATTTATTTCGGGGATGCATGGCTGATTCAGCATCCTCAAGTCACTCAATGTGATACACCACATTAACAAAATGAAAGGTAGAAATCATGTAATTATCTCAGTAGATGCAGAAAAAGCATTTGACATCCATTTATGATAAAAACTCTCAATAAAGCGAGTGTAGAGGGAATGTACCTCAACATAATAATGGCCATAAAGGATAAGCCCACAACTAACCTCACACTCAATGATGAAAAGCTGAAAGGATGCCTACTAGCACCGCTTTTATTCAATATAGTATTAGAAATCCTAGCCAGAGCAATTAGGCAAGAAAAAGAAATAAAAGACATCCAAATTGGAATGAAAAAGTAAAACTCACTGTTTGCAAATTATATGATATTATATATAGAAAACCCTAAAGACCCCATCAAAAAACTGTCAGAGCTAGTTAAAAAATTCATTAAAGTTGCAGAATACAAAATCAAGACACAAAATCTGTTGCATTTCTTTACACTAATAACAAACTATCAGAAAGAGAAATGAAGAAAACAGTCTCATTTACAATTTCATCAAAGAGAATAAAATACCTAGGAATAAATTTCACCAATGAGGTGAAAAACCTGTATTCTAAAAACTATAAGGTATTAATGAAAGAAATTGAAAAAGGCACAAGTAGATGAAAAGATATTCCATGCATATGGATTGGAAGAATTGATATTGTTAAAATGTCAATACTACCCAAAGCAATACTGGGTAGATTCAATGCATTCCCTATCAAAATTTCAATTATATTTTTCACAGAAATAAAATATGCAATCTTAAAACTTGTATTGACCACAAAAGGCCCCAAATAACCAAAGAAATCTTGAGAAAGAAGAAATCTGAAGGCATCAACTTCCCTGATTTCAAACTATATAACAAAGCAATCCAGACAATTCTTACACATACAGAAATGACCAAACAAGTAAAGTGAAGGGAACAATTTGGAATGGTAGGAGCAAAAGTAAACAAAGAAAAGCAAAAGTAAACAATGAAAACATGTGTATATGTACATGGAGAGAAAGTGGTTTTATTTTCTGAGGAGACATAATAGAAAACGACTCAAAATTTCCTTCCTGCCAAAATATAGCTAAACCCCTCAACAAATGCTAAGTGAGCAGATCAGGAAAAATAATGCTGTCTGTGATACAATGTTCTGTCTCAGCCTAATTCCACTGAGCACATTAATTGTTCATTTCAGCAAGTGACGGTTAAAAAATATAGTCAAAGCACCAAAGGAGGGCCTCCTAGAGGACAAAGAGTTTCCATTTTTAAGTCATGAAGCGAGTGTGGGATTCCTATATAAAACCTAAAGGGCTCTGTGACTTCCTCTTAGCTAAGTGGCTTAATCTTAGTTATGCATTGTTTTTAGCAGGATATACCTAGGCTCTCTAGGATAGTTTAAGGTAAAAAGATCTGGAAATATAGATTCTGCGGACATGGCTTCCAGAAAGTTTTTCTGTAATTCATATAGCTATCAGAGGATATAATGCAAATGCTTCACAATCAAAACAAATCCTTTGTAAAAGATGTTACTGTATGCATTTCTTAGAGACCCCGTATGTTATATCTGGGCCAGCCAGTGTCCTAATGTAGCAAGAAAAAATATGAGAAGAAATGGGAAGCAACTTAGGCAGACTTCTCTCCGTCTTGTCTATGCCTGCAATTGTATGTATCCTTGAAGTTGGTAGTAAACTTTAGTACTCGTTAAGAGCTCTGACAATTGTGGGTCTAATATCATAACCCAATCTTTTGTTTTATCTTATTCGTCATTTCCTGTGCCCCCGTCTTATCAATTCCCTTCGGAAAGCAGTTCAGTGGATTCTTACTCTTCTTCCTGATGCCTCGTCAACAGAGGAGGGCAGTATGACACCAACTCTCCCACTTCAGCACCATCACCACTCCCCACCTCCCAACCTCAAGTTCCTGGTACCCACCCTACTCTTTTCAAGCATCTTCTATTCAACTAAACTTCTCTAAATAGATTATTGAGAGGCAACTACCCCACAAATTTACTTTAATTGGCCTCTGGGAATTTTTTTGCCAGAGGAATCCTGTTTGAATATTACACATGCATAGTACAGATTGCTTGATTTTTTTGCTTTTTAAGCCCACCTATTTCCTCCTTCCTGTTGTAGAAAGTCACTTTCCTCCCTTCTTCCTTGGAGCTGCCTCCCTACCCCCACTTTCCTAAAGAGGGAGAATGGATTGTAGGCCTGCTGCTAACCACTTCTTTCCTGAAGTACAGCATTCTCACTTTGTGATAAATTCTGAATTTTCTTGGGTAGTGAAGACTGAAGCTCGTACAGAACCTTTTGATTTCTTCTTCATTTGTGGTTTAGGGAACACCAGGAGTACCTTGGTCAGGGATTTGTCATTCTCTACGAGGACATATGCAGCCTCAAGTGGCTCGAGACAGCACCTACACTCCATCAACACCTCCCGTTTCAAATAAAATAAAGTTATTGATTGGACTGAAATTCTGCTTTAGGTAGCTGGGTGCAAAGGCTAGCAGGCTAATGGGCTAGCAAAATGTCAATTTGACAATTAATGAAATCTTCTTGGTATCAACTGGCTGACTGAATCTAGAGTAATTTAGATTTCATAGGTAATAGTGGTTGCTCAAGCCATATCAGTCAGAGGAAAGAAAATTAGTAGTATCAGTATCATAGCTTAACACTAATACAAAATACTTGTCATTCTGAGATCTATCATCAGAACATTTTGTATTCCAAGTAAATTATGGTTCTATTGAAAATTATTTTCATTCCTCATGAATTCCTCACTTCAGCCACTAAACATTCTGCCTACTCTCCATCCCTTACATGTTTCTATAAAAGAAACTCTACTTTTCTTCTCTATTTAATGTATTTTTATAGACATTTCTGTAGTTGTTCCACTGAGAAATTCCACCTCTTGAATCTAGGACAATGGTATTTCATGAATAGAGATAATTTTCCCCTAATTGTCATTATAGCCATCTCTTTATAATCCTGAATACCAGGCCAGACTTTTCAAAGATGATGTGTTCTGTCCAGTACAGGAAAAGGATTGCCTCTGTCTGCCTTTCAGTTCAATACTGGAAGCCCCAGATAGAGGAACAGAATACTTTCTCTCCAAGTGGCTTCTCTTGAGGGCAGGACTGCTTTCCACCAACTACATGTCCTTTACTCCCATAGATTCGTGTTCTGGACTTTTGAGTGATCTATCTGCATAAGGTGATTGTTACATTTCTACATATTTATCCACATGGCTACTTTGGAATTTCTTAAATCATTTATGATTACTGAAAATGCCAAGCTTAGGAAGCTCAGACATAAAGGTTTGCTTTATCGGAATTAGCTAGACCTTATTGAACACCAGGTTATAGTCCGAGTACGTAGGCAGTTACTAACCTTGAGTATATCTGCAAAACCATAAAGTCCAATTCACAACCATTACTAGAACTGAAACCCTCTGAATGAATATTGCCAAGAAAGCAACGATTTCAAAATAATATTTCCATAGGACCATTTGATGTTATTTGGCTTAGCAAGTCAATAAATGGCTCTCTGACAGCAGGCTAAAAAAGTATGCCTCAAATCAGAATCACAGTCAGATGTACTTGTAAATATGGATAGAGATGAAAATTGATTTTTTAAAGTAAATGTAAAACACTGAGGTAGAAATCCCTGAAATCATGCTGAAATTAGCAAGAGTGCCTGACATTAAGTTCCTGGGATATTTTATTTCTAACAAAACATGCTATCTGTTCATTAATGAATATTTTACTTTTTAAAAAAATTTAATATGTGAAACTATGAACATGAACGTAAACAAAATATTTAAAGTAAGTGTTCCTATTGCTCCAACTGTCCAATTCAAAAACCAGAAAACTATTTTTATCCTTCTAGAATGGGATCATGTATCCGTCAGAGTCCTGACAGGAACCGCACATGGTTCAAAAATTTAGTAAAAAGACTGCTTTCAGAGGTGTGAGAACATTTTAAAGGAGCCAGTAAAGCATTCTCAGGCACTTACCTGAGAGAAACAACAGGAAGCTATTTCCACCCCTAAGCCTGAAAGGCAGGGAGAGGAAGAGGCAGCATCAGAGCCCAGTGAGACCTGGAGCATTGTGGGAGGAGCTGCCTGAAAGGAGCTGTAACCATGGAGGACTGTAGCCTCTACGAGAAGATGCCTCCCAGAGTGGAAAAGTAGTGGGAAAATAAAAGATCAAATCTACTGTCCTCTCATCTCCCACTGATAACCCTCATTGGCTGAACTCTGCCAGAAACTAGCTAGAAGGGAGCTCAGCTTTGCAGTCCACAGGGATCAGTCTCTTGGTGCAAAGAACAGAGCAGAAAAAGGTGGTGGGAAAAGAGGCTAGAAAATGGAGAAAGCTCTTATTTTTACTTTTGTTTTTGTTTTCATATTACAAGAGAAGAGTAGTAACCCCAGGCCCTTTAAAATACAAAGTAGACAGGTAATCAGAGAAGTACAGCTAAAACACCATTAATGAGAAAAGTATCTTCTATGCGATCAGTATCATATTGCCTCCAAGAGAATGGAGGACAAAATAGATCAATCACAATTACGCACACATGTATATGTTATATCTATACACAACCGTATATGTCAGTGTGTTTGTATCCTCTTGTTATCTCTAGTTATCACTTGTCCTTCAATAAGACAAGAATATTCCCCATGTGCTTAATCACTCTGTCTCTACATCTGTGAAGTAAGAAATAGCCTTCTATATGGTATTGTCTGCAATATGTTTTAGAGCAATTCTACTTATTGCTCTCTTTTAAATTTTTTGTGGAGAAACTGAAAAATTGCCACTTGACTTTTATAAATAGAACCTGTAGCATAGTAATACTGGTTTGCACTAAAAACTGCTTATCCAATTATTCCAATTTTATGTGCTTTCATTGTATTTAAGAAAAATAGATTTCTTCCCCCTAAGCACAGTGAATATAAAAAAGAAATGTGAAATAATGTAAATGTACAGAAAAGCCTATCAAGGCTGCTGAGCAGGGAGAATGAACCAAGCAGGAGAGAATACAAAGGAATCAGAAAGGGTAATAGTAAGAATAAATCAGTGAGATGAAATAACAGTAAAACCTCATAGAGGACATATTTTGTGAATCGTTGAATCCAAATTCTGATGCCAAAGTGAGAAAGTTTAATTTAAAAAAATTGAAAGGAACTAATATTTTATAATAGGAATTTGAGCAAACCATTGAACTTTAAACATCTCAACAAAAATAGCTTATTACAACAGTAGTATGGGCAATATAATCTAAATATCTGAGGGAAATATAGATGTATCATTTCTGTGATGAGAAACTTTTTGGTGATAAATATCGTTTTTACAGTATAGTTCAATTTCTCAGCACATGTAGAACTTCAAGCTGGCAGGATGCTAAATAAAAGAAGGGTATATTCTGAAAGTTCTTATGATTTATTTATAATATTCATTATAATAAATGTTTTAATTGCTTGTAGTTTTAGTTATTTTTTATTAAAATATAATGACATATTAGTTTCAAGTATACTGCTTATAATTTTTTTTTTTTTTTTTTTTGCGGTACACGGGCCCCTCACTGTTGTGTCCTCTCCCGTTGTGGAGCACAGGCTCCGGACGCACAGGCTCAGCGGCCATGGCTCACGGGCTCAGCTGCTCTGCGGCATGTGGCATCTTCCCGGACTGGGGCACGAACCCGTGTCCCCTGCATTGGCAGGCGGACTCTCAACCACTGCGCCACCAGGGAAGCCCTTGCTTATAATTTTAAGAGCAAAAACTTTTCATAATAAACTAATAGTGTTTGAAGGGCATTATTAACATATCATTAGTTTATGTAAATCTAACATTGCCTACATTAAAATAATATCCACAGTGAAACTACAAAAGCAAAAGGAAAAGTTACTTCCTTAACTTTTAAATGGTTAAATTAAGAAATTACTTCTATAGTGTAAGTTAGAAAAGAGCTTGGGTTCTCTTTGAAGGCAGAGCCAATTCGTCTGTTTGCTCATCACTCAATGATTGTGGAGATGTTAGTCAACAAAAAAAGAAGTACTAATGGTTTTTGGAAACATTAGCCTGAGAACCATTTTCCATTTAGTCTGTAGTTAGTTAATCGAGTGTATGTTCATTTGTCCATACAAGCTATAAAATCCTACAATGACAATGTAATTATAATTAACATTGCTGACCAGTTAAAACGCATAAACAGTAGTATGCCCATCAATATGCATTCTCTATTTGCTGACATTTCCAGTTATGCCAGATGGTGAATTTAATGATGGTGCCTTGTGGTGCTTCTAATGATTTTTGTGCCTGATGGTAATTTTATAGGGCCTGTCGTATCATAGAAGGCTGAAGGGTGACTTAATAATGATCTTCAAGCATATGAAGGGTCATTGAAGTATATGGTTGTGCAGTGACCAGCTGTTACTCATTCAAACAAGAATTAGTAGATTTTAAATGTAGACAGAGAGATTTAACTGAGATGTGAAGTAGAACCTCCTGACACTTAAAGATATTATGGAGAGTAATGGTGAGAGAAGCTATAGAATATATTCTTTTTTCTTGAGGATAGAATATGCTGATTTGTATGAAATCTAAGTTTGCTCTTATTGTGTGGATGATATTTCAGTTTCCTTTCACATCTATGAATCTGTATTTTTCATACTCCAGCACTAACTGGGTTGGAATCCTGGTTTTGACTTATTATACCTGTGAATTCAGGTAAATTAGTTACCTAAATACTTTGAGTCTTGATTTACTTATCTACAAAATGGAGTTAAAATCTGTCATTTAAATATCTAGGGACAAGTCTAAAACATTATTACCTCTAAGGTAGGGTTGAATTTGCTTTTTAAATTTCTCCTCCTTGAAGATAAGACCAGACAGGTCAGTGATGTCCTTTTAGTAGGATCCAATTTTTTTTTTTTTTAACTTTGGAGTCCCAGAATAGTAGAGGTCTGTGCAACAGTAGAGAGTAATATAAACCCCCAGTCTCTTCTCTAGAGGTTTATTTCCTACCCAGACACTGACTAGGAATGTTTATCTTTCATAGCAAGTGTTCTGTATTAGAAAGAGAAGACAAAAGACCTTGTTTTAGTTTAGGTTCCTGTAATTCCTAAATATATAACCCCAAACCAAGTCATTTAACTTCTGTGAGTTTTGCGTTGCCCCCTTCAAAAATTATATGAGGCAACCTGGCATTGATAGATACATTTTGATGTCACCTTTGTTGAGGGGAAACAGGAGACAATGATGGAAGACTGGAAGAGATATAGCTCAAAAGTTTGAGAGTAGAATTTTCTGCTGTGGTGGTTTATTTGACTCTGTTTATCAAGTGGGAAAATGCAGTTCTGATCAATGACTAGAGAATGAGATGGCACCAGACCTCAGGGCACTGGCTTAGAAATTATTTGTTTGACAAACAATATATCAAATAGTATGACAAATAAAATAATAAGAATTTATCATTCTACAAGTCCAATTAGGTTCCCTGTCTTCATGGAGTATTAAGAAAAAAAATCAACCAATAATCATATAGGTAAACAAAATAATTTCAGAGGGTGATATGCTAGGAAGAAAATCAAACAGAGTGAGGGGATAAGATCCTGATCATGGGGAAGAGGTGACTCCATGGTCCAGGAAGGCTTCTCCAAGGTCACACATGACACTTACTGTTATCTCTATATAATAAGAAGGATTCAGCTATGCAAAGATAGAAGAGAGGCCCAATCAAGGGCTAGAGGTAAAGAATCAGACAATCTACAACCACTTCTCTCAATCAAATTTGTGAAACCTTAAGGTGTAACACTGACAAAGTTTTGGTTAGATTCTGTTTTTGGCTTTATCAGTTACTAACTGATCTCTGCTCATCAGTTTCTTTATATGTAAAATGTAGGCTAGGAAGCAGGAATGTTATGAGAAATTGATTATTTTCACTTTTCACCTCTACCAAACTATGATTCATCCCTGTCTTGCCTATTTAATGGGGTAGATTTGAAGATCAGATGAGATAATGGATGAGCAAAGAGTTAAGTGAAGGCAACTCAGTGGGATATTAATAGAAAATTTCATTTTTTTTCTAATCACTGCTTTCAATCATGCTCTGTTTTGATGTCTCCTTTCCCTGTCTCTTAATGACGGCTACCATACTTTCTCTGGTCTCTGTGTTATTAATCCAATCTGGTTAAATATTCAAATCACACAACTTATTTAAAGCTTCACTGTTTTCTATTTCGGGCCTTAGAGGCAGTTCTAGTACAACAGGAAAATTCCTAGTCAACATTTTGATTATATTTGTAAAAACAATGTTTTAGACTATTAGCACTGTGAAACTTGAAGAGTAGTCATTATTAGAGGTTGTATTTCCAATTCATGGGTTATTTTATGCTGAAGCTGAGAGAAGAAAGAACTTTTTATATTTATAGCCAACAAGGAAAGTTAACTCTCTGCAAATGACTGTGGGAGCTAAAGGACTAAAACTGAAGTAAGTGTTTGCAAACAAGGTAGGAGAACTGCTAGCATCAGGCTAATCATTAATATTTTCCCTAAAAGTCTAGAACAGCTGTCAACATGGCAACTTCTTCTCAACATTCAGAGGCCTGTAATGAGATGGCATCTAGTCAGAAGATTTAACTGCCAAGTCCTGATTTCTACTTTTGAGATGTGAAAGAATCTTGGGATTCTTTCACATCTCAAAAGTAGAAATCAGGACTTGGCAGTTAAAGGAGTTTGGAAGATAATTAGGATATTTATAAAAAATAGATTTCTGTTATAATATGCCAGATTGTTAATGCTTTGTAACCAATGCCTTAGGATAATCAATAATAGTTGTTTCTACTGCATTTAAAAAAAAACACTATCATTTTGTACTGTATTACACACTATAACATTTATCAGCCTGTTTGTTGGTGTATTCCTATAAACACTGAAACCAGCATCTAACCAGTACATTGAATATTAAATTGTTTCCTTACTGAAAGAAAAAGTGATTTAAATCACCCTAACCGTTTTCTACATGCAGATTGCCAATTTCTTCAGCTCGTTAGAAAAAGACTAAATTAACTTTCTAAATTTCTGTCTAAAATTAGATATCATAAGGGGCCAAGTTCTTTTGAGACAGGCTGAGAAAACACATTTATTTGAAAACTTTTTGCATACTTTAATTTTTATAAATACTTTTCTATAAGAAGAATCCAAATGTCGTTAATTGTTTAAATAAAAAATCCCTACACAATTGTTTTGCAGCATTTCTAACTTGCAAAAAGTTACTGGAATGTTTTTGTGTTTCTTAAAGCATTTTTCTCTTCATGTAACAAATGTGTGATCATTGTTCTGGAAAGAATCAAAGAAAGATTCTTTGAGATAATTTCATTAGTAGACATGTTCAAAAATCAGAAAGCAGTACCTCTTATAGAGAAGATTGGCAACTTGTATTTATCAAAATTTATTTCCACTGGCCATGGCTTTCTTTTCTAGTGAGTGAAAAATACTTATTCCTTCTGTACATCTCAAGAGAAACATTCTCAAAGTTCAGTGTTCTATTCCAGTGAATAAGCGAAACGAAACATACAAAAAATTGTATGTGTGTATATATAAAATTCAGTTGCAGTAACTCATAAGCTCACCAAAATTTTATAGCTAAACCTTCTTTGTCCTTGGGAACTGGCATTGACAGCGCCCACGTCATCAATTTCAACTTCATAATAAAAATCGATTAGTTTCATTTGCATGCTAATGTTATTTCAACACAATCCATATATACTATGTATGATAGTAAAGAAGTAATTGCTATGAGGCCATTTTTCCCCCTCCCAGGGGAGAGAATACTATCTTAAACTACATAAGGAATCGCTGCTTTATTATAGTCACACCAAGAAGCATTACAGAAAGTATAAGACACAACTTACAAAAAAATGTGAATTTGGAGTAAAATAAGGGATACAAGAGCAGTGTGATGAAGTGATACATTTTGTCCCTCATTTAACAGTCTGTGGGGTACAACTGATTCATACCTTGGTACTCTGATTTGAAGTTTAAATTTGCAAAACCTGCCGCCTAATCCCAGAAATGTATTCAAGGTGGATCAAAAGGTTTTTGGATGTTATATGTGCATTAAATATCATCTGATGACTAGGAATACTTGAAAATTCCTGGACAAGCATTAATCAAAGAGGTAATAGAATGAGGTCAGTTAATATCATTCTCATGTTATTGTTATTTTTAAAACAATTTTTGTATAAGGCCTTTAAATATTTTATTTAATCCTCACCATAAAGTTATGAGGTAGGTAGGATTTTCTTCATTTACCATTAAGGAAATAGAAGTTTAGAAAAGTTGCTAACTAAAGTTCATCTTTTAGAACTACTACGACGAGGTAAATGTCATTATTTATTCTGTCTTTTTCTAATTCTAAACCCTGTGCTATCTATAGGTCAGGAAGGCTATACACCCTATAGTCTTTCACTTGATACAGGAATTAGGTTCCCCATCCAATACCTTGTTCTTTTGGAAATGCTCACCTTGTAAAAGCTGCTTTGAATACACAAGCACAAGAGATTTACTTGGATTTGTCAAAGACAAAATTCATAGATAATTTATGATCCCTGGGTGAAAGCTTACTTTTTTTTAAAGGGCCCTTCTTTTAGAATTATAGGATCCCAGAATGAAAAGAGCTTGTCATATAACTCTTGGCAGTTCTGATTGGGTAACTCTCGGTTGGTTTTAAGAAGTTATAAGTTCTTGTGTTTGATAGTGAAAACAACAAGCATCACAGTTTTTCCTCAAGATATAAAATTTTTAAGATGGCCAAGTAATTCATTGCTTAGCTCTTGGAATGCAAAGCATTTATAAATAAAAATCCTTTTTGATCCATGTCAGAAAGAAAATACGTTTCACTTTTCAGTTCCTCTTTGGGCTTAGCTTTTTTTCCTGTGGCACAGATTAGTCCAGATAAATTTGCTTTGAGATATTTGACTCAGCGTCATTAACTTGATGTTTTATCCCATTTATCCTTTATTACTTACAGTACTGCAACAAGAGGTGATGACTATTAGTACATAGAGAACTTGTTTTAGGTTTAATAAAGGTAGAGACACAGGCAGAGTTAACTTCTCTCTGGAATCTTTGTGAAGTCCCTGGTATTATGTTGTCATCTTTATATGATAAGAAATATTTCTGTTGCCTTTATTGTTTCCTAAATTCCAAAGCTGGAAATCAACAACAGCAACCAATTTTACTCTATAGATTTTGACACTGTTCCTAAAACTCTGTGTATATTCTGTTTTTTTGAAGTCCCCAAATGTTCCAATATTTCCAGCCAGCCAAGAAGTGATATTCTTTATCACCTGATGGACCAGGACTTCTTAAGCCAGAGAGTAGGTACCAGATCAATTCCTAGTAGGAAGTTGCCCTATTGTTTCCACATAAGAAAGGAAGTCCTTGTTCCTTAATAGTCGGCCTGTCATATATAATTAAATATTGCCTTGACAAATGATATTTAAGGTCAGGTCATGGTTACTAATATTATGAAAAAGAAAAAAAGCAAAACACCCCACAAATGTACATTGCCATAAAAAGTACATTGATTCAGTAAAGGCATTTCACGACATTTGATCATTTTTCTGTGTAATTTAACAGACAAAGCTAATATCAATATGTTATCTTTCCAACAGAATCAATATCCTCAATTCTTTTGATGAATCACTCTCTTATAATTTACCTTAATGTTTCCCATGAGATTATTTCCCCTCAGTTATAGGGAACGAGTTAGGAAAATAAGAGTTTTTCATTCCAGATTACATAGGTATAGCCTGCCGCATTGAGAGATAGCGATTGACTATGAAGAAAGCAATTAAAGATTTCCTAACATGCTCTTCAAAAAATATAATCTTATCCACAATCAGATTTCCCTTATCAATGCAATTCAATCTCAAAGAAATGTTGCTGTTCTGCTAGGTTTTATATCAGTAGTCCCCTTTCTCAAAGTCATGTACTTCTGGACAAAAGGAGTCCTGATCTGTTCTCCTATTACAGTGTGACAGGTATATACTCATGGTATATACCTTAAATCAACTTAAACTAAAAATCCTATATCCATCAGTGTGTGTTCTCTCCAGTATCAGTATTCAAGAGCACCTTACACAGTCCTGTACTAAGGCTGTTATTCTTTTGATGTTTCTCCAGAGGTCTCTATTTCTGATCTAAGACTTATAGTAGGAGCCTTTAGGCAAGTATGAGGGGAAAGGGGGACCACTTGGTGATAAAATTACATGGCTCTGCTTAAATTATTATAGTAAAAAAAATAGAATTGGGCACAGTGAATCCCCTATTGGAATATAATATGTAACTATTTTATAAAGATTTGGTCAATAATTATACCAATGGTAAGAACATATTATGTGGTATAAGGGCAATTAACACATCTCTAGCACCTACCAGCCCATCCAGGAAAGTGTTTGTTACCATCCTAATTGGAGTTTACAAAAGAAGCAGATATGTTTTTCATTGACAGGGGTGTATAAGTAACAACTTTTTTGGTCATTCAGTTCATTTAATTTTCTCTTTTTATGAATGTTAATGTCCTTAGAAGTTGTTGTGCAATCAAATATTCCTAATTAACTCAATTTAATATTCATACAAGGTCTTTAACTTAAGTGAGGGTGTGGAACTTTAAGTTGACATTACAGAGTAACACAATCACTCTTGATAATAAAAGGTTGAAGAGAGGTGAGGTTTAAAAATTTACCCATCTAGTGTAGTGGATTGAGTCCAAGAGTGTAACATTAACTAAAGTTCAAATGAATAAATCTTTTCAAAAGCCCTAAGTTATTACAGTTCCATTTGTTTGAACCTGTGTTTGTACTCTTGGCATTTTAAATATTTTATGGAAACAATGTTAATTCATTTGACACGTAAAACCAAATTAGGAAAATCAAAATAATAAATGCTTCATAAAAGTAAAGCTTTTTTCACTCAGCATAATGATTTTGAGATTCATTTATGATGTTGCATTTATCAAAAGTCAATACCTTTTTATCACTGAGTAGTACATCATAGTTCAGATATACCATAATTTGTTCATTCTTGCACCTGTTGATGAACATTTGGGTAAGAGTTTTAGCTACTGTAGATAAAGATGCTATAAGTATTTGCATTAAAATCTTCAGACGTACATTTTCTTTTCTCTTGGGTAAATACCTTTAAGTGGAAGGGCTGGATATTTACCTTTCTAAAAAACTGCACAACTGTTTTCCGAAGTGGATGTACCATTTATTCTATTTATTCTTTAATGTCTCTTCACAGTATTTATTGTTATCATGTACAGGTCTTTGACATATTTCACACAGTCAATTCATATTTTTCTACACTTTTCAATGGTGCTGTTTTTAAATTATAATTTCCAATTGTTAGTTGCTAGTATATAGACATATTGTAGAAATGTAATTTGCATATTGATATGTGTCCTTCAACCTTGCTAAACTCATTACTTCTAGTATATTTTTGGTAGATTCCATTGGATTTTCTATGTAGGCAACCCTGTCATCTCCAAATCATTATTCCTTTTTAATCTGGATCTTTTAATTCTTTTCTTGTCTAAAGCCACTGACTAGAGTTTCAAGTCTCATGTTGAATAGAAGTAATGAGTGCAGATTACTGTCTTGTCTTGTTCTTGCTCTTACTAGGAAAGCATTCAGTCTTTCACCAGTAAGTATTGATACATTACCTGTAGGGTTTTTTATAGATACCCATTCAGGCTGAAGTGTCTTCCTTCCATTCCTAGTTTGCTGAGAGTTTTTATTAGTAGTGGATGTTAGATTTTGTCAAATGACTTTTTCCCTATTGAGATGATTTACTTTGCTAATATGGATAATTATACTGATTTATACTCAAATGTTAAACTAACTCTGCATTATTGGAATAAGCACCACCATTTGGTTATGACATACTTATCTTTTAATATATTGTTGGATTTGATTTGTTAAATTTTGGTTACAATTTGTGCATCTGTGTTTGTGAGGGATTTGTAGTGTCCCTTTATTGCAACATCTTTAACTGGTTTCTCATCAGGGTATCCCTGACCTCATAGAATGAGTTGAAAGTACTTCCTCCTCTTTATTTTGTTTTAATTGGTATATTTACTTCATTAATTACTTGGTAGAATTTACCAATGTAGCCTGCATCCTGGAACTTTCTTTATGAGAATGTTTTATTTACAGTTATAATTTTTATACATTTAGAGCTATTCAATTACCTATGTTTTTTTGAGTTGCTTTGGTAATTTGTGTTTTTCAAGGAATTTGTCATTTTTCATCTAAGTTGTCAAATTTATTGACATAAAGCTGTTCATAATTATCCCTTATCCTTTTACTGTCTATAGAATGTATAGTCATGTCATTTTTCCCATTCCTAATATTGGGTATTTGTATCATCTCTCTTTTTGTTCAGTCAGGGTAGAGTTTAATCCATTTTATTTGTTTTTTCAAAGAATCACCTTTTTGTTTTATTGATTTTTCTCTATTTCTGTGTTCTATTTCATTGATTGTTACTTCTACCTTTATAATTTTCTTTTTTATGCTCATTTTATGTTTAGTTTTCTTTTTGTAAGTTTTTAAGGTGGAAGCTGAGGTCGTTGGTTTCAGACTTTCCTTCCTATTATAGGTATTTAGTGCCAAAGTTTTTCCCTAAAATTAGTGGGATTCCATTCTATTTTTTTTTTACTTTTTTTTATTATGTTCAAATACTTTTTATACTCCCTTTTAATTTCTTCTTTGATCCATGGGTGATTTAAAATGTATTTAGTTTTCTAATATTAGGGGATTTTCCTAGAGATTTTATTTTTGTTATTGATTTCTAAATTAATTCCATTGTGGTCAGAGAAGATTCTTATTTTACTTGATTCCTTTTAAATGTATGTTTTCTGTTCTTTTATAACCCAGTATATGGCCTATCTTAGTAAATATCCATATGCTAAGTGTCTGTTTTAGATTTGAGAAGAACAGTGTTGTTGGTTTGATGTTCCATAAACATCAGTAAGGTCAAATTTGTTGATTGTGTTGTTGAAGTTTACAACATCCTTACTGATTTTCTGTCTACTTGGTCTATCAATTATTGAGAGAGGGGTATTAAAATCCCTGACTAAAATTATAGATTTATCTGTTTCTCCTTGCAGTTTTACCAGTTTTTGCTTCATGTAATTTAAATCTCTGCTATTAGGTGCATAAATATTTGGTATTATTAAATTTCCTTGAGGAGCTGATTTTTATATCATTTATTGGCTTATAAGCAATAATTCTTTGGTTATTTTAGTGTTTAATTTAATATTCATATTATACCTATTTAACTTATTGCAGATGTACCTTCAAATTATATTATACAGCTTCGTGTGTAGTTTAAGTACACAATAGTGAACTTCTCTCTCAGATTTATCATATTGTCATGCATTTTACTTTTATATATATTATGTACCCCTAATATGTTGTTACTATTTCTGTTAAAATTGTCAATTGTCTTTTAAAGAGTTTTAAATAATGATAAAAACATATATTTCTCTTGTAGTTATAATTTCTTGTGCATTTCTTTCCTTTGGGTAGATTCAGACTTCTAACTCCTATCATCTTCCTTCTGCCTGAAGGACATTCCTTAACATGTTTTTGTTAATGCTGGTGATGAATTATTTTAGCCTCCATATGTCTGAAAACATCTCTTTTTTCTGATTGTTTTAGAAAGATATTTTTATGAATATAGATTTCTAAGTTGACAGGTTTTTCTTCCCCCCTTTTAGTTCTGTTCCAATATTCTTCCACTGTCTCATTGCTTGCATTAATTCCAATGGGAAATCTGATGTTATTATATTTTCTCCTCTGTTTGCAATATGTCTTTTTTTCTCTGGTTGCTTTCTTTCTTCTTCCTTTTTTTCCTTTCTTTTTTTGAGACAAAATTCATCTCTGGCTGCTTTTACAATTTTCTCTTATCACTGGCTTTGAGAAATTTGATTATGATATGCCTTTTGTTCTTTCTTTCATGTACTTATATTTAAGGTTGTTACACTTTTTGAATGGTTTTTAATTTCCTTCAAATTTGTAAAATTTTAGGCCATTAAAAAAAATGTATTTTTCTATCCCTCCACCCTGGGGGAATACCAATTACCCATATATTGAGCCATCTGAAGTTATCTGATTGCTCACTAATGCTCTTTCTTTTTTTTCCTCTGTGTTTCCTTTTCGAATAGTTTCTATTCTTATGCCTTTAAATTCATTAATCTTTTTTTTTTTCTGCCATGTCTAAACTCCTGTTAATACCAACTGGTGTATTTTCCATCTGACATATTGTAGTTTTTAATCTCTAAAAGTTTGATTTGGGTCTTAAAAATGTTTTTCCTGTGTCTACTTACCTCCTTGCTAATTCTAACATCTCTGTCAGTTCTGGGTCACTTTTGATTCTTTTTCTCACTATGAGTCAGGGTTTTCCTGCCTGATAATTTTGATTGGATGCCAGGCATTGTGAATTTTACTTTGTTAAGTGCTGACTATTTTTGTATTTCCTTAAGCCTCTTTAAGCTTTGTTCTGGAATGCAGTTTATAACTCGAAAGCAGTTTGATCCATTTGTTTCTTACATTTATGATTGTTCATTGAGTCTGGAGCAAGGTTCCTTTTAGGACTAATTATTCCCCACTACTGAGATAAGACCTGAAGTAGTCAACCCAATGCTGTGAATTATGAGTTTTCCAGTCTGGCTGGTGGGAACGGGTATATCTGGCCCCATGTGAGCACCATACAATGTTCCCTCTAGTCCTTTTGGATGATTCTTTCTCAAGCCTTCGTTAGTTTCCTCACATGTATGTGTCCTCTGCTGAGGACTTAAAGAAAACTCCCTGAAGATCTGTGGGGTTCTCTGTGCATCTCTGTCTTCTCAGGTATGAAATCTAGCTACCTTTTTCTTCCTGGATTATCAGTCTGTCTATTCAAGGAGTCAGCTGGCCTCCACCTCAGTTCTCCTTCCATGAACTATGGCCTGGAAACTCTTTAAAGGCAGTAGCTGGGGGCAAAAATAGTGCTCATGTCATTTGCTTTTCATCTCTTGGCAATTATTGTCCTTTATCACCTAATATTTATTGCTTTAAAAACAACCATTTGCCTATTTTGTCTATTTGTATTTCTTTGTTTTAAGCAGATGAGTTGGTTATTTTTTTAAATTTATTTTACTTCAATTTGTCTAGAAGTGAAAATAGTCTTCAAATTGTAAAAGATATTTTAAGTTATAAACCTAACCTCCAGCTGTAGACAAACGTATCCAACCTGTTTTCTCAGAAAATGTTTCACACTTAGACATTGGAAGGATTTAATCAAACTCTAACAAGCTAAGAAACTTTCAGGTGAGGTGGCATTCCTTTGCAGGATAGAAACCATATTCTTTCAATCTGGGCCCCAGAGTGAAATCTGAGTCCAAATAAAGAATTTTTAATTTAGGGATCTCCAGGTTGAGGAATCTATAAGTAGAGTTCAGTTTCATATATTGTGTTTTCTGTTTCTATAGCACTGACTAGTCAGTTTGTTGTGAGTAAACCTAGGAGCTTGACACCAGCCTTTAACACT
This sequence comes from Monodon monoceros, assembly GCF_005190385.1. NCBI lineage: Eukaryota > Metazoa > Chordata > Mammalia > Artiodactyla > Monodontidae > Monodon > Monodon monoceros. The sequence goes on from NW_021703772.1 coordinate 88,403,424, forward strand.
GGTCTCAAAATTTCTCACATTTTCCCTAGCACTTTTGTATTTCTTCAGTAGGTATAGAGAAGAAACATGCACTCAAACCCTCCAGATTTTACAGATAGTAATTAAAAGGAACTTGTCAAAGAAATTGCAAAAAGCAGAGTTGCCCACTCCAACACACAATCAGGCTTATTTACTCTGTTATACAAAGCAAGAAATCCCTTTTAGAAACTAGAACTCTTGGTATTTTAAACCATAAAAAAAATGGTGTTAATTATTTAAATTTTGCATATAATTCTTCATGTTAGATAATGGATTTGTCTATAGGAATTAGATACCACAATAATGTACGGTTTCTCAGCCTTGGCATTGTTGCCATTTTGAGCCAGGTAATTCTTTGTTTTGTGGGATCCTGGGGATCGAATGATGTTTGACAGCATCCCTAGGCTCTACATCCTAGGTTCCTGTAGCATCTCCTCCTCCCTTAAGTTGTGACAACAAATCATGTTCTATATATTGCCAAATGTGCCTGAGGGTGGGAGGGGGCCCCAAAATTTCCTCTGTTTGGGAACCATTGCTATAGTGCAACACACCTAATACATTCCAGTCATTAGTAATTTCCAAACTATTTCTAAAAAGGTAGCCATAGGTATGAAGGGGCTACTATTACAAATAGTCCATTAATTATAAAAGGCTAGTTACTTTATTATCATAAAGAGGGCTAGTAAAATGAAAGTATAATACACTAAAGATTCTGGTATTCAGCAAAAGCAGTCCTAAAAAGGAATTTCATAGAGATAAATGACTACATTAAAAAAAATAAAGATCTCAAACAAATGACCAAATTTTATACCTCAAGGAACTAGAAGAAGAATAAAGTAAGCCTAAACTTAGCAGAAGGAAGGAAATAAGAAAGATCAGAGTGGAAATAAATGAAGTAGAGGCCAAAAAGACAATAGAAAAGATCAATGACACTAAGAGCTTTCTTTAAAAGGTAAACAAAATAGACAAATCTTTAGCTAGAATTACCAAGAAAAAACTAGAAGACTGAAATAAATAAAATTAAGTATGAAAGAGGAGACATTCCACCTGATATCACAGAAATACAAGGGATCATGAGGCTACTATGAACAATTATATGTAAACAAATTGGGTAATGTAGAAAAATGGGTATATTCTTAGAAACATACCATCTATCAAGACTGAATCATGAAGAAATAGATAATATGAACAGACTAATTACTAGTAAGGAGATTGAATCAGTAATAAAAAATCTTCCCCAAAATAAAGTCCTGAAACAGATGGCTTCACTGGTGAATTCTGCCAAACATTCAGAGAATTCTTACCAATTCTTCTCAAACTCTTCCAAAAATTAGAAGAGGAGGGAACACTTGCAAAGTCATTTTATGAAGCCAGTATTACCCTGATACCACAACCAGCCAAGGATACTACAAAAGAAGAAAATTACAGGCCTTGTTGAAGCTAGATGCAAAAAATTCTCAAAAAAGTTTAGCAAACTAAATTCAACAGTACATAAAAGGATTATACACCACGACCAAGCAGAATTTATTTCAAGAATGAAAGGAGGTTCAAACATCTGCAAGTCAATCACTGTAATGTGTCACATTAACCCAAAATGAAGGATAAAAGTCATATGATCATTTCAATAGATGCAGAAAAAGTATTTGACAAAATTCAGCAACCATTCTTGATAAAAACTCTCAGGAAACTGGGTATAGAGGGAACGTATCTTAACATAATAAAGGCCATATATGAAAAGCCTACAGTTAACACCATGCTCTTTGGTGAAAAATAGTGATGATTTCCTATAAGATAGGAACAAGACAAGGATGCCCACCCATCCTTGCCACTTTTATTCAATGTGGTAGTGGAAGTCCTATCCAGAACAATTAAGTGAGAAAAGAAATAAAGGCATCCAGATCAGAAAGGAAAAAGTAGAACTGTCTCTCTTTGCAGATCACTATCTTATACCATACACAAAACTCAAATGAATTGAAGATTTGAAATGAGATCTGAAACCATAAAAATCCTAGAAGAAAACTTAGGGGATTAAACGCTTAGACATTAGTCTTGACAATGATTTTTTTGGATGTGACACCAAAAGCAAAAGCAACAAAAGAAAAAGTAAACAAGTGGGAGCACATCAAAACAAAAAGCTTCTGTACTACAAAGGAAACCATCAACAAAATGAAAAGGCAGCCTACAATATGGGAGAAGATATGTGCAAATTGTTTATGTTAAAAAGGTTAATATTTTAAATACATAAAGAAGTCATACAACTCAGCCAAAAAAGAAAAAAAAATCCAATTTAAAAAATGGGAAGAGGACCTGAATAGAGATTGTTCCAAAGAAGATTTACAAGTGGCCAACAGATACATGAAAAGGTGCCCAACATCACTAATCCTCTAGTGATTTGAAATACAAATCAAAACCACAATAAGATAGTGCCTCACACTTGTTAGAATGGCTGTAATCAAAAAGATAAGTGATAAGTATTGACAAGGATGTGGGAAAAATGGAACCCTTGTGCACTATTGGCAAGAATGTCAATTGGTGCAGCACTATAAAAAGTATGGAAGTTCCTTTAAAAATTAAAAATAGAACTACCATATGATCTAGCTATTCCACTTCTGGGTATATATCCAAACGAAATTAAATTAATTATCTCAAAGTGATATTTGTAATTCAATTGCAGAATTATTGACAATAGCCAAGACATGGAAGCATCCTAAGTGTGCATTAGTTGGAACAAATGATTGGCCAAAGAAAATGTGACACATACACACACACACACACACACACACACCCACCCCACAATGGGATATTATTTAGCCATAAAAAAGAAAATCCTGCCATTTGCAACAACGTGGTTGAAACTTGAGGGCATCATTCTAAGTGAAATAAGTCAGAGAACAACAAATACTCTCATGTGGAGAGTATGATCTCATACATGGAGTCTAAAAAAACCTGAACTCATAAAGATAGAGAACAGATTGGTGGTTACCAGAGATGAGGGGTTTGGAGTTGAGGGAATGATTGAAGGTGGTCAAAAGGTACAAACTCCCAGTTACAAGATAAATAATTTCTGGGAATGTACTGTACAGCATGGTGACTGTAGTTAACAATACTGTATTATATATTTTAAAGTTTCTAAGTGAACTGTTCTTAAAAGTTCTCATCATAAGGGAAATAATTGTAACTGTGTGGTGATGGATATTAACTAAACTAATTTGCAATATACACATATATCAAATCATTGTGCTGTGCACCTTATACAAAGTTTTATATCATTTATATCTCCATAAAACTGGAAAAAGTAAAATGGGCTAGGGTCATTTCTAACTTACCTACACACAGAAAAATTAGTAGTCTCAGACAACTTACCCAAGGGTCAAAAGCAGGAAAACTCCTACAGTGAAAACAAAGATAAAACAACTACAAAATAAACTTATAACCAAACAAAATTAATATCAGTTGTTTAGGGTATGACTTGGGCAAATTTCTCAAACATGTGGTAAAGACTGGCCTACATTATCCATAATGCTCTAGACCTTATATCTCTGTGCTGAAGATGTGCGTATCTCCCTCACTGGTGATTTCTTGGAATTCTAAAGGGATATAACACAGAGTAAAGCTAGACACACTAGTGGAAAAGACAATATGGCCACTAAAATAATCAAAAAGACTGTGAAGTGGAAAAAATTTTTTAAAAATTGATCAAGAGAAAGCAAGAGATCTACTACCAAACTTTGAGACTCAGCCAGAAACCAGGGCTGTGCAAAAAGGTTCTATGAAATGAACATTGACAACAGAAGTCAGTTGATAAATTCTTAAGGGCTTCTAAGCTTGACCTCACATAACTAATTAAAAAAAAACTTTTTATTAGTGGGTTAAGTTTTTATTCCCTCATTTAAAAACACAATGAAAGAGCTGCTTGTAAATTTACAATAGCCAGGACATGGAAGCAACCTAAGTGTCCAACAGATGAATGGCTAAAAAAGTGGCACATATATACAATGGAATATTACTCAGCCATAAAAAGAAATGAAACTGAGTTATTTGTAGTGAGGTGGATGGACCTAGAGTCTGTCACACAGAGTGAAGTAAGTCAGAAAGAGAGAAACAAATACCGTATGCTAACACATATATATGGAATCTAAGGAAAAAAAAAAGGTCATGAAGAACCTAGGGGTAAGACGGGAATAAAGACACAGGCCTACTAGAGAATGGACTTGAGGATACGGGGAGGGGGAAGGGTAAGCTGGGAAAAAGTGAGAGAGTGGCATGGACATATATACACTATCAAATGTAAAATAGATAGCTAGTGGGAAGCAGCCGCATAGCATAGGGAGATCAGCTTGGTGCTTTGTGACCACCTAGAGGGGTGGGATAGGGAGGGTGGGAGGGAGGGAGACGCAAGAGGGGAGAGATATGGGAACATATGTATATGTATAACTGATTCACTTTGTTATAAAGCAGAAACTAACACACCATTGTAAAACAATTATACTCCAATAAAGATGTTAAAAAGAAATACAATGAAAGAGTAGTATTTCTTGAAGTGCTAGGATTTTTGAAATGTAAATCTTTTGGAAATATTCATACCTGGAAAGTGGAAAAAAGAGCAAGGTTTTAATGACAGAGTAGATGCTATACAGAGAGATTCAAATGTACTTTATGAGACTTCCCTGGTGGCGCAGTGGTTAAGAATACGCCTGCCCGTGAAGGGGACATGGGTTTGAGCCCTGGCCCACGAAGATCCCACATGCCGTGGAGCAACTAAGCCCGTGCGCCACTACTACTGAGCTGGTGCTCTAGAGCCTGCAAGCCACAACTACTGAGCCCATGTGCCACAGCTACTGAAGCCTATGCGCCTAGAGCCCGTGCTCTACAACAAGAGAAGCCACCACAATGAGAAGCCTGCACACTGCAACGAAGAGTAGCCCCCGCTCACCACAACTAGAGAAAAACCCACAGGCAGCAACAAAGGCCCAACACAGCCAAAAATAAATAAATGAATAAATAAATTTATTTTAAAAGTGTACTTTATGGGCTTAATCAAATTTGTGTAGCTGTCATCTACCTATAACACTTTCCCAAAATTTAAGAAGTCCAGGAGTGTAGATTTCATATCAATGAAACAAAACAAAACAAACAAAAATGGAGACCTTTTTTATACTGATTTAAATTCTATATTGTACCATTACATCAGCTAACTAGCTGTCAGTTGAGAAGTACATCCGTATAGTATTTGATAATGCTCTCTAAAAAAACCTACCTTAAATATACTTTTCTATTTTCCTTTCTATTATTTTCCCTTTTCCACTGAAATCTCTGTAATATCATATAGTCAAGCATTGTAATTATTTAGTCAAAACATGACATTAGAAATGTCTGGTAAGATTTTCAATATACTTTGACCTCAAAACTGGATGTGTTTTATTTTTGTGCCTATCAGGGAATGGGTAAATGCCTCCAGTGTTCATAAATTTTAAGAAAACAAATATAAAGAAAGATACGAGCATGTGTATATTAAGATAAAGCACACTGGTTGTAACTACCATTAAATATTCAAAGGTACAATTATGAAATACCAGATTTTAGCAGTAGAAGAGAATTCAAAATTCAAGGGATTTAATCCTTAAATATTTAATGTTAACTGAACAAATGAATTATATTACTAGTTACCTCTAGTTAATAAATAAAAAGTGTATAGGAAAATTTGAAAAATCTACAGCCATTGAAAAGAAAAAGGAATATATTTTTCTAACTCAAAATGAAAACACAACTTTATATCTTTAAGAATAAATGCAGCCTAGTAGTTAAAGGTTAAATAAATTTTTAGTGGCATTTATGAAATTTTACATATGCTTTCTCACCTTATGATTTCACATAAACAAATGTTTTGTTCACCCGGTGTCCATTACCTCTTCTTCCAATAATGGCCACCGAATATTTTTGTGGGGGGAAAACGCACTTATATACAATATAGATTTGGATGGGAATGACCTTAATCCCATTTTATCCAGGATTTACTTGGGTAATTCTAACCTAATCTAATCAGAATATTCCATCACACTAGGCATAATGGTTTAGGAAATTGTATGTCTCAATGTAGGTCAGTGATTATAAACACTCATTTGGAAAATATTATTAACTAATGCTTTTACGTATATGTACTAAGCATTCTTTTAAGAGGTTTAGAGAGATGAACTAACCCTTCAAAAATCCTAGGTGATAGGGATCAGTACTATCTTTTTTAGATGAAGGAATTAAGACACTTTAGAGACTGTGAAGCTCACCGCATGCCCAGGGTCAGAATTGAGATCTGAAACTAAGCAAGTCTGACTCACCAGAATGATAATATCTTAAAAGCCAAGTACTGCTGGGCCAGTTGGAGGATGGTTCTCTGTGGATGTGGGAATTAGGATAAAAGCGTGGAGCTGTCAGGAGCCACCATGTAGAGTCTGAGACGGGTCAATACGGAGGAAAACAGGAGAGTAATGAAGAGAAAAACAGAGCGGATCCCAGATTCCTTCCAATGATACACCAATAACATGAGCTTTGTATGCAATTATGCAAGAAGCCAGCTCTCACTTTGGAATTTCAGTTAGTGAGACACTAAATTTTCTGTCTTCATTTCATTTCATATCATTTCATTTTGCCAGTTTAAATGGGGATTCTCTACTTGAAACCAGAGTTTTGACTAATACACCCAATAACAACTTTCCTCAATTCTAGAAAGCGCTTGTTTCAGTATTGGATTATCTCTGGTGAGCCACTCTTTCTCATAATAGTGAAGTCAAAATTTCTCCCATATTCTTGGATTTATACTATATCTTCTTACTCTTACGGTTTTCACACCACCAACAAATATGCCCCTGTAAGTAGTAAAGCTCTCTTTTCAACTCTGTGGCACAGAACTGCACTCATTTTTCTTAATATTTGGGAAGTAGGCATTCTGCATAGTTTTATTAACAGTGAGCTTTTTATCTTCTGCCCTCCAGACCAGCTGTAGGCCTAAACATTTCATGAGACATGAGAGAGCTTAATTTTCTCTACTTAAACTATACTCAGTAAAGAAAATGAAGGCAATCTTAATAAGTGAATGAATAGAACAGTCTTTTGTTTTTTTAATTGGAGGATTGAAAAACACAGAGTAAACTTTGAGAACACAATTAAAACCGCATATCCCAAATATAGAATTAGTTTCAATCAACTGGGCATTTGCTATCAGCAATCAGATCCAGTGTGATATTCAAAATTTTTAATGACATTTAGGTTGAGCCATGACTTGTCAGGCAGCACTCATCAGGCCCACAAAAGCTCCGTTCTTTGTGTAGGTTAATATGCAAATAATATTTGTGTGTGTATATGTGTGTGTGTGTATATATATATATATCTCCTTTTGAGAATTATTCCTAGTTACTACATCTTATAAATTTGTAAAAACTCAGTTTAATGCAAAAGAGCTGTTAGATATGAAACAGTGTTATAACAATATCCACCTAATAAAATATCCCTTTGGGTGTTTTACAGGTATAGTGGTTAAAAGCCTAGGTTTGAAACTTGGGTTCAAATCCCAACATTGATCCTTGTTAGTTGTTGTTGTATAAAATATTATTTTGTGAAAAATATATTTTAAAATATTGGAGGAGCAAGACATTTAGCCTTTTTTTTTTAACCTTCAATGAATGTTTCAATATTAAGGCAGGCAGTTCCTGGAAGCCTTTACATCTTGCCTGCAAGAAGCACAGCTTCGAATCTTATCAAGGGATCAGAAATTCTGGTAAGCTGGTTGGTTCTTTTAAGTCCAGGAAGTGGCACAGTTCTGACCAGTATTCCAGGAATGATGACATATATGCAGCAGTTCTGAGAACCTACAGAGATGTGGGCACTTTTCTCCCTTCTATAACTAACATATAACCTAATTTCCTAATGCTAAGTCTATTAGGCTGACGTGCCTTGATCTTCTGCTTGATTCTTTAAAACTGAATTTGGCAAAGCATTTAAAATTAAAACAATGGGGAAAATATTCCATGACAGAGAAATTGACAAGCTTATACAATAAATCTTTTTCGCCTTTCATTTCATATGGTTTCAAAGCTGGCCTAATTTAATATTCATAGTAGATTATTTTTTTCAAATAATGAAAAAGTGCCAATTTAGTTAGCATCATTATTTAGATGTAGCAGTTTGTAGCATTTCATAATTTAATAATCTCTGCTTTCAGCTGGAGGGGAAAAAAGTATCCATAGAATCAAATAGCAGGTAAAAATGCATTTTGCATTTTATTTTAATTCATAAATTTATATGAACTTTTCCATCGTCATATCACATACCTCTCCTTTAATTTACCTTTGATAGAAGTCCTGCTACACTGAAATTCTAAATCAAGTTCAACCCATATATCTTTCCCTTCCCTAATTGACAGTTTCAGGGCGTTAACAATTTAAATTATATAGTTGATTATTTGGTAGATTCCTGCAAAGGTGCATTTTTCCTAATTAATTTAACTGTAAAATTAGGTGTGTTTCTGCTCATCATTTTATATCCAGTATCTCAGTATGTGTGTTGCCTGGCACATAGTAGAAACTTATTAAATTGTTTGACTGAATGATATTAGAAGATATTAAAATGGTAAGGAAATGAAATTTAAAGTCCCTTGCCTTTAAGTAAACAAAGCTCTCTTTTAAAGATGAGGAAATTGAGGACAGAAAATAGTTTCTTTTCTACAGATTAATTTCTTCTTTACTAAAATTCATTGCCACTATGTAATTTAGGAATCTCAGATGTTTATATGCAAGCTTTGAAACAGTTGTATTAATGAAAGTGAAATTGAAGATTCAAAATGAGTACAATCAACATTTGTCTAGTTCATTAAGGACCTGAATCGATATCTGTGGCCTATTTTATTCTACCTTCCAGTTAATCCTCTCTTAAGCTCTTATCAGTATGCCCTACACACAGACACATACCATAATTTGAAAGAATATCTAACCATATGCCTAGAGCTTTGTACAAACTTAAATATATAGCACATATTTTTTTATATTTTAAAATGGTACCTTGATGGATTCTAAATGAATATTTTGGGTGGCCCCATGGTTCCATTTGATCTTAACTTTATTTATCAGTAATAATGAATAGGGTCCACTCTCCATTATCTGCACAAGTTGTACACTGTAGTAATGAATTGTGCCAAACATAATTCAGAAATCATTTCTATTTGTATGTGGGAAGTATTATGTGATGTTTTTGGAGTAAATTTCCCTCCTTAATAATGTTTTGCTTTGGGTAATTACTTCTCATTCCCTGAGCACACATCAACTGACAGTGGGGGAAAAAGCCCTGAAGTATTCTGGGAAAATGTTTTAAAATTCTGCAGCTAAACTGCATGCAGGTACTCAACTCTTGTGTATGACCTGGGAAAATGCCAAGGAATCTGGTACTGTCTGGAGTATTATTCAGTCTCGGTGATCAAATCTTGTCCCTCAAAAATAACGGCATATGTTTCTAATTTAACTCGGTTAATCTGTTCTCATTATACCACTTTTATAAAGGAGATTCATTAAACTAGATAGCTTAATGACAGAAACTTAAGAGCAAGTGGAGGTTCCATTTATTGCTTGTTCTGTCAAGTCTGTGTCTGTGTGTGTGTAGATAGATAGTAACTTCAAGTTATTTTAATGTATTTCTCCCCACAACAGTATGTCTTCTTTGTTTATTATTTTTTTGGCTGAAAACGCACCCTTTCACAAGCATTATATATAATTGAAAATGATACCTGGAACATTCTTGGCGCTCAGTGTTCAAGGAAATAAATCCTAAGGACATTTGCACTATATAGATAAAATGCAACTGTGTTCTACGGCAAATGTTTCCATGATGTGCGCTAACAAGTACATATTTCTATTAAATTTTTTAAAGATTTGGTTTGGATCATATTAATGAATAAGAGGTTTCCACTAAAAATGTGCAATTCTTTGTATATTTTTCTTTCACTATTAATCTATCTCCTCAGAGAGAAATCTCCCTCACTCCATCCCCCTCTGTGCCACACACACACACACACACACACACACACACACACACACCTTTAGGCATTAGGGGAGTATTTGAAATACAATCTTCAGTTTCTTTATTTTGGTGTATCAAAATGCATATTGATTGTAGTTAGTGACAGCATTTGTGTTTTAATGTTAAAATTCCTAATCTTACCCTTGAAGACACTGCAGGGGCAAACATATATACCTTGGATTTATGAAGTGTGGTTTCTTTAGCTATAGTTTGCATGAATGTTAATATCCCATATAGCCAAGACATGATAGTAAATTAAATATAATAATGTAGAATATGAATAGTACAGAATGTACCACAGATCTCGCCTGTGATAGATTTATAAAAATGTTTCTCTCATGGTTGCTTGTTTTTTATTAGTTATTTTCAATATGATAACTCCTATTTTCCTAAAGGTAAATAATGATATGTACTTCACTTCTTCCTGTTTGCAATAAACTTTATTTAGGAACCTTTTTTTCTTTCTTTTTTCTCTTCAGTGTAGTGAATTCAAGCCAGGCCTTGTAAACCCCCTAAGAGACAGAGTAGGCTCCAAAGAGAAAGCTGTATTTAATCTGAGCTCTGAAGAGCTATTATAAATTAATCAGGTATCGGGCATTTGAATGAAGGATTTCCTGGTAGAGAATGTTAAATGCAAATACACAGAAAGGCCAGAGAGATAGGGTAGCAGAGATACATAATGGGGTGGGGGAGGAGGGAAGGAAGGAAGGAGATACAGAGAAAAAGAAAGAGAAAGGGAAGAAGCCATTTGAAAGAACTTTGAGTAGTTTAATATGGCCCAAGCATGGCACTCAAGGGGGAAATTGGCTAGGAAGACATACTAGACAGGAAACCAGGGGCCAGCTGGTGGCGGGTCTTCTATGCCAGGTAAGGAGATGGGATTTTATTTTGTGAGAGGTGCCATCAAAGACTTTTAGGTGGAAAGTTACATAATGAGATTTTATTTTTATTTATTATTATTTTAAAATCTTTTTTAAAGCTTTGTTATTTAATTAAAGTCCATAGTTTACATTAGGGTTTGCTTTTCATATTGTACGTTCTATGAATTTTGACAAATGCATAATGCCATGTGTCCCTCATTATTTTTTTTCTAATTGAAATATAGTTGATAACAATGTTATATAAGTTACAGGTATATAACATAGTGATTTATAATTTTAAAAGTTTATAGTCCATTTATAGTTATTATAAAACACTGGTCATAATCCCTGTGCTGTGCAATATATCCTTGTGGCTTATCTATTTTTTATATAGTAGTTTGTACTTCTTAATTCCTTACCCCTACCTTGTTTCTCCCCTCTTCCCTCTCCCCACTGGTAACCAGTAGTTTGTTTTCTGTAACTGTGAGTCTGCTTTTTTGTTATATTCACTAGTTTGTTTTATATTTTAGATTCCACACGTAAGTGATATAATACAGTATTTGTCTTTCTCTGTCTGACTTATTTCACATAGCTTAATACCCTCCAAGTCCACCCATGTTTTTGCAGATGGCAAAATTTCCTTCTCTTTTATGATGGAGTAGTATCCCACTGTGTGTGTGTGTGTGTGTGTGTGTGTGTGTGTGTGTGTGTGGTGTGTATAAAACACCTTTTTTATCCATTCATCTGTTGATGGGCACTTAGGTTGCTTCCATATCTTGGCAATTGTCAATAATGCTGCTGTGAACTTTGGGATGCACGTATCTTTTTCAATTAGTGTTTTCTTCTGTGTTCTCTTTGGAAATCATGTGTTTAAATTTATATTGAAGTACTATCTTTTTGTATGTCAATGTATTCTATTTACAAGCTTGTGTAAAAACGAAGTGCATCTTCAGTGAACTTTGTGCCAATTAAGCTTATAATACAAAATTGGTTTAGTCTGTCAAAAAAATCTTTTAAAAACAAGATTTTATTTTAAAAGATGATTTTGATGGGATGTAGAGAATGATCCATAATAGTAAAAGCCTGAAATACAGAGACCTGGATTCAATCTGTGGCTGCATTCCAACTGAGGTAGATATAGAAGGTCAATGTGGATGAGGAGAGGATAGTTTGAAATGAATTAAGGCAGTAGAACCATCAGGGCAAGATAAATGGATGTTTTAGGTGCATAGGGGAAGGGATCAAAGGGTGACTTCCTAGTTTCTTGTTGGGGTGATTTAGTGGAGTATGCTGCCAGTCACTGAGATAGGAAATAGAGTAAGAGAAGAATGCTGCTCTTTGATTTGTGTGTGTGTGTGTGTGTGTGTGTGTGCTTGTTGTTTCATGTGTGTTTGGAAAGGACGTTATGCATCCCATTATAAATTGTTGAGCTTGAGATTCTGGTGACATCTAAGTGGAGTTGTCTAACAGGCAATTAGGAATATGTGTCTTGATCTTAGGAGAGATGTCTGAGCTTGCAGTTTTAAAAACAGGAGAATCATCAGTAATTGAAACTGTAGAAATTGGTGAAATTATTCATCTCTCCATTCACTAACCGCTAATGCAATGCACATATAAAAGGACATCTTACATGACTCTCATAGTGCTAAGGGCAGTGTATAATAAATTATTAGTGACTTCGGTATGAGCATTTACAGAGAAAGAAAAAGTATAACTGAGCATTTATGGGACATTTATTATGAACAAGAGAGACTTCTACCTGTATTACAGCTATTGATCCTTTAATCTTCACAGTAATCTTATGAAGTAGGTACTATCTTCATTTTATAGAAAAAGAAACTAAGGAAAATAGTAGTTGAAAATTTTATCTAATGTTACACATAGAATGTCTCCAAATTGTAATGTCTTTTGCGTTCTGTTTGAATCTCCTTATTAGAATATTTCCTTAACTGAGTTTTTGTATAGGAGGGAAAATTAAAAGAGATAATGCTAATATATTAAAAGGCATGCAGTATTGTGAGAAAAGACACAATACCGGTAGTGATAAAAATGGATACTGTGATTATATACATTTAATTTGTAAATAAAATGCAGAAGATTCTGCAGAGAATAATTTGAAATAAAGATTATCATTCTTAAGAGCTTTTTTCATTTTTCCTGTGGTGCCTGTGACCTTTAAGCATCATTTCATTCTGGTTAGATATTATCAGTCAGGTTCAAAGCTGATGTTACAGAAAAGGAACAATAGCTAAAACAAGTAACTTAAGTCATAAACGCATGCTGTTGAAAATGTTAGTGACATGAAATCATATCAGGGTGTACTTTTTATCTCATAGAATATGTGGAGTGACTTTGGTTATCCAATATGGAATAATTCTTAATTGTGCAGGAAGAATAATATCTTATATTTTAATAGTGCATTTAAATGTTCAAAATTCTATAAGGTATGTCTTTTATTTTTCAAGAATTAAAAAAATATATAAAAGCTATTTATTTTGTACATTTATATATTTTATATAATTTACCCACCATCAAAAGAAAATAACAGATTTCTAAGCACTGAATATCAATTTTTTTATTAGTCCAATAATTTGTTTTCCAATACCTCTTATGTACATCATTTCACACAAGTGAAACTCTGTTGGATACATTTTTAGAAGTGGAAATTGACACACATTTTCAATTTAATATATATTTCCAAACAGCCCTCTGTAGAGATTGGAACAATGAACACTTCACAAACATTGCGCTCGTGTTTGTTTACTCTTATACTCATGTCAGATTTCTGTGTTAACAACTTTTTAATCTTTACTAATCTGCAAAGTGAAAATAGTATTTAAACATAATTTTAATTTGCATTTTCTTATTATGAATGAAGGTAAATAACTTTTCATAAGTTTAACAGCCACTTGCATTTGCCCATTTTTCTATTGTTGCTTTTACTTTGTCCTATTAGTGACTTAAAGGAAATAGGTATTTGTTAAGTGTGTTGTAAATGTTTCCCCGTTTGTCGTTTGGCTATACAAATTGTGAGTTTTCTTTTCCTTGTAGATTTCTTTTCTAAGTTCTTGAATTCATCAAAATTTTTTATGGCCACTCTGGTTTGTTTCAAAATAAAAATAAAACTTCTCTCATGCATATCTATCTATCTATCTATCTATCTGTATGTATATGTATATATATAAATTATTCCAATTTTTATAATACTTTAATAGCTTGTTTTGTATGATTAAATTCTGTATCAATTTGCTTTAATCACTATAGCTTTAAAATAAGTATTAAAAACTAATAGGTCGGGCTTCCCTGGTGGCGCAGTGGTTGAGAGTCCGCCTGCCGATGCAGGGGACACGGGTTCGTGCCCCGGTCCGGGAAGATCCCATATGCCACGGAGCGGCTGGGCCCATGAGCCATGGCCGCTGAGCCTGCGCGGGCCTCTCACTGTTGTGGCATCCTGTCCTCTACCCACAGCATTTTCAAAGAAGAGAAAGGAGAAACGAGCCATGGCTCTTTTAAATTCTGGACAGGTGTTGCTAACATCCTGAAGGTTTGAAGGTATCAACATAGCAAGTTTGTTTATAACACAGTCACTGAAGTTATTAATCGCCTTTTTTAACTAAGATAATTATCTTCATTTTCTCCAAAGAAGATTGTCATCCTGGGCATTCAGATGTTTTGCATAGCTCCTCGCTTTCTAGATACTTTGATTTAAACTTTATTCTTTCACTGCTATTTAATTCTTTAAAAATAATTTCTTCTTTTTTTTCCTGTATCCTTAATTTTGTTACTTTTTTAAAGCACCTGGGTAGTATTATGACAAATATGATTTTATTCTCTAGGTAATTAGACTGACAACCCAGAAGGGGGAAAGTGAAAGATTAGTGGTCCAGAGAGCAGATACTGTTGATTTTGTAATTTTAGTATAAGTAAGTATAAAATCCATCTCTACCACCCTTATCAAGATGCATGCAGAAAGAAAACTAGAAACAACCTAGGTCATTTTCCTATATGTTAAATTAGCAAAGCTGCTTTTAAATGTCCTGCAAAATATGGAAAAATCTATCTCCCTCCCTCCCACCCTCCCTATCCCACCCCTCTAGGTGGTCACAAAGCACCGAGCTGATCTCCCTGTGCTATGCGGCTGCTTCCCACTAGCTATCTTATGTTTGGTAGTGTATATATGTCCATGCCACTCTCTCACTTTGTCACAGCTTACTCTTCCCCATCCCCATATACTCAGGTCCATTCTCTAGTAGGCCTGTGTCTTTATTCCTGTCTTACCCCTAGGTTCTTCATGACTTTTTTTTTTTTTTTCTGATTCCACATATATGTGTTAGCATATGGTATTTGTTTTTCTCCTTCTGACTTACTTCACTCTGTATGACAGACTCTAGGTCCATCCACCTCACTACAAATAACTCAATTTCGTTTCTTTTTATGGCTGAGTAATATTCCATTGTATATATGTGCCACATCTTCTTTATCCAATCATCTGTTGATGGACACTTAGGTTGCTTCCATGTCCTGGTTATTGTAAATAGAGCTGCAATGAACATTTTGGTACATGACTCTCTTTGAATTATGGCTTTCTCAGGGTATATGCCCAGTAGTGGGATTGCCAGGTGGTATGGTAATTCTATACTACAAAGCTACACTAATCAAGACAGTATGGTACTGGCACAAAAACAGAAATATAGATCAATGGAACAGGATAGAAAGCCCAGAGATAAACCCACACACATATGGACACCTTATCTTTGATAAAGGAGGCAAAAATATAGTGGAGAAAAGACAGCCTCTTCAATAAGTGGTGCTGGGAAAACTGGACAGCTACATGTAAAAGTATGAAATTAGAACACTCCCTAACACCATACCCAAAAATAAACTCAAAATGGATTAAAGACCTAAATGTAAGGCCAGACACTATCAAACTCTTAGAGGAAAACATAGGCAGAACACTCTATGACATAAATCACAGCAAGATCCTTTTTGCCCCACCTCCTAGAGAAATAGAAATAAAAACAAAAATAAACAAATGGGACCTAATGAAACTTCAAAGCTTTTGCACAGCAAAGGAAACCATAAACAAGACCAAAAGACAACCCTCAGAATGGGAGAAAATACTTGCAAATGAAGCAACTGACAAAGGATTAGCCTCCTAAATTTACAAGCAGCTCATGCAGCTCAATATCAAAAAAACAAACAACCCAATCCAAAACTGGGCAGAAGACCTAAATAGACATTTCTCCAAAGAAGATATACAGATTTCCAACAAACACATGAAAGGATGCTCAACATCATTAATCATTAGAGAAATGCAAATCAAAACTACAATGAGATATCATCTCTCACCAGTCAGAATGGCCATCATCAAAAAATCTAGAAACAATAAATGCTGGAGAGGTTGTGGAGAAAAGGGAACCCTCATACACAGTTGGTGGGAATGCAAATTGATACAGCCACTATGGAGAACAGTATGGAGGTTCCTTAAGAAACTAAAAAAAAATACAAAGGATTTCTTCATCCTACTCTAAACAGTGTAAAGGTTAGGTGAGCTGGGATAGTTAGATAAGCTAAAAAGGGGCAGAAATGGGTGAATGAGGTCATAAAGTAAGGTTTAATTCAATGAAAAGAAGGACCTTGGAACTATAAAACTAGGTATAAAAATGAAAGGAAAGTGTAATATCACAGAACAGCTCCACAAAGATGAATTAACATGGCTATATACCTAAAATGATAGAGAAAGAATATATACTATCTTATATTTGTTTGAGTTTCTTAAAAGAATTCTATTACAGTTTTTGTGTGCAGTACATCATTTTGCTTTCGACAAATAAAAAGAGAAGACACACAAAGAAGCTGAGTGAGAGAATAACAATATGGTGCTTCCCAGTAAACTGTTAGACTTTGTAAAATTGCCCTCAGATTTAAATACCTGAAAAAAATAGAGAAAGCAAAGTTTCCAGCTATTATAATTTTTTTTTCTGGTAAAGAGGGAAAATGAGGGAAAGGAAAGGAGAAGAGAAAAAATAAAAGAGAAAATTTATAAAATATCAATAGCCTTGGGAAATCAAACACATGAATAATGTATACAAGTTTCTAAATTTGGTGAGATCCCCAAGCTCTATTTCCTTTTACTACCAATTTTGGTCTTTTCTGTGCTACCACTTTTATTTATGCTTTCATTTCATATTTTATGAACATTTTAGTTGTTATCAGACTTTAAATGGAAAAATAATTTAACAAATAAAGAAATGTGCTTAATTTCCGACCTCCCTCTCTCCCCCCATCTCCTTCTCTCATTTCCTCTCCTCCACTTACTTTCTGTTCTAAAACAATACTTTCATTCTGAAAGGAGCTAAGAATTTATGTATCACTTTAGAACTAATCCCAACTGAGACGTGCCACATCAAGCTTGCTAAATTTATAGGTAATGTATGTATTTCCCATTCAAACTTTTTCTCTCTTTTATTTCAAACAGAAAAGCATTCACGAAGATACCAGGGGAGAGCAAAAAGCAGTTTAACTAAATTGAAGCTAGAAAATTGTGAGGAAGATGTAGTTAGTTGCCTTTCTCCAAGTATGTGAGAATTGTATAAAAGTGAACTATTGGTTTGGAATATGTTTTTATTGACTAATAGAGCTATAACTTTTTATGAAAAAGGTAGTTTTAAGGGTCAATTTAGCATTTAGACAGAAGTAACAAATTTGATACCTCACAAACAAAAGGTGACTCAAAGTTTGATCATTTCGTGTTGTAATTCTGTATGTCAGAGAGCTTGCTTAGAGTAATAGTTAAATACTCTTACAGAACGTAAGTTTGTTAAAGTATATACATTAAAGAGATATATTCAGAGTATTTATTAACACATTTTTTTGTGTGTGTGTGTGGTATGCCGGCCTCTCACTCTTGTGGCCTCTCCCGTTGCGGAGCACAGGCTCCGGACGCGCAGGCTCAGCGGCCATGGCTCACGGGCCCAGCCGCTCCGCGGCATGTGGGATCTTCCCGGACCGGGGCACGAACCCGTGTCCCTGCATCGGCAGGCGGACTCTCAACCACTGCGCCACCAAGGAAGCCCCTATTAACACATTTTTGACCGGAGACATATTATGGCCACAGGCGTTAGTTCCTGCAAAAATCCCCCCCGGTCAATAATGTGTTAATACTGTAACTTGAAACCAGATACAGAGATGATAAAGCATTTGAAATAGTTAAGGAAGCTCTCAATTATATATGTGTATTTAACAGTTCACTTCTTAAAAGGCCAAAGCTAGTACTTTAAAAGTTACTAAAGAAGACACGCTCACCATCTGGTGACAAGGCAAAGCAACTATTATGTTAAGGTACCTACTTTCTCTGACTGTACTCTCATCCTAAATTGTCAAGTGATATAATCTTTCCCAAGGCTGAGGTTTGGATGGGGTGATGTTATAAATCCCTCAGATGTGGTCTACTGTGATATCTCTGAATTATCGGATTTAAAATAGGATTTATAGATACTTCTAAACAAGGTATAGTTTAACATTCACATGGATTATTGCATTTAAATTTGACAATAGCTCTCTGAAGTTTTATTGTTCATGTTTCCATCACACAGATGAGGAAACTGAGGTTTACAGAGATTTAATACCTTGCCAATACCTCATAGCTGCTAAACGGCACTATTAGGATTGGATTCCAAGCAACTCTGTCTTTTCCAAGGACCTGTGCTCTCTAAAATACATAAATTGCTTAACCCAGAAGCTAACCCTGAAAAAGTACCAATAAAGCCATTAATATTATGTTTTCATTATTGTTAAAAGCTATTAGAGCAGAATTCCAGTGTACAATTCATGGTGGACTCTATAAGGTGAAGTTGAATTGAGGGGTATCTTAATTAATACCTGATGTTTTCTGACTATAACTTCTTGTTATGAAGTCCTGTCAGGATTCTCATGACTGAGTCTAGACTAATGAAGTAGAATAAGTAAAATAAAATAAAGCAATCATTCTCTGTCTTAAGGAAATGCCTTGGTTTTAACTTTCTTTATTTCTAGACCCAAGAGCAAAATGATGAGCCCACTTTAGAACACAAAATCACAAAACTTTAGATTTAAAAGTAAAAATACTGGAAACTTTCCAGAGATTATGACTACGTGAAAGTTTTATCTTATTTTACTTTATATCTGATAGCCATTTATAATTTGCAAAATATTTTCACAGAAGTTTCCATTTGATATAATCATACTATATGGTATCTGAGAGAGGAAAACTGGTCGATATATTGCCCTTTGTATAGGTTAAAAATGATCAAACATTGTTAATTTCATATTCTTCAACCTAAATAGAATACCCATTTTAGAGATGATCAAACCTAGGCATTAAAAAAAAAATTGTGGATAGTATATGATCATCAAATTCACTTTTAAAAGGAATGGACTAAAAGTCCCATCCCAAAGCCTTTTCTATAAGATTCTTAACAGAAAAAAAAAAAATAAAAAAAAAAAACTGCTTTCCTTGAGGGTTTGGTTACATTACAAGAAACCAGAATTTTGACTGGTGTAAAGTAAACTGCTTTAATCCATGCATCATTTTCTTTAAAAAAAATGGAAAATTTCAATTGTGGAATTTATTCATCATCAGAGAGTTAAATGCTTGTTCTTCTTCTACTTCTGTTACTTATGGAGAGCTGTAATAAGTGAAAGGTGCCAGAACTGCAGCATGTTTCTAAATAATTGAGTATTTCCTGCCTTCTCTCTCTCTCTCTCTCTCTCTTTTTATTTTTATCTTGTTTTTTTATTAAGTGACATTTTTCCCCCTCAAAATCATGAGAAGTGTTTTTGGTGATCTTTTGCTAGAATACAAAGTTATGATTATTATAGACCTTCAGTATGATAGATATTCATTTGCTTGTTGAAAGCAATATGGAAGACCCTCCTTAGGCCAGGATTGGAGACCATATTCATCTTAGTATCCCCTACTCTGTGAGCACAGTTCTTTATACATGACACTTAATGGCTTTCCTGAATTGAATTGAAAAAAAAAAAGTGAAAGGTCTCTTGGGTTTAACATTGAGCGGTGTTTTTGGTCTTTAGAATCTTAACAGGACGTGCATAAATTACTTTTTGATTTATTGCTTTAGTTTTCTCCAGGACAGTGTACTTTCTCTTTGCAATTAAAGTACTTTGACGCAGTAATCTTGAAACCGTAATAGAGTATATTCATGAAAATGGCATACTTTATTCAGTCCTTTGGGAAGAGGATGTAATCGTCTCCCAAGTGTCAGTGTGAAGCTACACTCTCCTCTCTCACTCTTTAAAGAGAATATGTCTGCCACCTTATTTTTAATTTGAAAACTCCTAGAATATTTAACAAATGTTTTGAAAGATTATGCATAGAGACCTTTAAATAAAATGTAGGGAAAGAGACTGTAGGGGGGGAGAATCTATTGGGAGTATTTGGAAAGGCCCTCAGTCTATCCTTTTCTTATTCTTTTTCAGTGTAGAAGACCTAGGTTTCCTTTCAGAACAAATGAGTGCAAGAACATTCAGATGACTTTAAGTGTTCACACATGTGTTGCCTGGTTTTGAGGAAGGCGTCTGTAATATCTCAAAACTGTGTTAAAGATGGAGCATTTAGCAACCCAGGAAGGCAATAACTATAAAACACAAAATTAACTCATCAAGATACTGTAAATTTCTCTCCCTTTGTCTCCAGCTGATTAGTGCAAATTAACTGCCTGAACAGTTAGTATGCAATACAGAAATCTCTGATACCTGCTGAGAAGGCAGGCTTTTTCTTTTGTGCGTCCATGTAGTATTTCAGAATTCCCTATAGACATTGCTTTATTGTAGTTACTAATATTGCTTTGAATTTTAAAGACAAGTTTGTATGTTTGTCTTGAGCTTTGAGAATTTCTAACCTTAATATTAATAGAGTTGTAATTTTTATAAGTTCCTATACAAGAATTCCCAAAGAAGGAAATTAAGTAGTTAGGTACCTCCTCTCTTACATGGAGATAATAAAGTATCTCATTGGATTGTTGTGAGAGCTAAAAATTCAATAACGTATATTAAAAACATTATAACAGAGTTTGATCCAGACTGTGCAAAATATGTGTTTTTAAATTATCTTGTTAAGTACTTAGAATTGGAGTCAGTGAAATATATGTTTTATATATATATATATATATATATACATATATATATATATATATAATATTTCTATCTCTTTACTCTCAGAAAAGGAAATATTTAGGAAATTTCTATCTGTTATGTTCCATATAGTCCTAAAGAGAGCTTTATAAACATGTGAACTGCTATAAAAACGTCAACTTTTTGACCAGCTATTTGAAAGAAAATGATGTGTTCTGTTAAAAAGAGTTCGAAAAGGCAATCGATCATGGAAAGGGAACAAATAGTATACCTGGTTGGAAGTCAACTGATTTTGGGGGTGCATCTAGAAGACATAATAGTTATTTGGTAGTGGGATATGATCATTGGAAGTACCTGAAATTGAAAATCAGGAGACTTTTTTCCCCTTTATCTATGGAATAGTTGGTAGCCATTTCCAGGGGACAAAAATATTTAATACAAACTGTGCATTTAGGATATTTCAAACTTCAAATTCTTAAATTTTTTAATCTCTGAATAAACTAAAATATTCCCTCATACAGGTAATTTCTGTACATAGTAATTAATGCATTCACTCATTTAGCAAAAAGTTTGATCAAAGATGATGCAAAAGTTTCTGGACTTTGGTATTGGGAGTTAAGCTCTAAATAAAGACAATCTAGTTCCTGTGCTCAAGTAACTTAATGTCGACAGGAGGACATACAAAAGGATGGATTTGACAAATGATACATTCAAGAAAAGTCTGAACTTAATTTTAAATTCAAACCAAATCCTTATTTGTACTTTAAAATATATTGACTGTCAGATTCAGAATTACAAACAAATAATGTACCTCAAGACCATGACCCATGCCAGCAACTGACCCTTTGTCTCAGTGTTTCTCATACTTGCCTTTTTTGGGGACTTGATTAAAAATGATTATACCTTAGTACTATTCAAACCTGTTGGCTTACTATCTCCAGAGATGGCCTAGGAATCCGTATTTTGAACAAAAGCCCAGCACTTCTTTTTAAATTAGTAAATTTGAGAAACACTGGTATATTTCAGAGATTAGTGATTTGTTTAGCTATTTATGTTTTTGTCTGTTTATTTGATTGAGTTACATTGTAACTTAATTAAGTCAGTTTAATTCATCTTGAAGTCAACAAATTGAATTTCTGAGACTGACATTTATAGAAATTCATCACTTCCTATTCTTTGGAATAAACGTATTGCATACTTATTTGGAACCATACTATAGGACTGTTCTTCAGTTTTATCTTTTTGAAATAACTTTTCTGCTAATATTCAGAAGTTTTAAATTTATATTATTTGCCCCAATACCATGTCAATACTTCTTTAAAGTTAGGAATCACTATATAATTCGGAAAAGAAAGCAGTGTAGTCTAATATGTTAGTCTCTCATGGTAAGATCAATCTAAGGTATTTCTAAGCCTTCCAATTTTTGTGTTTTTTTCTTATTTTCTTTTTCTTTCTCCACTTCCTATTCAATGGCTTGGAGTTAAAACTGCTTACCATCTGTCTCTTAGTATCTGGTGCAACTTGATTCTGAAACATTTTAAAAAGACCACAGTACAAGTATTTAAAAACAAACTCCACTAAAAGTAGCACAAAGCACCAAGAATGAACTCTACGAGCAGTAGTATTCAATATTTAAGTTCGACCACATCTAAAATGTTACTTTTGAATTACCAAAAAAAAGTGAAATAAACAAACATATAATTCTTATCCTACAGAGACCACATTATCTTCCTGTTCATAAAATAGATGAAATTACTTTCATTGTATTGATTTGGAGAAGGAAAAAAATGACAGCAGGATAAGGTCAATGATAAATGAAAAGGTACTTAAGTCATTCCTAGGTTTGCTTGTAATCTTTATTAATAATCACAAAAAAGGATTAAGTAAAATTTTAATAAAATCTGTTGGAAGTATGAAACTGAAAGATATAAACATGATCAGACAGCTAAATGTTATATACTAGCTAACAAGGTTATGTAAGTGGTCAGGGAATCGCAAAATGAGCTGCAAGACTAAGAACAGAACCTCATAAAATATGCAGTCAAAGGAAAATCAGAATGTGTGATCCGTGTGTGGTAAGAAGATGGAAGTGTCATCTTGTGGAAATAACAGTGCATACATAATACAAAATTGCCATTCTTTGTTGAACAAAGTGATTTTTTGTCAAGGTGGAATATTAAAAAAGGTACTGAATTTGTGAAAAAAATCATTGTCATGGTCCCAGGTCTGTTCCTCTTCTGTTACACTGAGGAAATTACATAAACTTTTCAGGCTTCAATTTACTCTACAGTAAAAATGAAGATTATACTGGTTTACCTGTTACTTTCCAAGGAGTCCCTGGGATTTGGTAGAAGTTCTTTAGGAGCTGTCAGGGAGATGGTGGGCCTACTGAATTACTGATTAAAATTGAGGGACCTAAGTGTGTAACACATAACTGAAAACACTTTAAAGATTTAGTGAAAGGGGTGTGGATTATATTGCAATTAGAAGAAACATAAAAGCAATTATCTAGGTAACTTACACATCATATTTACATAAATTGCCTAGGAATGTTAGCAAAAACAATTTTTTAAAAAGACAAAAATAACCACTGAATATTTGTTTCAAATATTTGTAAATATAAAGAACTCATTTTAATTCAATTTCCATATTTTAATGTGATAAATTCATATTATATTCTATAATGAATACATATATTTCTATAATATTCATATTTCAAAATCAAAATGATGAAGTTTCCTCTTACAACTGTAACAGTTTTAAATACACTAATGACAAATCACAGTAGTAGGACAGAAGTATATGTGTGCAATACATAGTCCTTTTGCTTAGGAATCAAAAATGATCATTACATTTAACATCATATTGTCAAGATAAACACATTGCTATTTACAGAACTAGTCCTTAAACATAGTTTCAAAGGAAAAAAGAAAACTCTTCATTATTTTTATTTAGAATAAAATTGCATTTTAGTGTCATGATCAGAATCGTTAATATTAGTACCCTAATACAGACAAAACATGGAGAATACATATATATTCTACTTAATCGTTCCCTTCCGTAATGTCTTTATGTTATTCCAGAATGTAGAAGACTTGTCAGTTAACCCATTTAATTAGATTTTATGAAAACCCCATAAATATTCTTTATTTTTTTCTGACTCCCAAAGACCTGAACTAAGGTAATATCCTAGCAAATGACCTCTAGGCCTCTAGTTTCCTTCTTCTTGAACTCATCTGCAATCCATCCTCTATACTTCTTCGAGAAGTCGTCCTAGAACCTTTCCACCCATGTGATTCTCATTACTGACATCTTCAGTTGGCATGTCATTGCTTAGATTGAGTAGAATGACTAATAAGATTATTTTCAGCTTTTCACAGGCTGCATCCAACCTGGATGCTATGGACTAAGTGTTTGTGTCCTCTCAGAACTCATGTTAGGTTTAATCCCCAATGTGATGGTATTTGGAGGTGGTGCTTTTAGGCGGTAATTAGATTTAGATGAGGTCATGGAGGTGGAGCCCCCATGATGATATTGGTGCTCTTATAAAGGGATGAAGAGCCCAGAACTCGCTCTCTCTCTCTCTCTCTCCACTATATGAGGACACAGTGAGAAGAAAGTCATCTATGCATCAGACATTGAATCTGCTGATGCCTTGATCTCGAACTTCCCAGCCTCCAGAACTGTGAGAAATACATGTTTGTTGTTTAAGCCATTTAGTCTATAGTATCTTTGTTATCGCAGCCCAAACTGCAATAACAATAACTTCTTCATATACTTGGAGTAGGATATGTCTGTATTAAAACTCTTCTAACAGCTAAGTATATCTGTGTAGTAATACCTTGAAACCGTAGTCAAGAGATGCTAAATAATTGAGGATTGCTATCTATGTTTGTGGTTATCCTTAAAGGTCACCTCATTCCTTAGCCCTACCTCTCCCCTCTTTTGCTTCATTATACTTTCATTTCATAGTCGTATTTATATTTTTTTCATCTCAGACACCAAACATTTTGAGGATAGAGAGGTTAGTATAATACTCCCAATATGTCGATCTCACCACTCACCATTTGTCTGTTGCATCTATCACTAGAGGATGATAGGGGTGAAAAATGTAGATTCATCCCTTGTAAATTTCACAAATCTTTCCCATGTACCTTAGGATCCAGCTTGTGACACATGCCACCTCTTTTGAGTATCTTCTCTTGCTTCTCGGTTTTTCTTCTTCTGTTTCTAACCCAACATCCTATTAAAATGTACGTTAGATCATAGCCCTCCTCTGCTTTGAATTTGCCAGTGGCTTCACATATCCCTCAAAATAAAAGCCAAAGTCTTCTCAATAGTTAAAGTTCTTATTTCTTTACCTCTTTAAATTCATGACTCACAGCTTTCCTCCTCCTCCCTCTACTCTGCAGCTCACACTGCCATGCTGCTGCTCTTGGATAGTAACTGGATATATTTACCTAAGGGCCTTGCTGTTCTCTTTATCTGGAATGCTTCTTCCTTAATAATACGTGGTGCATTGCCTTACCTCCTTAGTATTTGTTTCTCAGTAAGGTCTTCCCTGACTACCTGACTCAAATCAAACCCCCCTCCCAGTGTTACCCAACTCATTTTATGCTATATTTTTTCCATAGCATTATTAGCATATAAGATTCTAAGTATTTTACTTATTTATTTTTTGACTCTGCTCACCTCACTAGAATTTAAGCTCTAAAGTTCTAGTCATGTTGCATGTTGTGTTCACTGTTATATATTCAGCTCTTAGAACAGAACCTGGTCCAATAAGTAGCTATTGAAAAAATGCCTTTGGTGAAAAAATTAATATTTATAATTTTAATGTAACTGCTAGATTAATTTATAGATTCCATCCTTTCAGTTGCTGAAAATATATGATGAAAATAAATATCAAAAGAAGCTGAAATGCTTTAGATGGAAAGAGATAGAAGTGCAGTGTCATTGACAAGACTGGAATAGTTCATAAATTTGAAGAGGATATTTTTGTTGCAAATACCTTACTTTTTTTTTTTTTTTTTTTTGCGGTATGTGGGCCTCTCACTGTTGTGAGATCTTCCCGGACCGGGAAGATCTTCCCGCCACCAGGGAAGCCCCAAATACCTTACTTTTATACAAAGGCTACCCATGTTTACACTCTCAATCACACAGTAGAGACATAAAACTGCCTTGTAAAAGATGGCCTTTAGCATGTACAAAATGGCACCCTGACTGAAATGAAATATCTAAAAGGAAAGAATTCTGAATAAAATACAACTTAACGTTAACAGTGCTATCAATGGCTTCTTTATTAATGACAGAAAAAATTCAAGCCCTTCCTATGATGGCCTGGTACTTAGAAGTAGGGGTGCAAAGATGCATAGCATCCAGGTTCTGTTGCCTGACATTTAAAGTCACTGTCTAGTGGGAAAAACAGACCTTAAAAACAATAGCAATTGAATAAGAGTTTTAGGAGAGATGTGCCTAACTTTGTCTTACAAGTCA
This sequence comes from Monodon monoceros, assembly GCF_005190385.1. Lineage (NCBI taxonomy): Eukaryota > Metazoa > Chordata > Mammalia > Artiodactyla > Monodontidae > Monodon > Monodon monoceros. Next base: position 88,429,988 of record NW_021703772.1, read on the forward strand.
GGCTAACTTCCTATAAGCAATAATCTGAACTGAGTCTTGAACAATGAGTAGGAATTGGAAGAGAAGACAGAAGGAAGGGAGATATTTTAGGTAAAGGGAACAATATGAATTTTTTTAGAGAAAATAGCACAATAAGTCAGGGAAATGAAGTAGTTTGGCAGGGACAGCATCTTGGGTATGGGCTAGGGAGTAGGGTAAAATGCCTAGACAGATCATAAGGTAAGGTGATGTTGCTAAAGGTAAATACACATTTTTAGTACATATGCCTTACTAGACAGATATACTGTATTGTGGGGAAGGAAAAAGTTTCCCTCGACCTTCTTAGGATCCCTGACTGGGTCTGAAAATTAAACTGATGAAGACAGATTAACAGGATAAAAGCATACTGATTTTAATGTATTTCATCATGTACATGGGACCCTTCACAAGAGAATGAAGACCTGAAGAAGTGACCAGACCAGAAAACTTTTATACCTTTTACACACACACACATACACACACACACACACACACACACACACACACACACACACACA